>NC_059075.1:49355257-49688070 GCF_020497125.1 Mauremys mutica
TTCAGTTTACAATCATTATAGCAATTCCAATTAAACATGTCTGTGTTTTGTTTTTGTTTCTTTAATTTAACAGCTTGTCCTTTCCGTGCCTGGCAACCCAGAAAATAAACTATAATATATATCGAGAGAGAGAGAGAGAGAGAGAGAGAGAGAGCGCGCTATGACCATCTTATTTAGAATATAGATTCTGAACAAAGAATCTGAGGATTTCACCAAGAAATATATATTAAAAAAAATAGGCAACATTCAGTTAAAGGGATATTACCTTCTTAATATGGATTCTGGAAGAGAGATTTTTAAATGGATTTACAAAGAGAAATATTTCCCCAAGTAATTTTAATGTCAGCAAGACTTTTTTATTAGTAGTATTAAACAAACCTCTGCAGTGTTATCAGCCCAAATGTAACATCATAGTTCTATTGCCTAGGAATCATAGTTAAAGGTCAATCATTAGTTTGAAATCTAGTTAGATGGGGCAAAAAAGGAGTCAAAGCCATTTCAGGTACTATATAGACTTGTGAGGTCCCCTACCAATTTTTGTGGTTTGCAATCACTGTACTGTTTTCCCTTGGGTAATGTCCACACAAACAACTGAGAAAACTGACAAAAGGTCCTTTTCCTGCCAGCTTCCCTACATGGGCAGATCCCCGCCTCCCTCTGAAGAAAATGAGTCTCCACGTGTGTCAGAAGTCCACCTGCACTGAGCAGCTTGCACAATGGTCTAACTTAGATCCTGATCCTGCAGTACAGTGTATTTATAGGCAGACCTCTGCATCCATGTGGAGCTACTTTGAACACAGGGAGACCCTACAGAGGTGTAAGGGCCTATCCAAAATGACTGGACTAAAGGATCAAGGCATATGAACTCTACATGGTACACAGTGAAACTGACTCTTACACAAAGTGTTGTGATTGTCAAATGCAGAAAGACAGACAGATGCTTTCTCCTCCGCCCCCCACAATCTTGTTAAAATAATCTTAGGCATTGTTTGCACAATTATAGATGAAAAACATTCAAACTGACAGTGTCCTTTTAAACTCTTGCAGACTGAATAGAAGTGAAACTGACTTGCACGGTTTCACAGTTTCAGACTGAATGAAATACAAAAAATTGCCTAAGAGCTGAAAAGTAAAGTAGATTTTTTAAATGCTTTTAGTTTTTACTAATACTGCTGTACTGCAGATCTTTAATAAAGATAAATATGCATGTTTTTATTTTGCTGTTTACTGCCTGTGTAATTTTTTTTGTTTATTGATGTATTTGTATAAATATACCAAGCTCTTATGCATGTTATAAAACAGAAATAAATACCAGCACAATAATAAAAATGGATGACAGAGCAAACACAAAAACTTACCTGCTGTTGTTGACTTTCCAACTCCCCCTTTTCCAGAAGCAAAAACTAGTACCTGCTTAACTCCTTCTATTGGCTTTTGTTTTGGAAGTCCTCGAGACATGATTTGAGCACGTTTTTCTTTTAGAAATTCATCATTGGTGCTTGATGACTTAAACAAAACAAAACAAAAAAAACCACATATATACTCGTTTCAGAGTAGCAGCCTATTCTTCCGCAAAAAGAATAGGAGTACTTGTGGCACCTCAGGGACTAACAAATTTATTTCAGCATAAGCTTTTGTGAGCTGCCCATGAAAGCTTATGCTCAAATAAATGTGTTAGTTTCTAAGGTGCCACAAGTACTCCTGTTCTTTTTGCACATATATACTGTTTTGTTACCAGTCCTGTAGTCTTTGAAAGAAAAAATTTCAAAGAAGCTGGATTCCAGGAAAGTAACAGTCACATTAAGACTCAGTGGCCTTGCCTACACTTTTGCATGCGAGTAGTCCTATTTATTCAGTGGGAATTATCTTGTGTGTACAGTTACTCATATACATCTTGCAAGATCAGAGCCTAATTCAGGAGTGATCCGACTGACGTCAGTGAAGTTACAAGTGTGCAAAACTGGTGAAGTATTGCCAGCCTCAAAATGTTCAAAAATCACAAACTGCACACCCAAAAATTTATGAGTTTAACTTAAAAATCCTGAAATTTCTAACTTTTAGATTCTTTTTATTTTGTGCTTTTCTCTACAACCATGTGAGAAGGAAGGAAGAAAGGAAGAAATTCTCATTTACTTATATGAATCCAGGTGCTGGGGCCTATGCGACATAGATGGTCCACCAGCTGCCATTGGCATTTTATGCACCATGTCATCTAATCCTACTCAGAAGAGCAAATCAAGCTGACCCACTGATTAAAAAGGCAGAGGGTGCTGGTGGCCCTTCTACAGTAGGGATCCCAGCATTACTAACACCAATGAATCTGAACCACTCTTAGCAACAGTGGGTAATTTTTAACATTGATAAGACTTTGCCTGAATCTAACTAAACCAGTTTTACATGTGTAACATCACTAATGTCACTGGAATTACTCCTGATTTACACTGGTTTTACACAAGAACAGAATCAGATCCTAAAATTTTCTATGTCCTGCAGACACCCTTCTGTATGGTATATAAGGAATTTCAGCTAGGAGTTTGACCCATATACACACACGCCAGTCAATGTCTTGCCTGTCACCGGGGCAATCTTAGACAAAAGTATAACAAATAGACACTTGAGGCCCTATAATTCTGGAGAATTGTCTGTGGGCCAACCCAAGAAACACTCTACCATTGGCAGTTCATCTTCTGGGTCCTGTTGCCTGACTAATGTCTTGTCTACAGGGGGAAACCGACAGCATATCAATAGCAGAATAACTATTGAGCTGCAGCTATTCTGGTGTAACTCCCCTGGCCACTCTATTCCAGAATAAATGTGACTTTATTCAAGAACAATTACTCCAAAGGAGTGGAGTAATTATTCTAGAATAACAAGGAGTCCGGTGGCACCTTAAAGACTAACAGATTTATTTGAGCATAAGCTTTCAGGGGTAAAAAACCCACTTCTTCAGAGGCATGGAATGAAAATTACAGATACAGGCATAAATATATACTGGCACATGAAGAGAAGGGAGTTACCTTACAAGCGGAGAACCAGTGTTGAAGGCCAATTCAGTCAGGGTGGATGTGGACAGGGTTTGTTACAGAGACACCTCTGGCCATCACGTACAGCCCCCAGCAAAAACCTCTCCAGCACATCATCAACGATCTACAACCTATCCTGGAAAATGATCCCCCACTCTCACAGGCCTTCAGAGACAGGCCAATCCTCACATAGACAGCCCCAAAACCTGAAGGAAATACTCACCAGAAACTACACCCCACACCACAGAAACAGCTAACCCAGGAACCAATCCCTGTAACAAACCCTGTTGTCTCCTCTGTCCCCATATCTACTCTAGCTACACCATCATAGGACCCAACCACACCAGCCACACCACCAGAGGCTCAGTCACCTGCACATCTACTAATGTGATATACACCATCGTGTGCCAGCAATGCCCCCTGCCATGTACATTGGTCAAACTGGACATAAAAGGATAAATGGATACAAATCAGACATCAGGAATAGTAACATACAAAAGCCTGGTCACTCAATAACAGATTTAAAAGTAGCCGTTCTTCAACAAAAAATACTTCAAAAACAGACTGCAAAGAGAAACTTAACACCATCAGAATAGGGAGTGGGAGTGGCTGGCTCACTACAAAAGCAATTTTCCCTCTCTTGGTATTGACACTTCCTCATCAATTACAGTAACTCCTCACTTAAGGTTATAGTTATGTTCCTGAAAAATGTGACTTTAAGCGCAACGATGTTAAGCGAATCCAATTTCCCCATAAGAATTAATGTAAATGAGGGGGTTAGGTTCCAGGGAATTTTTTTTCACCAGAAAAAAGACTATATACATTTATAAACACACACACACAGAATATAAGTTTTAAACAAACAATTTAATACTGGTACACAGTGATGATGATTGCGAAGCTTGGTTGAGGGTGAAGTCAGAGGGTGGGATATTTTCCAGGGAATGCTTTACTGCTAATGATGAACTAGCAATTGGCTGAGCCCTCAAGGGTTAACTCTCACAGTCTACAAGGCAGCAGGAATGGAGGGAGGGGAGAGATCATCACAGACAGAGACACACTGTGTGTGTGAGAGAGCCATGTGCATTTCCCCTTTAAGTACACTGCCTTGTTAATCAGATCAGCTTGCTGAGACCACAGTTGCTGCTACCAGCAAGCTTCCTCTGTCCTGAGCCCTGTGGTGTGTTCCCCCTGCTCTATGGAAGATGGGTTAAGCAGGGGGGAGGGGATCACCCTGACATTAGCCCCCCTCTTCCTCCCCTCCCCCCACACTGCAAGCAGGAGTCTCGGGGAGCAGCTCCAAGGCAGAGGGCGGGAACAGCACATGTCAGTGGGGGCAGGCCTGCTGGGCAGCTGCCGCACAGAGAACTTAGAGGAGCAGGGAGCTGATAGGTGGGCTTCCGGTCCATGCTGGTTCCAAGCCCCCACCAGGGCCACCGAGGATTCAGGGGGCCTGGGGCGAAGCAGGGGAGCTGCAGCGCTTGTACTCACCCAGCAGTGGTCCGGATCTTTGGTGGCATTTCGGCAGCAGGGGGGCCCTTCAGTCGCTCTGTGTCTCTGACAGCACTGAAGGGCCCCCCGCCGCCGAAATGCCGCCAAAGACCTGGAGCGACTGAACGGCCTCCCACCACCGAAGACCCGGACCACCGCTGGGCCAGGGCTCGTTGGGCCCCTGTGGGATCTGGGGCAAATTGCCCCATTTGCCCCCTCTCTGGGCAGCCCTGCCCCCCACCAGCTAGCTGCAACAGGCTGTTCTTCCTGCAAGTAGTGGACAAAGCAGGCGGCTGCCAAATTATGTTAGAAGGGAGCATTGCACAACTTTAAACGAGCATGTTCCCTAATTGATCAGTAACAAAACAACATTAACTAGGACAACTTTAAGTGAGGAGTTACTGTACTGGGAGTGGACCACATCCATCCTGACTGAATTGGCCTTCAACATTGGTTCTCCACATGGAAGTTAACTCACTTCTCTTCATGTGCCAATATATATGTATGCCTGTATCTGTAATTTTCACTCTATGCATCTGAAGAAGTGGGTATTTTACCCATGAAAGCTCATGCCCAAATAAATCTGTTAATCTTTAAGGTGCCAGCGGACTCCTCTGTGTTTTTGTGGATACAGATTAACACGACCACCCCTCTGATACCTCATTCCAGAATAGCCTGTCCTCAACAGCAAAACAGCGACAGCACAAAAGTTATTCTGCTCTAGCTATGCCGATCAATTTCCCCCCATGTAAACAAGCCCTAAGAGAAAGCCCCTTACCATGAGCAGCAAATATATCCTTATGGCCTGTGCTGCCAGCCCCTGAGAAATAAAGCTCTCGCGGGACTGGCAGAAAGGGGAGGACCCGCTCCCTCAAGCGACCCAGCAGCACCGAGGGGGTCAGGGCACTGGGAGACCCAGTCCCCGCAGGCACGAAGCATGATGAGACCTGGCCCACTGTGGGGCGAACGCATCCCCTACGCTAGGGGCTGGGGTCCTGCGAATGGGCCTTTCAGGGACCCAAAACGGGGCCTATTTCCCTACGGGATCCACCCCACAGTCCCTGTGGCGGCTGCTAGTGGCCCCCCACTCCACGTGGCCACGGCGCTCCCCGGGCAGCTCGGCGGGGCGCGGGCAGACGTGCCCCACCCCGGTGTTTGCGCGCCCCGCCGCCCGTACAAACACAGCCGGGGCGGAGCCAGCGCCAAGGGAAGGGGGCGTGGCGGCTCCGGTCCTCCTGGCTGCACTTACCGCCGAGCGAGAGGAGAAGGCAGCGCTGCCCCAGCCCTGCAGGCGGCGCGGAGCCGCGGGGCAGAGCCCGGCGCATAGCGCCCGGCACCACGCATGGGACACCATCTCCTGCGCCGTCCCCTGCCCCGGGCGCGCTGAGATGGCGCCGCTTAACCCCGCCTCAGCAGCCCGCCCCCTTCCCCGGTGCGGGCTGCCGGGACCCGTCTAAACCGCTGAGCTCCGCTCCCTCAGAAAGGGGCCGTCCGCTGGAGGCGCTGAACTCAAACCCCGCGCCCCGGGAGCGGAGGCTGCTCAGCGCCTCCCTGGCCTCAGTCAGGCCCGTGTGATTTGTACATTTAAAGGGCTCCACGGGAGGATGTGTGTCAGTGGCAAAACCCTTGCCGGGCGTGCACCTTGGCACTGCAGAGGTAGGGTCCTGGCATTATACTGGTTCATAGGCAAAGGCCACACACGGTGCAATATACATTTTCAAACAAGAGGGAACTGTTTCTTCGTCAGAGTTTATCATCATGACACGCCACAAGGTGTGTGTCTACCACAGGCGCCTGTGGATACAGAGTCATCCTGATTCTCTTTTGGCACAGGCTAAAGATAATGGTCTCTTCATGTATTAAGGGTCCCCCCCCCATCTGTTGCCTAATGCTTTGCAAGCCATGAGAAGGAACTGCTAGCAAGAATGCTATAAAAATTAGTTAATGCTTTAAAAAATATATAAAAACCTTTGCTTCAGTGTTTTAAGGGAGCAATTAGGGTGACAATTTCTTGCATCTTCCACTGAAGCACTTGGTGGAAACTTTTAACAGTGCGAGTAATTAACCACTGGAACAATTTACAACTTTTAAATTGTGATTGAGTGTTCTAAAGATGGCCTCTAGGAATTATTTTGGAGAAGTTCCAAAGGACTCGTCTAGCCTTAGAATCTATGCTGGTCACTGTTGGAGACAGGATACTGGACTAAATATAGCACAGGTCTGATGTGGTATGGCAATTCCTGTGTTCCAATTAGGGTGTGCATTCCCAAGCAGTGACCATGGAAAGAAGCTGTGACAGAATAGTTTCCTGTGATATTGTGGACATCTTACTGAAGTAAATTAGGAGTTCTTTGTATTCAAAATGAAAATGTTTATGGATTCTTGTGGGATTATCTGTAGGGGGAGACATGATTAATGTAAACCCTGGGAAGTGTTATGGATTCAAAGGATTATTTTAAACAATGTGCTAAGAATAAACTTTTAGTTGAGTGGGTTTCCCAGGAAGAGGTGTATGCAAATTGACCCATTCTGGTTGTGCAAGAACTCAGCCTTTTGAAGTTCGCCTTGAGGAGGGGCCCTTTGTGTACTGCTCGTCTGTTATGTGAGGACAAGAGCAGAAGCCCAAACTGCATAAAGGAGTGATTCCCAGAGTTACAAATGTTCTGGGCAACAAGTGTTATGAACCCATACCCCAGGAAACCCCCTCTGTGATGCTTGAAGGACTGATTCCTACCCAAGTCTCTGTTGGGGCTGGGGTGATCTTTGTTAAGCTTATAAGCATGCAGGTAGGTTTTTATATGCTTTCTCTGTAATGCTTTACCTTAAGAATAAAGTGCTTGCTTAGGAAAAGCTGTGTGGTTCTTTATACCAATGGGCAATTACATTGTTTATAGCCTCTGAGAAGAACTTAAAGCTGGTCTGCTTAGGCAGTCTCACTTGCTGGTGACCTCACAGTGTAAGCAGGGAACTGTGCAGCCTGGAAAAATCTCAGTCAAGAGGGAGAGAGATTCAGGCCACTTCTCAAGAGAGGAGACAGGAGCGTAGAAGTGGATGCCTATGCTGGACCATGTGCATGGTAATATGTGCACAAGTGCTCTGAACTGTGACAGAAGCATAATCAAAACAGTTCCTTATTAACATTTACAGAACTACCAATACCACGAATGAAACACTGGTGGGTGGTGGCATACGTTAAAAAATCAACTTTGACACATACCTTTCATAGAGTTGTTATTTATTGCCTTAAAATGGGACTGATCACACTATACTGTTTCATGAGTAAGGCTACGTTTTAGTCACAGGTATTTTTAGTAAAAGTCATGGACAGGTCACAGGCAGTAAACAAAAATTCACAGCCTGTGACCTGTCCATGACTTGTACTATATACCCCTAACTACTACTTGGGCCAGGGTGCTGCAGGAGCTTGGTGGGGGTGCTGGGAGGTGGTCCAGGATCCCCACTGGTGCTGGGGGGGGCCAGGCAGCAACGCACGACTCGGGACCCTAGCTGGTGTTGGGGGTGGGTTTGGTGGGGCTGGCAGGCTCCCTACCCGGCTCCACATGTCCCTGCAACTTGTGGGGGAGGGAAGGCCAGGGGGGGCTCCGTGCACTGCCCCGCCATGAGCTCCAGCTCCACAGCTCCCAGTGGCCAGAAACCATAGCCAATGGGAGCCTCAGGGGCTGTGCCTGCAAGCAGGGACAGCATGCAGAGCCCCCCTGGCCCCTCGGCCTAGGTCAGGAGCTGCAGGATCATGCCAGCTGCTTCTGGGCACCATGGACTTCCGTGACCTCTGTGACAGACACACAGTCTTATTCATGAGACACCCACGTGATGCCCATGATTCCACAACGTGGTTTGTTGCTGTCCATGCTGGCAAGACCAAACCCTATTTATACATAATTCCCCAACATAGTAAATTTTGCATTGTGGCTAGTCCCTTGAAAAGGACTGAAAACCTAAGACACAATTATCTTTTTGTTTACACCAGTTTAAAGCAGGAGTAAATCAATAGTGTATAATCTGTTGACTTTACTATAGTCTGTTGAGTTATGTTAGCGTAAAACTAGTGTGACAGGAAAGTCAGGTCTGTGGCAAAAATACTGTTGAAGTCCTGACTACAGAGGCCAGCCAAACTGTATTTTAATTCAGTTTCTTTGGAATTCAGTTTAAGCCAAGTTCTCATGCAAGGCCCAATTTTGCAAACCCTTACGCTCATGAATAGTCCTTATTCTATGCTAGTATTAACACTGAAGTAATTCAGACCCTTGCAGGTTCACACCTTTAGTTTTCAAATATAAACCCCAATGTGTAGTTAGTGTTCCACTGTTGTAGATACTTGCAGTCTGCGATGGTTCCAATTTTCTAAAATCAATTTAAAATGTTAGTATAACAGGACTACAGTTTTACTTTCAGGAGAATTTTTACCATCATTTTTCAAATGTTTTATTTTTTGTCCTATATTTTTAAAAGACACAGATAATCAAGCATTTTGTTGAAACACACTAACTTAGAAAGACTTAGTTCATGCTTCCAAGATCTCAGGCAGCCACAGAAAAATTAAAAAATAGGAATACAATATTTTTGCTAACCAACAAATGACTCTCACTCACATTGCCATTTTTGTCCTAACAGTAGAAGCACATTTTGCATAGAACTGACAGAGGCATGTGCAGATGTCAAATAGTTCCCCAGAAACTTACTTCTAATGCAAACCAAAGAGGCAAAAAAATACTGAAGTCTCCAGTACTTCATCTGGAAAATTATTAATTTTGGAACTCCAACATAGTTATATTCCAAAGACCCTGTCTTCACTGACCAGGGACGCCATGTTAGCCCCTTCCTAGAGTAGCTGGAGCCAATGTTAAAGTAGTGCAAAATGTTATGCACATCACAGAAAATAATCAGGTATTACAATATTAATGTTTTGCATACATTTTAGCTATACATCACTATAAAGGCAACAATATGTTAAAAAAAATGGCAAAGAGCTGCACCACACTCTTTCCACTCAGCTTTAACACTGACTTGGGCAAGTTTCTTGTCCTTTTAATCCCTGTCTAACCTTGCACAAAGTAAAATTGGTTTTGAGAACAATTTAATGTTGCTAGGTGTCACATTCCAGGATGCAATCAGTGAGGGGATGTATCACCACCTGTCCTGCAACCTTGGTAGCCTCACAAAGCTTTGCAGTTGTATCATCCAACCTGGGCTGCTCACAAACATCCAAACAGCATGCAAGTCACACCCCAAGTGCCTGTGTACAGCCAGGGGCAGCTCCAGGCCCGAGCATGCCAAGCGCGTGCGAAGCCGCGGGACCAGCAGAGCCTCCGCAGGCAAACCGCCGGAGGCAGCCTGCCTGCTGTGCTTGGGGCGGCAAAATCCCTAGAGCTGCCCCTGTGTACAGCTGCAGTCCTGGTCCAGCAACTCTGATACCAGCAGCCTGTCAGCAACACACCAGCTCCACTCTGGCTTCCAGCAACCTTGCAACTCTGGTTTACTACTTGCTGATTGACCCTAACACACTCCAAGTCCCAAATTTTCCCCAAAGCATGCGTTCCGCATTGCCGAGCCCTCTTATGGACAGTTCAGACATTATAAGTCTGTTGCCCCTGTAAGGGGTCAATATCCAACAGCCTGCTATTTTTAAATGGAGTTACCAAACAGCTCAGTTTAAACACAACACTGGATTAGTTTTGATTAAAAAATAAAACAAGTTTATTTAACTACAAAGAGCTGATTTTTAAGTGAGTACAAGTAAAAGGTATTAAAGTCAGAAATGGTTCCAAGAGAAATAAAGATAAAACTTTTTCTAGTAGCTAAAAAGTAACAAACTAGACTTTGTTCAAAGAAAAATCCTCACCACATGTTCCTAGTAACATTGCTAACTACATTTTCATGTCAATATCCCTCCCATAGTCAAAAGGCTGGTTCCTTTGTCTTCTTAGGTGAAATAAGGAGAGAAAGATAGATAGATAGATAACCTGGGGTGTTTTTGCCCCTTGCTTTTGTAGTCCACTGTGATGGGGTCCACACACTTCATGTGAGCGCCCGTGCTCGGCCATGTGTTTGCGCCTGCATTCCCTCTGCGTTGCTGCTTGTGCTGACCCCTGCTGGCAGTTAACCTCAGGCAGGTTTTTTAGTGACTCAGCCCTCTGGGAAAATCAAACACAATCCATATGTGAAACAAATGGAAAACAGACCCTTTCCGGGGAGTGTAAATTGAGGTAAACACACATTTCTTTGTTTAGGATAGACCTGTTTAACAACTTCTGCCTAGTCAGGCCTATGTGAGTTTGAGCATGTGCTAACAACAATATACAGGGGGAATTCATAACTTTACATATAATGTTGCTATATACATTTCACTATGATATTATTGACCAGTGTTAGTTTTAAAATGATACCTCACAAGGCATATTTTGTACAAAAATTATTACAATAGTTTGTAGGGTGTTAGTATGGGGCACATTTGGTCACACTGGGATAGCTTTCAAAGGCCACATTTGCCATCTCAGAAGAGAGAGTGAGAGATTGTTAGGAAAACCTTTTTAATAACTGATTTTTTTTAATGGTCTCTTTTAAAAAGTTTTGATTCCAATGTGGATTGGAGGTTATTTAGCAGCATGATGCAGTGGTTCCAAAGAGGATAGCCCTAGGCAGATCTCAGTGGTATCAGATGACAGAAAAAGGAGCAATGGTCTCAAGTTGCAGTGTGGGAGGTCTAGGTTGGATATTAGGAAAAACTATTTCACTAGGAGGGTGGTGAAGCACTGGAATGGGTTACCTACGGAGGCGGTGGGATCTCCATCCTTAGAGGTTTTTAAGGCTTGGCTTGACAACGCCCTGGCTGGGATGATTTAGTTGGGGTTGGTCCTGTTTGAGCAAGGGGCGGGACTAGATAACCTTCGGCGGTCTCTTCCAACCCTAATCTTCTATGATTCACAGGCCTGAGAACCAAGAGATTTGGGCTTTGCTCCTGTCTGCCTCTGATGTGATATATAACATTGTACAAATCAACTAAACCTTAAAGCGCCTCAGTTTTTCCATCTGTAAGAGTGAAACAATGGTACTTACCCATCTCTGTAATGAGCTTTGAGTGAAGAGTGTGTCAACTACATAAGTGCTAAAAGAGCAGGAGAAAGAGAACTGGAATGCCCAGGTATAAATTTCATGTCCCTGTAGTTTGTAAAACACATTTTTTTGTCTTTAGGTTTCTTTTATGGGACTAATTACTTATTGAAACTGGTCTGCATGTCTGTGTGTTTAATAACATTTATTTGCACTATTTATCTTTGTGTCGAGTCTAACAAACATATTTTATTTTACCATCCATATATCACCAATTACTTTACAACATCTCTTTGTCAGACTCTTATAACTTTAATAAAGTTATGATAAAAAGCATACCTACTACAGAATGTTAAAACCATCACAGGAAAAAAAGATATGTACTAGCAGCAATTGCTAACATTTAATTCTACCTACATTAGGCATCAACTTAATCTATATCCACTTCTATCCCTGCATTGGCAAAATAAGAGAACACAGCATCTCTTGTTTTGGTTGCATGCCTATTGCAGATTATGTTCACATGAGCAACAAGCTCAGGTTATACAGCTTGTCTGTCCGGCTGTGCATAATTTGTTACAAAGCGTGCTGCCTTTTTACTCCATAGCGTATTGAACACTTCACAAATACAAATACTACGCTGAATACAAAAGGCAGATAGTCTGATAGCCATATTGTTGATTGCATTCTTTTGAAGTCAGACATCTTCAGCTTGCTTTAAATGCACCCACCACCACTATCCTGCACCAGTTGAGTCTGTGGTAGAATCATTTTCGATCTGGGTTTGTATATCAGGATATGGCTTCAAGAACCAGGGAAGCAATGTATATGCAGGGTCACTGAGAAGTAAAGAGAAAGTAAAGAGAAGTAAAGATGCCCTATTAATATCAGTTCTGTGGCAATTGCCACTTTCTTTTCCACAGTGAGAGGAGATATCATCCTGAAGGCCTGGTAGGATGTAGACTAACTCACCACAGTGGTAGAGAAGGTCTGCTTTCTCATCCTGAATTTCTACAGGCACTGTTGCTCATCCCAGGTCTTGAGATAACAGAGTACCAGTAGGCTCTGGTGTGCTCAGGATCTGAATGCAAAAGTGGGACTTCACCTGGTGAATCTCTTCTTGAAGTGAAGACAGTGAAAGATAGACCTGGGCTTGGCAGCATGAACCTCTGTTAATGGTGTCTCTCTTTTTATGGCTTTCTACTAGTAGGCCTTGGCCACAGTACGTTTTTTCCTCCTAAAATTTTCTGACCATTGTGACACTTGGTACATCTCCACTTGAGAAGCACTAGTGTAAGCAAAGTGCTTGGAGCCGCTGGGACAGGATGGACTTTGACTGTGGTTCAGGTCAGCAGACTGAGCAATTGAAATTATTCTTATAAATGAAGATATGAATTATTAATTTTTTCAAATGCATCATTATTAATCATGTATAGAGCACTAAAAATGTGCTAAGTGCTTTACTGACAACTGCCATTCCTTCCCCAAATCGCTTAGGCCCATTATTCCAGTGTTCCAAGAGTTATTGAAAATCAGCATTAATGATCCAGTGAGCTCCTCAGTCTGTGATTTTAAAACTTGGATGCAAATGTGGTAGATATAATTGTCTACTACACTTTGCCTGAACCGAACTTGTCACTTCCTGGTGACCTGCCTTTAACTTCAAGACTTTAAGAACTTAATTTCCAGTATAGACACAAAACTTCTTAAATATTACCCATACAAACATTTTGCAGTGATTATGAGGAATAAGAATTCTGGGAGACATTTGTGCTTCAGACAAGGCACAATACCTTCTGGAGTTCCCAGAAAGTGCAGCCACTATGATAGCCTTTTAGGCCTGCTCTACACTGCGGGAGGATCAATCTAAGTTACAAAACTTCAGCTATGTGAATAACATAGCTGAAGTCGACGTACGTAGATCTACTTACTGCAGTGTCTTCACTATGGTGAGTCGACTGCTGCCGCTCCCCTGTCGACTTTGCCTGCATCTCTCACGGCAGTGGAGGATAGGAGTCGATGGGAGAGCACTCGGTGGTTGATTTATCACAGCTAGACTAGCCGTGATAAATTGACCCCCGCTGGATGGATCGCTGCCCACCAATCCGGCGGATAGTATAGACATACCTTGGAGGATGTGGCTTCTAATCCCTTCTGAACCCAGCCAACACTGCTGGCCCATGGGGAAGGACGTGTAGTGTCATTACATTCCTTTTGTCCCATCACCTTTGAGATGGAGCAGTTCTTACACTCAGAAACAAGAATTGCAGTTGTGTCTGGCCCCTGTGTAGGGGCATAACGTAGGGACAGACCCTAAATCTGACCCATTATCATTATTACATTCATTATAATCTCTTTTTGCACCTTTTTCTACTAAGTCTAGATATCAAGCTGGCATTGATTTTAATTGGAGTTGTGCCCCCAGTACCCCTGGACCACTGCAGGTGAGCCCAGTCCAGCCAATTAAAGAGGGCTGGACTACACCTGGACCTATAAAAGGCTGCTAGTAAGCAGATGGGGGAGATTGAACTGAGACAGGCTGCACCCTGGGAGGAAAGGCCCCCACTGGAGTGGAGCTAGTGCCTATGGTTGGTGTCTGGAACCAGGGACTCAGGGAAGCAGCACTGGGCTCTTGCTCCAGAAGGGAGCAGAATCAACTGAGACTGGGAAGCTGCCAGGAGCTAGAGGGCCAGAAATTCCAGGAAGGGGTGGCCTCAAAGCTTGGGGTCAAGGATTAACTTTAAAATACTTTTGTTTGTTTGCTAACCTCTGTTAAAGAAATAAACCTCCATGAAAGAGACTGGGCATGGCAACACATGCTTTGGAGCTGGGGCAGAAGCATGGCTTGGTGAAATGCCCATTAATATCAGCAGCAAATTTGGTCCATGGTATTTTGAGACAATGTGTGATTTCAAAAATCCATGCAGAACAAAATGAGGTTTCTTTGTAGTTTCACATATAGAATTTTTATTTCAGAAGTAGAATTGCTTATTATACCCTGCCATAGTCTGAACAACAGCATATTAACAGGCACAATGCAAATAGAGAGCAACTAATGACAGATTTGTTTTGCATAATCATTCATGCTAACTCTTAGTAAATATAAGAACAGGGAAGTTGTTTGCATGCAATTAAATAATTAGGTTGCTTTGCCAATCCTTAAACAAAGAAAAAAAAATAAAGTCCTCCCCTTAAAGGCTTCAGAATCATGCTTGGCTAAATAAGTTTGCAGTGCTTCCATAATAGGAGCCCCATATCGTTTGCATATTGCTTTTTCATGTGATCTTGGCTCATCCTACTCATTACATTCCTCCTCAGTCAAGAATGGCTGGAAAACCTAATTTAAAAGTTAAAAGAAAACTATTAAAAATCAGTTGATAAATCTCTCAAGTTAATATATTCTAATTTAGCAAAAACATACATCCAGATCCAGACCTGGGTGATTTTACAGAGCTTTTGCAGCCTTGAGCAGGTTTCTTTGGATCAGATACTAAGATTTATTTTGTTGACTATTCCCTTCAGTCACAGGGCCACATGTTCTTCTTAGAAATTTACAAACAAATATTAAAATCTTCTTCAATAGGAGTGACTGACTAACTAAAGAAGAGAGATTTCCATATTTGAAGGGGAGTAATTTAAAAAAAAATCATTTTACCCACTCTCTGCCAAATGATTTTATTTTAATTATTATTATGACAGCACCAAAGAGCCCCAGGCATAGATCAGGACCATATGCCAAGCACTGTACAAAGGAACAAAATCAACAAATAAAAAAAAAAAGACAGTCCCTACCCCCAAAGAGCTTACAACCTTAGAATAGTGTTGGACTCCGTTATTCTGCTTTTGAATTACTGACTATGTCAAATGGGGTTTGGTCACAATTTCTGAAATCAAGGTCAGTCGTTTTGCCTCTTAAATACTTTAAATAAGTGTAGTACAGTTACATCATGATACAATACACAATAATGTAAAATGTGTCTATTTTAGTGACAAAAAGCTTTCTTTCAATCCTTACTTTCAGAAGATTCATGGTACTGGCAACTGACTATAGAATTCAAGAACAATTTGAACAACATTCTAACATTGTAAGCTCTTTAGGGGTAGGGACTGTCTTTTTTTTATTTGTTGATTTTGTTCCCTTGTACAGTTCTTGTAGAATGAAATGCCCTTCCTTTCCCTTGTATCAGTTCCACAACACACCACATTCACCTGCCTGAAGGAGTCTGCATCAGCATTGAAGCTCCATAAGGAAGCCATTCTTGAACTTTTGGCTCAGTGATCACTCTGGTCTGTCCTACACAAGATACCCAGACTTTCTCAGGTTTTTGTTGTTGTTTTTTAATCTTTTATTTAAGTCTTTTCATTATGCTCCCTCTAGTGGATAACAATAGCATTCATTGCAGGTGAAGACCACTCATCAATTGTTTAATAATAAAGTGTGAAAAACAATTAGTTTGAATATGATACAATATGAGTAAGTGAGATTAAGCAGAGCAAATGTGTCACTTGAAGCCTACAAGGATATTACAGGAATCAGTCTCTATCCTGTGTAAAACAATGAACTGAAATGATGTAGCCCTGGCTGGGATGATTTAGTTGGGTTTGGTCCTGCTTTGAGCAGGGGGTTGGACTAGATGACCTCCTGAGGTCCCTTCCAACCCTGAGATTCTATGACTGAATGTTGTCTGTTTACAGAATACCTTGCATCACAGTGTTTTTGGAGCAGATGAGAAATAAAACCTAAGTCCTGACCATTTGTGGCACATTTTGCATGGGCAAAGATGCTTATCCTAGTGCCCTGGCCAAATTCAAGATGGATAATGAAATTCTACCTCCAATTTCACAAGGCTATGGTATTGTGCAGTTATTGTTGTCACTTCAGAGGTAGTTGCACCTGGGGGCAAAGCAACTTTTGAATATACATTGTATGAATTCCTGAGCCGGCAGTTCTGTCTCATGCTGACAGCAGGAGGAATACTTGTGTGAATAAGGTTTATTCACATAAGTAAGTTTAGCAGGATTTGGCCCATAGTTTGTACAAATACTATGGATGAAGAGCATTGTGTGTGTATTTTTTTCCAGCCACAGTAGTTCCCAAACCTTATGTACATCCATGTTATCATTACGATATTACAAGAATTAATTTCTTAAACAAATAATATATTGTTATGGCAAATGTGATGTAGTGTTCTTCACAGTGCTGAAGAGCTGTAATGGATGTTAAGGGAATTTTTACCACTTCCCGAGGATAGGATGCTGTATCACTTCCTGGTTTTCCATTATTTGACATTGATAGTAGTATCCAAAGACCAGTCAATTCAGGTTTCACTGTACCCACACTGTAAAAACAAAAATGCATAGGAAGATAGCTTTAAAAAGCTTGCAGTTTAAATACAAGAGATAAAAACAGAAAAGCTGCATGCCAAAGGTCATTGTATCAAAGGTATCTTGTTGGTTACATTTTTTTTTCAAATATTTCCCCAAACCATCCCTCACATGCATATTATCTTGTCAATCTGTTCCATCATTGCCTCCCTAATGCACCCTCCTTGACAATGCACACACACACTGTGTAGAGATAGGCACAGTATGAGCGAGAGTGTCTGAAATCCATTATGGAGGATCCCTGTTCAGTTCCAGTGATCACTAGCAGTTCTTTGCCATTAGAGGTGAGAAATACCAGCTTCCAGCATTTCCCATTGGCCCGGAGCAGTGATCCGCGGCCAGTAGGAGCTGCGATCGACCGGACCTGCAGACGGGGCAGGTAAACACACCGGCCTGGACCACCAGGGGCTTTTCCTACAGAAGCGGCAACCCCTGTTTGAGAAACCCTGCCCTGGTGACTCCATGCCTTCACAAGGCCCATAAGACTTTTTACTTTTGTTTTTCTACCCATAGTTGTGGCCACTATAGTTCCATATGTAACCACCTTTTTTTTTTTTTTTTTTTTGAGCGGGGGAGGGAGTGGCAGCCAGCTAGCACACTGCAAAGCAGTGAGGGAATAAGGAAATTTTGACTGACACTACTGAAGAGAACACCCCTGTTTATGAAAAAGTGTTATGAATATCTGATGTCCATAGAGTACATACACAATTTCAGTTTTCAAAGGTTTAATTCAAAAGACCCATACTCAGTACAATGCCTGGGCCTTGACTTCTGTACTGCACAGAATGAAGAGCTGCAGTCACCTGGCTGGGACTTGCGCCTCTAGTTCCAAGAAATTCTAAATGTTTCAGATGTAAGACATAAGCGACACTAGTCTACAACTCTGGCATAAATTTTGGGGCTGACAGCGATGATGCACTGTTTTTCCCCCAGACTTACAGGTTTATATTTTTCTCCCTGTTGTGGCAGGGTTAGATTTAGAATATAAGAATGGCCATAGTGAGTCAGTTCAATGGTCCATCTAACCCAGTATCCTGTCTTCCAACTGGCCAATGCCAGGTGCTTCAGGGGCAATGAACAGAATAGGCAATCACAGTGATCCATCCCGTCATCCACTCCTAAGCTTCTGATAAACAGAGGCTAGTGACATTTATCCCATTACATCCCAATTATGGTACTTGGAACTATTTATGTAATTTCTCTGTGCACCAGGAAAAGATCAGACCCCTTTAAATGGTTCTGAGACATCAAAAGTTACAGATGTTTATATATTCTCTCTAATGGCCTAGAGCCATACCATGGGTCCTTTATCTCAGTGTAGACATACTCTATGTGGTTGAACTCTGAAATACAGTTGTCAATCCAGAAGACTTAAAGACATCTTTGGGTCACAGCTCCTATAAATCTCTTCCTAGGCATACTGATGTTCAGCCAACCAAGAAAGAACACAATATATATGGGTCATTAGGAAATGCTCTGAATAGGAAACCCCTGATGTCATTCCCATGAACTGTTTTCCATGCATCCTGATAGAACTGAGTGAAGTCTGAAGAGGCAGTAATAGAATGCCTCATCTGTTATTTGGCAGTTGCTGGAGACTGGCTACTTTGTTCCCAGAGTACAGCAGTCTCTTTAGTTGACTAGTCCAAGAAACTTGTCAAAGTTTAGTGGGCTGAGTAGGTTTGCCATCTTTTGAAGTTTGATTTCTCTCATGACATTTTGGCACAACATCTTCACATTGTTATTGCAACATTGTTATTCCATAAAGTGTCATCACACCACTATACAGAATGATGGCATACACAAACATGTCATCACTGTAGGACAGTGTTGTCTTATGATCGTGTTTCGCTGGCCTCAAATCACTTTCATGATGGTAAAACTCTCCTACTCGCATGATGCAGTACCACATGAAATTCAGAACAAATGGCAACCTAAACAATCGCAGAGGTTTATTTTGTCAGGTGTCAGCCCATAATTTCAGTAGAGAAGAGGTATTAACTGAGACAATACTGTACCTGCTTTACTGGTCTCACTTCTTTTGTAAGTTTCTAATCAAACATAACTGCCAGCTGATCTTGATTTTCCTTTGGTTTTATGTGGAAAGTAAAATGGCTAAGGGAAAGAGTAGAAAAAAATGAAGCCTGTAAATCACTAATGAATATTCATTGAGTCATGTAAGATAGTAAACCATATCCAGGCAAGTTATTTTGCTTCCTGTAAGACTTTCAGTGTAGTTTAAAATATTTCATAGACTCTTCACTGCTGAGGAGTTTTTAAAATTTTGCATTTCTAAACTATCCTAAAGCATAGGATTTTCAACAAGTTTGATAGCCTATTTAACATTTGATCCCAGAGATGGGATGTATACACCCTACAAGGGCCCTGAAAGAGCTGAATTAATTAAGATGCAAATAGGGGAGTCTTTCAAAGTCCTTCTGTACCAAGGACATCAGGCAATCCTCATGCCCACTGTCCCGATTATGTCGCTCTTCCTATTCATTGTCCCTAGCAATACCCACTCCAGAACCCAGGCGCACCCTCTACTCTGGGTTCAAGTCCAAAGCCCTATAGCAAGTATTTAAGGTCTGGGACTTCACCAATCTTACTGTTCTCTTCCCTAGACTACTTTATATTGTGCTTCCTTAAGCTCCTTCTTCATCAGCCTTCCTAGTCATACACACACACCCCACCCTTTTTAGGCCTGCTAGGTAAACCCTTTCTTCTGGATTCCTATCTACCCTTCCTTTCCTCTTAACTCAGAGAGAGACTACAGGTTTCCTTCATCCACTGTTTCCAGACTCCTGGCTTTAGAAAAGCCCCAGCTGTTCCCCCCCAGGTGAGATTCCTTCTAAGTAATGCCCTTCATTCAGCTTAAACCTCCTCCGTTTGCATCTTAATTGATTGACTGGGTCCACCTGGCCTAATTCATCTCTTGCAGGGCTGGTGTGTGTGCGGGGGCACCCCATCACAATATCCTAGAAGAACACTACGGCTGGAAAGGACATTCTTCCACATAATCTTAGATTTTAAAATTTCTGAAGGGTTGATCTTTGTCTTTTACAATGAATGCTAAATAGCTACTACACAGTGGAAGAACATCAAATATAAAATATTTCCCAACGTAAACAGGAAACAAATATTTGGTATTAGGCTTTCTAAAGAAAGCTTTTATTTTTTATTTCACATGAGTTTTTTCACTTGCTGTGGGCATTAGACCCTCACCCTTCATGGGGTCTCCAAGTCCAGGCACCAGCCCAAGCCCAGATGTCTACACTGCAATTTTATAGCTCCATGAGCCTCAGTCAGCTGACCTGGGCTCTGAGATTCAGTGCCAGGGGAGGAGGGGCAGTTATTGCAGTGTAGTCATACCCATACCACATGGCTTAAGGATTAACCCTACACACAGTGATTAGAAGGGAATCCCCCTGAGAACATAAGGATAGGAAAAGGCTATTCACAATATTCTTCAGAGAAGGAGAGAAAGAGCCACATCTCTGCTCACAGGAAAATTGTTTTGAAGGTGAGGCCCTAGGCCAGAATGATGATCATCATGTCCTCCTCACATCTGGCATTTGCTGCAGCCCTAGAAGGGGTAGTAACTTTCAGTGCCAATGCAGCCCAGTGACAAGTCATCACTGATACTCTTGGCAGGAGGCATGAATGCAACAGATATAGGCGTACCAGAGTTTAGCATTCTAAAAATAGCATAGCTTTGGCAGCGCAGGCTAGCTGCCTGAATACAATCCTCCCCAGGACCTTGAACCTTGCTCACGTATGCCTACATGTGCTGCATTCACATCTCCCAGTGGCACTGCAGACATACCCAAAGAGTTAACTAACAAAAACAGGATAGTGTAGTTACAGGAGACTGTGGCAGGCTAGTCTTTCTGCTTAAGGGATTGCCTTACTGCAAAAGCAGAATCTGCATTCCTCTGGAGTTTACGTGTGTAGGAAGACGGATGATGTATTCTGCTTAGACCCTAAAGGATCTATTTTCCCCCATTGTGTGTGGATGCTTTAAAAGGTCTACTCCCTCCAAGCCCAATCCTGCCCCACTGAAGTCAATGGTAGTTGAATTGGACTCGTTAACACCATTGTGACTTGTGCACACAAATGCCCAGCACGATAAACATTTGAGTAAGGAAAAGCATAGTACGTTAATATCAGAACTTCATTAAAGTGTTAGACACCTGTAGACAAAGACCATGTTTAACTATATTCTTATTTTATTTCAAGAACTCTGGTGAGTAAACAGATACCTTTATCTAGCAACCTTTTCAACAGAGGCAAATGTCTACTTTTCACTTAGGAGTGGCATAATTGTATCTGATAGACTTCACATTTAGTGTTATTTTATTCAGAAGTTTAATAAAATTCTGATTACTCTAATTTAACGTGTGCCACTTTTGTAATTGTATGAAAGACTAAACAAAACCATAATCTATTTGTAACGTGGTAATGGGGGTTTTTGCTGTGTACTGTAAACATGCATAAAATTAACTACTCAAATTCTGGCAATGCTCCCATACAACAGAGATGATTGTTTATTGTAAACAGTATTCTGTCATAGAAAAACCTACACACAGCTAGGGAACCACAGATTCAGGTTTCTGTCCTCTAAGTACCTATAAGAACTACAAATCCATTTATTCTTTTAAGGGGTCTAGTCCCCTTTTAGCTAGTGAATATGCCTGTTTAGGGCTTTGTCATGAGTTTACAGCTTAGCATTGTATTATGGGGAGAGCTAGATTGCTATATCAACTCAGAGAGAACTCAAACATTGTGCCTGAAATCTTTCCAAGAGCTCTGGAGCCAGGGGCGGCTCTAGACATTTCGCCGCCCCAAGCACGGCATCATGCCGTGGGGGGTGCTCTGCCGGTCGCCGGTCTCGCGGCTCTGGTGGACCTCCGAGCCGCAGGACCAGCGGACCCTCTGCAGGCATGCCTCCGAAGGCACCCTGCCTGCCGCCCTCCCGGCGGCTGGCAGAGCACCTCCCGCGGCTTGCCGCCCCAAGCACGCGCTTGGCGTGCTGGGGCCTGGAGCTGCCCCATCTGGAGCACACAAGGGAGTGTAGTCACTGAGCCATGACCCTGGAAGAGAGTGCAATGTCTACCACCATTTGTGTATACCCAGCTCAACCCAGTAGGTGAAGGATTTTTTGTTTTGCAGATGAAGTTTAAAATCTTGCATCCTGGGCTGAGCCAAGTTCTCTGACTTCTTTGGATGAGCCATTGTTTCTTATCTTTCTCTCAGCTCTTCCCTTTGTCTCTCTTTCTAGCCATCAAACCCACTCATCCATGCCATGGTAAAAGGGTCCTGACCCACCCATTTTGGTGACTTATTCTAGCCAGTGTGTCTGTCCAATTCAAGATTAAGAATATTTCCTATCCTTTGCAACCAGAAAATCATCAAAACTATCTCCATTAATATTGATTGGCTCCAAGGGAGAAGACATATTGAAAAAGAGATGTGAATAAAGAGAGGATTAAGTGCTACTATTATTGATATGGATTATTATACTACTATTTAGTACCTATTTTGCATGTTGTATATTCAAAGCACTGTGTAGACATTAAGGGCAAAATTATGCTTGGCCACACATTATGCAAAAGGAGGATGAGGAGAGGGCCCAAGGAACTTCCCTCCCTAAAACCATCAAGCAAAAGCCTGAATGAAAAAATCAGCTGGGAACATCCTTCCCTATAGACTTTTGTCTCCTGGTACTTAGCTGGAAGTGTTTTCAAGAGGGGGATGGAAACTATAAAAAGAAAGGACAAATACCCCACCATCTCTCTGCCTGCCCATCTCATTCATGACGTCTGAAGTGACAAAGGAAGCATTTGTTGGATTCTGGGAGAAGGGGTCCTGACCTAAGAAGTTTGCTCAGTAGACTGCTGAGGGCATATGTTGAAAAAACTTTGCTTTGAATGTAACATAGTTCGTTAAGTTAGGCACCACTTGCATTTTATATTTCTTGTAGCCATTTCTGACTTATGTCTCATTACTTGTACTCACTTAAAATCTCTTTGCAGTTAATGGACTTGTTTTATCTAATCCAGTGTCTCTAAACTGAAATGTTTGTGAAACTTCATTTGGGATGGCAAGTTGTGTGCATATTTTTTCTATTAAAGAAATAACACGCTTTTTATATGAACTTATATTGTCCAGGAGAGGGCTAGGCACTACAGGAAAATGTTTTTCGGGGGTGGAGGGTGGAATCTAAGACTGGAATGTGTTGGGGTCACCCTTTAGTATAACCAAGGCTGGTGAGAGCCAGGGTGTAATCCAAGTGTGGCTGGCAGTTACACACACACGCAGGGTGTGGACTGCATGTTGGAAGTATGTTTCTGAGCAGCCCAAAGCACTGTCAGGCACCTAGGGTTGCTGGGCAGGGGTGACACAGCTGCTCATTCTTCTGGATTATGCCAGGATATGTCCCAGTCTAGTCTGTTCCAAGTCCCAGTCAGCCAGTGTCTCTACCAGCTGACATACAAAGCTTAGTACTGACAAAAATCCTTGGCACCAACAGACAAAGATCCAGCTCCACTGAAGACCATCTGGTACTGACCATCCCCCTGGCACCACCTCCTCATAGAAGCAGGGGAGACCCAAACACTGGGACAGACATGGCTCCCACCACCATTCTCCATCTTCTCACAGGAAAAAGCTCAAAACCTTGCTCTCCTCTAGATAACAAACATGAAGCCTGCTTATCTAACAGGAGCAACTGATGTCTGCACAGTCTCTTGCTCATCCCAGAGGAGGCACAAGTCACATTTGGTGGCCACACTTGATGATGCAGGTGACCACCAGCACTAACATCAGCACCATCTAAGGAAGACTTAATGGTACTGGACAATTTAATGTTGTAAATAACAACTATGTCTCTGGCATCACCCTCAGTATCAATATCACTACAACTGGCACCAATACACAACTCTGATCTGTGAGGCAATCTTGGTACCATAAGATTGGTGCCATCTTTGGATGAAGTTTACTCCTCACATCCATCACTAGGACATACCTTTTCTTCTCCATCCAGCAGGAAACTTTCTCCTTTCCAGTCACACAGATCAGGATAAGGCCGAAATTGGTTGTGAATTCTATAGTTAGATTTCACCAACCAAGTTTCAAGTGTAAACTCCTCAGGCATCAAGCCTAACCATGGAGTCACAGACAGTCCCCTTCAGTATTGTGGTACATCATGCCACCTAGGCAAGCTTGCCTTTGTGACAGATGGTTCCTTACACCATTAAATAAATAAATTAAATTAAATATCACAACAATATCGAGGTTACTACCAGTCCCAGAAGACCAGTCACTTACCCCAGGTCAATTGCACTTTAGATCTTACACCAAAGACAACAATTAAAGATTTATTAACTAAGAAAAAGAAATGAGTTGTTTACAAAGTTAAAGTAGGTGAGCTACAGTATGAGTACAAATGAGTTACAGTCTTAGGTTCCAGGAGGTAATAGAAGCTGCTATAATATGCAAGCACTATTGTAGGATAAATATAAAATAAAGAATTAAAATGATCTTAAGTTTGGTTAAGGAAACATATGTGCTGTAAAGAAAGGCCCTGACAAGCAAGTAGAAGGAAGGTCTTGAAAATAATAAGTGAAAAGGCAAGAAGGAATAAAGTAGGGAGGATGTCTGGTTCAAAGAATAACTAATGAGATATGGGAAAGTTTCTAAAAAGAAGGATTTGACCAATAGCGTATATTGCAGATGGTTTTAAATAAAACAAAGAGAATCTGTCTTAAAATGAGACACCACGACCCTTCCCCAACCCACACAGCACTGGTAAAGCCTATGAGAACCCACGGGCAATGGGAAAACTGTTGGACAGCAGGAAGGAGGGGAGGAAAGGCCTTGGAAACAAAGTAGGTTGTAAATCTTATCTGGATTAAGATTGGAAGTAAGGATGAATTGTCTCAAATTGGTTTTTATCTGAAGTCAATAATTGGCAACAACATTGTTAAACAGCATGAAAAACTCTTAAAGGGCTCATTGCTAATACCTGACTGACCCAGTTGGAGCCAACAAATATGGTTCTAAGCACCCCTGGGTGTAGCTTGTTTGTAAGTATCTTAATCAAATGCTTATAAATGTTTTGCTACTGTTTGGATGTAGTAAATTGCTTATTATTTAGGCTTTTAAGACATGTTTAGAGAAACTGTATAAGTACCATTTAGCCTTTAGATTTAACAAAGGAATTCATGGTTAAATTAGTGTTTGGTTGCACATATTAATATTAGTAATTGGAACTATTAATAATTCCAACATCTATACATCATCTAGGGCTAACCCAGGCTAAGCAGCTGGGGGATCCCTTGGTTATGCTTAGAAATCTTGCCCTCCCAAAGTCTAAGCAGCATAGAGATACAGCTTCTCCTTGTTAGGGATTTTTATTCCCTTCCCATAGAGTTCATGCTGATGAGTCAAGTCCATGAGTATGTCTCCTCTTTGTGGGTGTGGGTGAGGAAGCAATCAACAAGGTCTTCTGTCCTCTGATGTTCCACAATGATTAGTCTAGTGTCTATGGACCTTCTTTTGTTGGACAGAAGATAACTCCTGCGGCAAACTAATATTTCACACTTGTTAATGCTTCTCTCCTGACTGGCTTACAGTTTCAGAGCAAACTCTTAAATATTACCTTATAACATGGGATACAGATATTATAAGGGAGATTAATGCATGCAGCAATTTACATTAAGTCTAAACACTAACCACATTCTTATAAACTGAATATCTATTTTAACAATATTAACACACAGGTGAGTCAGACTGATTGCAAGATATGTAGTTGTCAGTGTTCAGTCAAGGTTTAGAAGCCTTGGCATGAGCTGGCACTTGGTTTACCAGCATCATAGTAGGCACAAGATACCCACCTACCCTCAGCAATGGTCTTCTGAGTATTCACACAGGAAAAAGCTGAGGTTATCTCAAAAGAGACCATCATCTTCCTCGGTGATTGGCTAGTCTTCATCTGCTTCCAGACAGCAAGTTTGACACAAAAGAAACTTGAACTAGTTAAAAGCCATCCCCAAGCCCTACTTTTGGATGCCAGCTTACTTTTTTCTGCTATGCTGTTGGATTGGGCAAAACCTCATTGATGCTAGAGGGTGTAACAGCTGTCCTTCATTCAGGGTAAATGTAAAAAGCAATTGAGCTCCTTTATGGAATAGATAGCTGAAGCAACTGGAGCCTCCACCCAAATTACAAGCTATACACAAGGCTGGAGTAGGAGTTGAGCCATGCAGCCCAAAGGGTTTTCTAGGGTTCTGATATAAAACATAAAGGGGGGAGTTGATTGGATAGTATAGAATGTGCGTGTGAGCACGCGTGCTTCTGAGACGGAGAAAGAGAAGCACCATGGAAACAGAGGTGTAGAAGGCAGCAGAAAGCTACAGACAGCCAGAGAAGGACTTGTAGCATGATCCTGTGAAAGAGCTAAGAGAGCTTCTGGGTAAAGCACTGGCAAGAAAGAGGCTTGGACATTTGAGTAAAGAAACTGTCTCCAATTATTAAGTCCTACTGTATTCAGGGAAACAGGACTTCATGCACATTCTTTGTAAATAAACAGGAATGTGTCAAAGAAATACCTAACACCATGTAATAGGGTTTACTGCTCATTGCTGTGGTGCCTGCTTGTGGCCACATCTGGGGATTAGTTCTTGACCAATCTGATGCCCCCTCCTTTGGTTGCTTGCCCTGTCTATCCATCTTTCTCTGGGCTTGATTGCTTCCTCTTTGTAACTCAGCATGCTTCCTTTTTGTGGCTTGTCCCTCTGGCCAGGTCACTATGGTTTTCCCCTTCCAAGGATATCAAAATTCCACCAGATAATCTCTCTCAGGAAGTCTTCTGTTCCACTGCCCAGACTGTGCCACTTCCCCAACAACTGATAGGGGAACCTGAGGGTAGGGGAACCCTATGACTAGCCCAGCGACCCTATGACTAGCAAGCCCAGACCTGTTGCTTTTTCCTTAGAGAAAGGAAAGTAGGAAAGAGCCTGTTTTCTGGGCCTCCCTGGGGTTACCAATTGAACTGCCTCTGTCCCCTGAGGCTATTTCACAATTTCTCAGGTTCTTGCCAGAATCTATATTCTAGATCCCACTCTAGAACATGGCTAAATTGTTTCTTCCTGCAGCCCCTACTTGCTTGCCACTTCCTGGTTTTATACCAGCTCAGCCTATCTCCTTCATCTACAGCCTGTCCTGGGACTAACAGGTAGAAAGGGCCAGTTCAGGTCATGTCCGGGATGACACCCCATCACACTCCATCATTAATTTCTCCACCTAACAAACAACCCTCAAGACCCCAACTTTTGGCTAACTACTTGGACAGAGGTGGGCATGGGGGGTATGTAGGGTCACGTGCCCCCACCAGATTTGTTGCTTGGCTAGTACTGAGCATGCTCACATGGACAGATGGGTGCTGAAAGTTCTCCCATGGATTCCATCCAATTTCAGTCCCTACACATCCCCCATCCTTATCTGTCTTCTGGGAACTTTCTCACAAAAATCAACTAAAAGCAGAAGTGACTTCCTGGCTGTGTCTCGGAGCTATAGAAGGGAATATGCCTCTGGAATACTGGAGAAGAGTCTTCTTTTCCCAATATTTCCTTATCCTGAAGAAAAAAGGGGGTCTTGGTCTGAACAAATACATATGCAGTCTCAGACTAAGGTGATAACAATTGCCTCCATCATCCCTTCCCTTCAGGCACAACAATGGCTTGTGGCTCTCAGCCTTCAAGACACATATTTCCACATTGCCAACCACCCAGCACACAGGAAGTACCAGCAATTGAGAGTAGGGCCCAATTATTACCAATACAAGGTTCTACAATGTGCTCTTTCCATAGAACCAAGGGTCTTTATGACATGCCTAGCTAGTGGTGGGACATCTGAGTGGCTGGATATCAAATCTACCCCTAACTAGATGATTGATTGATCAAAGGGAGGGCTCTTCGGGAAGTTGCCATAGCTTTGAACTATGTCCTTCATCTATTCAAACCTCCCTTCTAGCCTCTCACTGACTGTTCTCTACACCACCTCATTCCCAAGATAGTCATCTTAGTTGACATAAGTTAGCCAGAAGGGTCAGTGAACTACAAGCTCTCATGGCTAACCCCCATACACAATATTCCACACAGACAAGGTTGTGTTGAAACCTCATTCCAAATTTTTTCTCAATATTGTGTCATTTTAATTTGACTCAATCTATTATTTTACCCATTTTCTTCCCAAAACTTCATTTATTTCCAGGGGAAAAGAAACTCCACACCTTGGACATTATATTATCTTGATAGGACAAAGTCTTTCAGACAGATGCCCTGTCTTTTTGTTGCTATCTCTGGTGTTTTTAAAGGTCAAGCCATCTCCTCCGAAATAATTTCTAAATGGATTACAAAGTGTATTTCCATCTGCTATCACATGGCTGTTACACATCTTCCTCCAAACATTAACATAATACTAAAGCACAGGCTGCCTCCTCTGCATGCTTTAGAAACATCCCCAGATCTGATATTTCCAAGGCAGCTACATGAAGTAATCCCTTGCTTTTGTTAAACACTATACTCTCAACCTAGCCACAACATGAGAAGCCACATTTGGTAGGGCACTCTTTCAGTCACCTTTTTAGTTAGTGGCAATCTTCCAGATGGAGCATTGCTTATCAGTCTTCTAGAGAAGGACCCAAAAAGATGACATCTCAAAGAACCACAGATACTGTAAGGTAAATAACCATTCTCTATATGGCCACAGTTTATTAAACTAGGTGTGACACTGCATCCCATATTCTTCATAGTGATATTATTATATGATTAAGATGTAATTATAATGTATGTTATGCAAGATAAGTCATGTGAGGTGTCATTGGAAATGTTATTTGCTGAATATAATAATTCTATTTGTATGCATGTATCATTTTTGTGTCTGAAATTATGAATGTTGATTATGTAACTGTATTTCAAATGTAGCTACACCTGGGTGACGCCCACTGGACAAGATGCTTTCAGTCTAGATAGTGAGTGGAGAAGGGCCTATTCAGGGCAATGAGCCATTAGGAAAAAACAATAGGCCTTAAGAGAAGCTTATCTCCCTCCTGGTGAGCCTTCCTGTGAATGCTACAGAAAGCCTCCTAGTAATGGCTGCTATGACTCTACAAGGACATATAATGAGACCACATGTCTCTACACTCCATCTTGGGATGTCAGTATTTTTCCACAGACTGGTCTGAGAACCAAGCTTTGGAACAAAGGTTCCCACCATATGCAAAAGCTATAAGACAGGGAGTGACACTGTTAGCCAAAAAGGGCTCGTTTCCCGCCCCCCGGAGCTTACCTAATTACACCAAGGAGGCACGGAGGACAGGAAGACGAGTACCATACCCTTTATTGATCGGTCAGCTGAGCGGGTGCTCTCATCGGCTAGTGCCAGAAGAGAGACACACTTCCCAAGCCCGGACGGGCCCTTTTTATAATCAGTAACAAACAACTTAGCCTACGTTTGTCTATGTCAGTTGGCTGACCTGCAGAACCTGTACATGTATCTGGTAGGGGATAATTGGGTACACAGGATACATATATCATTTTGTGGGGGACACAAGATACATACAGCTGTTGAGGATACATTAAGGATACATTTATCATTATGAAGGGCACAGCTGTTGAGGATACATTTATCCCGATAAGGGGAAACAGAATACATCTATTGACCCTTTGTACTAAATACCTTGATATGGAAAGGCAGCTGCATACATTTGGCAAGCCAAGCAAGCCGATAAGCAATTTGCTGACATAAACCGTTATTCCATCTAGGCCTTGAAGCTTTCCAACAGCTATCAGCAATGCACTATCATAAGTAGGCCTTTAAGTTTTAGGCCTTAAAGTTTTTTAACAACACCATCTGGGGTTCTTCACTTCCCACCCAAGAAGACTCCTGGAAACACCTGAGGAACAAAGACTGAATTGGGGGAAGTGCTGGACAAAAGCTAAAGGGATTTCTAGCCTGTGAATGAGACACCTGGGGATTCCAAGCTGTAATGCAAGTGCAGCTTACCCCTTAATACAAGCAGGCTGCAGATTCTTATCTCAAAGGGTGAGAATCTGCTACTCATATCCAATCTATCTAGTATATTAATCTTAGTTTGCATTTTTGGTTTATATGCTAAGTAATCTGCTTTGAGCTGTTTGCTATCACTTAAAATCTATCTTTTGTAGTTAATGAACTTGTTTTTGCTTTATCTAAACCGTGAGTTAGAATGAAGTGTATGGGAATCTTAGCTCAGGGGCAAAAGGCTATTGCATATTCCTCTCCACACTGAGGGAGGGGGCGAATTTTATTTTCTTATGCTGTACAGTTCCCTGTGCAGTGCAAGACTGTATAATTTAGGGTTTATACTCCAGAGGGGGTGCACGCCTGGGGAGCTGGGAGTTGCCTTAACTGTAGCCTTTTTATGCAGGGGCTGGTCAGAAAGCCTGCATGTAACTGCAGCGGAGTTTGTTCCTACCCGTATCTAAATGTATGCTGATGAAAGTGCAGCCTGGAGGGTTTTGCAGCTTGTCCCAGCAGTATAGTGTGAGAGGATGGGTCAGGGGGCTCAGTGGTACCCCAGTTCCAGGTGCCACCCTGGGGGGAACCTGTCAGACTAGGTAGGTGTGCAGTTTTGCCTATTTCATTCATGTATTTTCAGTTGTATGTGTGCAAATCCTGAATTGCATACACAGGTGGCTAGACAGGTATCTACTTTCAGGCAGTGTGTGCACAAAATACGCATGCATATGAGCTCAAGAACTAATCATTACTACTAATTATTATTGTTTATAATATTGGCTTCAATTTGTCCCTGGTGTAACTCCACTGAAGTCACTGACTCATTCTTGTCATATCCTCTTAATCTTAGTCAAACTCTGTTACTGCTAAAGAGTTAAATGAGTATATTAAGAGGCTCAAGCAGAGTGAGTAGAGAACCAATCATAGGATATTAAAGGCTGTGAGCTACTACATGAAATGTAATTAAATAAAAATATTGTGTGTTTAAGTCTCAAATGAGGGCATATGACACATAGGTTACCAAATGAAGGATTTACTTAAAATCATTTAAAGACTCAACCACTTGTTGCAAGGGAAATTTAGTTACCACCACCACCACCACCTTTCTTAATCGGGTAGAATTTGAATAAAAAAGAAGCAGAAATTTCTTTTGCATGCTAGTTACGTTAATCAAATTGATCTAAACAATCCAAATCTCTGCTGAAGAAGATGTTGGCAGATAGGACACCATCCCCACAAATTTTCTGGGACTGCTCTCAAATCCAAAATCACTAGTCTACATACACAATAGCCAGCAAAATGCCTCGAATGCAATATTTGATGAAAATCTAATTTACTTTATAGTGAGACATACCCTTCAGATTGCTAGAGAATTATGTCTATTAAAAAGTTAACTGAAACTGCTAAGAAATGTATCACCATTTTATGGCTCACAAAAGGAAGTCCTTTGTTTAAAGCCTGGTCTACACTAGGCATTTAAATCGGTTTTAGGAGCGTAAAACCGATTTAACGCCACAACCGTCCACACTAGGAGGCACCTTATATCGATTTTAATGGCTCTTTAAATCGGTTTCTGTACTCCTCCCCGACGAGAGGAGTAGCGCTAATATCGGGATTAACATATCGGAATAGGGTTAGTGTGGCCGCAAATCGACGGTATTGGCCTCCGGGCAGTATCCCACAGTGCACCACTGACTGCTTTGGACAGCATTCTGAACTCGGATGCACTGGCCAGGTAGACAGGAAAAGCCCCGCGAACTTTTGAAATTCATTTCCTGCTTCCCCAGCGTGGAGAGCTCATCATCACAGGTGACCACGCACAGCTCATCAGCACAGTTAACAATGCAGTCTCCTGAGAATCGAAAAAGAGCCCCAGCATGGACCGCTCGGGAGGTACTGGATCTGATCACTATATGGGGAGAGGATTCAGTGCTAACAGAACTGCGTTCCAAAAGACGAAATGAAAAAGTATTTGAAAGAATTTCTAAGGCTATGACGGATAAAGGCCACAGCAGGGACTCAGTGCAGTGCAGAGTGAAAGTTAAGGAGCTCAGACAAGCCTACCAGAAAACCAAAGAAGCAAATGGAAGGTCCGGGGCAGGTCGAAAAACATGCCGCTTCTATGCTGAGCTGCATGCAATTTTAGGGGGCTGCGCCACAAGTACCCCACCCCTGACCGTGGATTCTGAGGTGGGGGTTGTAATCTCTGCCATGTCTGAGGATTATGCAGACGGGGAAGATGAAGATGAAGAAGAGGAGGAAGACCTAGCAGAGAGCACACAGCACTCCGTGAGCCCCAGCAGCCAGGAGCTTTTTATCACCCTGACGGAATTACCCTGCTCCCAGCCCTCACAAGCAACTATCCCAGACAATGACGCCATGGAAGGGAGCTCTGGTGAGTGTACCTTTGTAAATAGCAAACGTTGTTTTTTAAGCAAGCGTTTTTTAATGATTGATTTGCCCTGAGGACTTGGGATGCGGTCGCAGACAGTATAGTTACTTAGAAAAGTTTGTTAACATGTCCGGGGATTGAGAGGAAATCCTCCAGGGACATCTTGATGAAGCGCTCCTGTAGGTACTCCAGAAGCCTTTGCAGAAGGTTTCTGGGCAAGGCAGCCTTGTTCCGCCCACCATGGTAGGACACTTTACCACGCCATGCATGTAGCAAGTAATCAGGTATCATTGCGTGGCAAAGCATAGCAGCGTATGGTCCCGGTGACTGCTGGCATTCAAGAAGCATCCGTTCTTTATCTTGTTGTGTTATCCTCAGCAAAGTGATATCGTTCAGGATAACCTGGTTAAAAATCAGGAATTTAAGTAAGGGGGGTGGCCATTTTTCTAATGGGTTCGTGGACTGCAAGCTTAAAAAAAAACCTTTCCTGCACGTAGCGAAGCGGGGGGAGGGGAGGAGTGAAATGACGATGATCTTTTTTGTGTTTGGTCACCGGCGATCTTCCCCAAGCTACCAGCCACGCAGTGGGTGGGGGGTGGGAAGGTTGTTGATTAGCAGGGAGCTAGCGTGGTATTAGCCATGCGTTGGGGGGGAGGGGTAAATCACTACAGAAGCCGAAAGACAGTGGCTTACCATGGCCGCATGCAAGCTGAATTCTGATGCCTGGACCTGTGTCTGTGAGATCTGTAACTCCAGAGCTGCAAGCACTCACTATTAAGATGAAAAATGCGACCTTGTAGGGAAATCACATGTGCTAGGTGAATAGTGCTGTTCACTGTGAAAGAGTATAACCATTGTTCTGTAAAATGTATCTTTCTAAATATTTATCTCCCTCATGCAGCTGCAAATTTTTCAACCATCCCTCCTCCATCCCAAAGGCTAGCACAGATAAGGCGGAGGAAAAAGAAGACGCAACATGAGATGTTCTCGGATATTATGGAAGTTACACGCAATGAAAGAGCTCATCTCAATGAGTGGAAGGACGTGGTATCAAATTACAGGAAAGAGGCCAGTGAACGTGAGGACAGGAGGGATGAACGTGAGGACAGGAGGGATGAACGTGAGGACAGGAGGGACAACCGAGATGAGAGGTGGCGGCAGGAAGATCAGCGGTGGCGGGATGCAACTCTGGGGCTGCTGCGTGATCAAACTGACGTGCTCCGGCGTCTGGTGGAGCTTCAGGAACGGCAGCAGGATCACAGAGTGCCGCTGCAGCCCCTGTGTAACCACCCTCAACCCTCACCATGTTCCATATCCTCCTCACCCAGACGTGTAAGAATGTGTGGGGGGAGGCTCCATGCACCCGCCCACTCCACCCCCGTGGACAGCCCAACCAGAAGGCTGTCGTTAATGTGAAATTTTTTTAATGGCCTTCTCCATCCTTCCTATCCTCCTCCCAAACCACACCCTTACTTCTCTCCCTCTTTTTATAATGAATTAATAAAGAATTCATGATTTTTAAATGAGAGTGACTTTATTTGCATAAGTAAGCTGTACTCGAAGGGGGAGGGAGTGTTGCTTTCAGGGAATGAGTCAATCAAGGGGGGGTGGTTGTTCATCAACAAACACAGCAGTCACACTGTACCCTGGCCATTGATGAAGCTCCTTTTCAAAGCTTCTCTGATGCGCACCGCTTCCTGGTGTGCTCTTCTAATCTCCCTGGTGTCTGGCTGCGCGTAATCAGCGGCCAGGTGATTTGCCTCTGCGTGCCATAAAGGTCTCCCCCTTACTCTCACAGAGATTGTGGAGAATACAGCAAGCAGCAATAACATAGGGGACATTGGTTTGGCTGAGGTCTGAGCGAGTCAGTAATGTGCGCCAGCGCGCCTTTAAACGGCCAAATGCACATTCCACCACCATTCTGCACTTGCTCAGCCTGTAATTGAACAGATCCTGACCACTGTCCAGGCTGCCTGTGTATGGCTTCATGAGCCATGGCATCAAGGGGTAGGCTGGGTCCCCCAGGATAACGACAGGCATTTCAACATCCCCAACTGTTATTTTCTGGTCTGGGAAGTAATTCCCTTGCTGCAGCTGTTTAAACAGAGTAGTGCTTCTGAATACGCGAGCGTCATGAACCCTCCCTGGCCATCCCACGTAGCAGCAGCTAGTGATTGCTTTGGCTACTTGCATCACAGCAGCCCCCACAGTAGATTTTCCAACTCCAAATTGATTCCCGACTGACCGGTAGCTGTCTGGCGTTGCAAGCTTCCACAGGGCTATCGCCACTCGCTTCTCTACTGTGAGGGCTGCTCTCATCTTGGTATTATGGCGTTTCAGGGCAGGGCAAGCAAGTCACAAAGTTCCATGAAAGTGCCCTTACGCATGCGAAAGTTTCGCAGCCACTGGGAATCGTCCCACACCTGCAACACAATGCCAGTCAGTGCTTGTTTCCCGGGCCCAAAATCGGCGTTCAATGGATAGAATCTGCCCCATTACCATCAGGATCTCCAAAGCGCCGGGGCCCGCAGTTTGAGAGAATTCTGTGTCTACGTCCTCATCACTGTCATTGCTGCCGTATCCGCCTCCTCCTAGCCTCGGTTCGAAGGTCCTGGTTCAGCATATACTACACGAGAGTGTGCGAGGTGTTTAAAACATCCACAATTGCGGTATTGAGCTGAGCAGGGTCCATGCTTGCTGTGCTATGGCGTCTGCACAGTTCACCAAGCAAAAAAGGCGCGAAACGGTTGTCTGCCGCTTTCAGGGAGGGAGTGGTGAGGCTGTACCCAGAACCACCCGCGAAAATGATTTTTGCCCCATCAGGCACTGGGATCTCAACCCGGAAATGCCAAGGGGCGGGGGAGGCTGCGGGAACTATGGGATAGCTATGGGATAGCTATGCACCCACAGTGCAACGCTTCCGAAATCGACGCTAGCCTCGGACCGTGGACGCACACCACCGATTTAATGTGTTTAGTGTGGCCGCGCACAATCGATTTTATACAATCTGTTTTACTAAACCGGTTTATGTAAATTCGGAATAATCCCGTAGTGTAGACGTACCCTTTGATATGGCCAGACAAGATAAAAGAAATACAAGATGCAGAACAAATTACTACCCAAATCTGATAATCCAAGGGAAAATTCATGGAAAGATGAGCTGTAGCAGATTTATATGCTATCTGCAGCTTGCTTAAAAAAAAACAAAACACACACAAACAAAAACAGGCCCACACAATTTAATCCAAACTAATATACTAACACAAAATAAATCTGTCTTTCAAGGGAAATACAACATAGCCCCACCAAGTGCCAAAAATCTCTACTCATGAATAATAATGCCACCCAAACTCTATATATACTGGCTCACCTGCATGCATACTTGCAACTTGTTTACAAATAAATACCAGCTTGATTCACTACTACCAAGGCAACAATGGACTGTTATCCCCTTATTATATCCTGTTTACGCCATGTGTCTATGTATTCTCTGTAACAATCCCTTTAAATCACAAATAAACTACCATAAGGAAAATGACTCTATTGGATTTCTACTTAATCAAGTTCTACTTAATGAGTAAAGGGACACAGCTTCCCAGTAAATTAACAGAAGGTATTTTATTTAAACACAGCTGATTCTTAACAAAGCCCTACAGCTAACAGTAGTGAGCACTTCATTCATCTTCCCTCTCTTTAATACAAACACCAACTGCCTTGACTGATTTACTTTTCTTTCACAGAGGGTTGCTTTTGCAGAATGCTATTATTGCAAAATGTCCCTATGTAAAAGAGACTGACACCTTTTAAATAATATGAAAATGAATCCACCTCAGGGCTGTATTGTAGCCATTAGTTAGTGCATACCGCCCCTTGACACGTGACAGATATATAACCTTTGGTAACCTTGGCCCATATCATGTGACTGAAGCCAAGAAATAAAGATCTGTCCCTGGTAAGCACTCATGCAGGTTACAAATTTATTACACAGTGTTGTAATTACTTTGGGGAAAATGAAGCAAATAAAAATCCTGATCCTGGAATTAGCTCTGCATAGGTGGACCTCTGCGCCCACACAGAGCCCCACTGACTTTTCTGGGGCTCCACCTACTCAGAGTTACTTTTCGAAGGGAATTCAAGGGAAGATTGGGGCCTAAGTGCCTTGAATCTGATACAGATCAGAACCTGGACAGTCCCACTTTAAGGGTCCGAGAAATGCAGAACTGCTGTTACTTTAGGGACTGTCCTGTGACTATTAGGATAAGTGGGATCCTGGCAGAGACCTAGAAATGATTACAATGCTTCCAAATGTTCCTGGAAGCAAGTGGAAACACGTGAAAATTGTATACATTTTTTTTTCTTTGTTGATCTTAATTCTTTCCCATACTTTGTATTTAACATCATTTCCTTTTGTTCTCTTCCACTCATTGCATGCTGTCAGCAGCTGCAACATTAAAAAGGAATGTTCCAACCAAATGAAACACAATAAATCATGGACAAGATTTATTGGAAATCAGATCAGACATACTTAACAAGTAATATTTAGCTCAGTAATTACTTGTCTCACTTCTCCTTGCAGAAATCAACCAGCATGCTATTCTCTAGCATGTACTATTTTCCCACTGAAGGACAATATTAAGTGAGCATATTTTCCATCCCTTACCATTTAAAAGGCAGCTCTTACATGCAGGGCCGGGTCTAGGTTTTTTGCCGCCCCAAGCAAAACAAATTTTGGCTGCCCCTCGTCCCAGGCCTGGGCTCCCCCCCGCTTCCCCCTGCTGCCTCAGCCCTGGGTTCTTCCCCACCCCCCGCCGCCCCAGCGCTGGGCTTCCCCCTTTCCCCCCCACCAGTGCCTCCCCCCCATTTCCTGCCACCCCGGCCTTGGGCTCTCCCTGCCCCCCCACCTGCCCCCTCCTTCCGCCGCAGCCCTGGGTCACTGGTAACTCGCTCCCAGGGCAGGTCATTCAGCAGGAATTTTAGATGTGCACAGAACACACACAGGATTGGTTCCCATATGGTTACAGAGCTGCAGTAAAGTGGAACAATTTTCAGCTTGTGTGATTGGAGGATATCTGGATGCATATTATAAGACGGTCCTCCATAAATGAGGAAAAGTTAAGGTGCCTTTATTATTCTTTTGTTCCACTCTTTCTTTCTATGGGGAATTTGCCAGTGCAATATCACTGTCTTCCTTTTAAAATTAAACAAACAACAAAAAAAGACCAATGGTTGTTGAAAATAGCAATTCCAGTCCTAATAACCACTGGGAAGCATTTCTTGCTCAATTTTATTCTACTTTTTTCTACAGCAAGTTACAGTGGATCAGTGTATTTGATTTGGGAGAAATGAAATAACAGCTGCCCAAACTGAGCTTGAGCACTCCTGAATTTTGAGGTGTTCAAATTTGGAAGGCAGGTGCTGGGAGTGTGTGTGTGGGGGGGGGCTGTGGGCTCCGTGGGGGAGCACGGCAGTATGTATGCAGCAGTGTGTCTGGTGCTGTGCAGAGCCAGACACACTGGTCTAAGTGGCACGGTAAGGGGGCTGGGGGGTTGGAGAAGGGGTAGGGGTTTCCAGGGGGCAATCAAGGGACAGGGAGCAGGGGGGGTTGGATGGGTCAGGGGCTCGGGGGGCAGTCAGGGGACAGGCAGCGGTTGGATAGGCATGGGAATCCCAGGGGTTTGTCAGGGGACAGGTAGAGGGTGGGGTCCTAGGGGGAAGTTGGGGTGGGTCTCAGGAGGGGGCAGCTGGGGACAAGGAGAAGGGAGGCTTAGATAGGGGGTGGGGTCCTGGGGGGCAGTTAGGGGCAGGGGTCCCGGGAGGGGGTGATCAGGGGACAGGGAGCAGGAGGGGCGGTGTTGGATGGGTTGGGGTTTCTGTGGGGGGCAGTCGGAGGGAGTGGATTGGGGCAGGGTGGGGCTTCCCTCCCCATGGAGTGTCCTGTTTTTTGAATGTTAAAATATGGTATCCCTGCCATTCACAGCACGCTGCTGCATGAGGTCCCTCTCCTTCCTTTCCAGTTGGTAGTGGCCAAGGGAATGCTGGGAAATGTAGTTCTTTCCCTGCTCAAAGGCTGGCTCTGTAGGCAGGGAGCTAACCAAGGAACTACAGCTCCCAGAGCACCCTGTTGGTTCTCAGCTCCCATGCTTCCCTGCCACCCCTGCAAATGGGCTGCCCCAAGCAGGTGCTTGCTTTGCTGGTGCCTAGAGCCTCCCCTGATTACATGGCTTCAATTTTAGGGCTATCCTATATGCATATTGGTCATATTAGTATTTGTGGATTTGGATTGAACAGAATAATTTGTTACAGGCAGGGCTGGCTCCAGGCACCAGAGCTTGGGGCAGCCCATGGAAGGGGGAGGCATGTCTGGTAGAGCAGCGGCCGAAGTGCCGCTGATTGCAGCTTTTTTTTTTTTCTCTCTTCGCCGGCCCTGATTACAGATGAACTTAACTCAATTTTAGCTAGCAGAAAAAAACATGTCTAAGACTCACAGATCTACTTCTTCACTCCTGATCTGTTTCCTTCAGCCCAAATTAAAATCTTAGCCTCTCTTTCTGACATTTCCTTGTGGATGTCCAGCCACCAGCTTAAGCTCAACAGCCCGAGTCTGGGGTATCTCCTGGTGAGGGATTGATTAGGGGGAGCAGAGGGAGAGCCTGAGCCAGAGCTGCCTCACAGTGAGGGATTGGAATGCTGGAAGGAGAGCCCTGTCCAAGCCTGGACTGCCTACTAGTGGGGGATTCAGGAGGAAGAGAGCCTGACCCTGGGTGGTGGGACTCCAGCTGTCAGCCCTGAGGCTGCGGGGCTCCAACTGTTCCCTTTATCCCTGCCTTCAGCGTGCACAGTCCGCCTTCTGCATGAGCCACAGACACCACAGGGCTTGACAGCCAGAGCTCTTAAATAAAATAAATAAAGAACACAGCTGGTGTCTCTGGACATACTCCCACCCCTCCCTTGGAAGGCATGCCCAATAGTTTGAGAACCCCTGAGTTAAAACATTTTAGTAATAATTAGCTACAGTCAGCACTCGGATCCTTTTTGTTAGTGTGGCAGGGTGATGAGTGGCTTTTTTGCTACATCTTCTAGGTGGCAACTCTAAAGGTGGGGGATAGGATACTCAAGCTGGGATTCCTGGGAAGCAGGAGAGAGGAGGGCCACATACATCTGCTAGGGAAGGAGATTAGATAGTCAAAGGGAGTCTAGAAAACATAGGCTGCTATTTTTATTTACTGAAGGAAAATCTCACCTGAATCAAAGTTCAGAGATACAGATTTTTCTTACTCCAAAATATTTTCATAGGGGAGGCGTGTCATGCAATTCTCCCCCAAACATTCTGCTGAAATGAGCTAGAGCACATTTATTTCATAAAAATACAATGCCTCCAAACTCATTCACTCCCAGAACTTGCCACCTATTGAGCAACACGTCAGGACAGCTCTGCACTGCTTTGCATATACTAGTCTGGGGGCGGAGGGAGCCTGATACATGCCAGGAAGGAAGATTCCAGTCAGAAACATGTATTTCACATACAACGTCTCACTTCTCCATGCATTCCCCCTCCCCCGCAAATAAAACCAAAGATCCCGGAAGGAATTTAACAGAAACTCTCGAGCCGTGGCTGAAAAGGCTGGTCCTGGATCAGCTCCCCGCTTCCACAACCTGCACCACGCTGCCTACCCTGCAGCAACCCAGCACCTGCGGCACGAGCCCATTCCCCATCCCAGCCGGCTACTCCGGCTTCTTTACGGGGCCCGAACGATGCTCTTCGTTCCGCACCTCCCGCCTCCTGCAGCTGGGAGAGCAACGGGGCGGAGTTTCCCCAGGCACTGGCCGATGCCCCACCCCTTCCCGGGTCAGCTCCGGCTCGGCGTGCTGCTGGGGGGCGGTGCCTGCCTTTGCGTGGCCGAGCCCGGGTTCCCCAGTCTCCCCGCCCGCCAGCGCTGCTGGCCATGGCCGCCTCCAGCGCGCCGCCCCGCGCACGGGCTCTTCTGCAGCAGTGTGTGGCCTCCCGGCTGCAGGTGAAACCCCCCGAGCCGGGCTCCGAGGCCGAGTGGGTGGAGGTAACGTGCGCAGCGGGCTGGCCCGCTCTGGCACTGCGTTTGCAAAGCCACCGCGCCTCTCCTTCCGGGCTGCTGCTGTCCGCCGCGGCAGGGACAGCGCCTCTCTGCCGGCTGAGCCCTCCCGCCGCTACCCGCTCGGCGTGTCCGCTCTGTTTGCCCCAAGCCCCAGCTGGGAGCGGTTAGCAGCGCAGCGTGTTTCTTGGGGAAGCCACGGGCCTCCCTTGTCTGGTTCTGCTCCTTGGGGACCAGCTCCCCTGGCGCAGTGCAAGGCAGAACAGGGAAGCATTGGGCTTATACTGTTCTCCCTTTCACCCCCAGGCATCCCCTTGCGAACATGCTGCTCCCTCGGCCGTGGGTGAGTCTCTGGACCTAATTCTCCACCGTTTTGCTGCTGGTCTATCTACTTACACCTGTGCAATCTGTGTGTAAAATACCATCAGATGGCACACGTGGTACAGATTTGAGTGCCCGTGCAAGGCCCTGGAGAATCAGACCTCAGTGATAGGCCTGTACATCATTTTGGGCAGGAACCTTGTCTGTTTTAGTAATCTCTTAGGAAGTGCCATGCAGAATTATGACACTCAATGAATGTTTCTAATAGCCACTTTTCCTTCCCTCTGTTCTCCTGTGGCAGTCATTAATGCACTAGTGGGGCATGGGAGCAATTCATGTGGGAGGGATTATAGGATCCAGAAACAATTTGTTGGCACAAGTTTTTTTTCTTTGTAATGCTTCCACAAAATCATATGTTTATGCCACATTGCCCCAGCGTACACTTGAGTGAGTTAGGAGGTGGAGAATAGCAATTGGAAAAGATACAGAGAGAATGCACAGAAAAATGGAGACAGTGACATCTCTGCAGTGGACAGAGTGAAAAGAGACAGTCCATTAATCATTACAAAGGGACTCCAATTTACAGGATTGGGGACCACTGTTATAACCTGCAGCATATATAAGATCTGATTCCTTCCTACTGTAACTCTAGCAGAAGTACACTAGGGATGAATTAGTCCCACTGTGTGGTATTTATTGTATTCAGAACTGTTGGTTTTCCCCATTCTGAGTGGCTTTTTCAGATATAAAATTCAATTTGGGAATGTCAAAAAAACTGCATCCATGCAGCATTTTAATGGGATAGTCCCTACCAGATACTGTAAATGGTTCATTAGTACCTGTATAGTCTGTCTCCAGCAGTGGCCATTACCTGGTGCTTAAAAGAAAAGTAACCCTTACAGACATATACAGTACTATATAAGTCTGAATCCAACAAGCTTCAGAGCACAATGGAAGATATCTTATTTTGTTTGTTTTTGTCTGGTTTGTTTGTTTTTGTCCTTAGTTTTGATTTCATTCCAGATAAAAGGACAGTGGTTTTAGATTGTATCAGGGTGGATGGTTTTGAATAATGCCTTTTGAAAAACTGTATTTTCAATGAGCTGCTATAGCAATAAAGAATCTAAAAATAAATACAATACTGTGCCTTTTCAGCTGTGTAATGCTATAGGTTTGAATGAGGGGTCAGGTGTAGCATTGTGAAAGTACTGCAAGACTCTGTGGTGATGTGTTATTATCGATGAGCACTTTTGCTAAATTAACTCAGGTGTATATAGGACCCATCATTTTGTAGCCTATAAGAAAAGATTGCTGAAACACGAAGTCCAAAAAGGTGTGGCAAAAGGACTTAGACAAAAAAGAGGTAGAAGTGCTAACATGTTTAAAAGACATAAAAATTTAAAGACAGAGTTATAAGTAATTTTATGTTCTATACCTTCCCCTGAATCCACCCACTACCAGTTTTTGCTGCTTTAGAGTAATTTTCCAACTTTTTAAACTGTTTCTCTCCAGTTGCAAAAGAACCACATAAATAACAGAGAAAATAAGGCCTTCATACTGCAATGTGATGTGTGCAAGCTGACCTCTGTAGAGCACCATTGAAATCGTTGGGGCTCTGTGGGTGCAGAAGTCCACATGCATGACTCATATTACAGAATCAGCATCTGCGTACAAGGAAAACAGCAAAATTGGCTAGGCACAAAGTAAATTAACTTAAATATTTTTCTCTTATCATTCCATTATAGTAATCTTAGGGATTTGTTGTAACAAGAATAGATAAAGTTTCAGAGGGAAATATGACCTTTGACTGTGTCCCTTTACATATTCAGAAAAGAGGGATAAACTACAGTATGTTGTGATTTAAACCATTCCAAGAATGCTATGCTGTTTAAATAAATCTCTTATTTCACATTTTAAATTATTTAACCTAAATCTGTGAAAGAACAACATCCAGTAGAGGAATTTGTATGGGGAGTTGTACTATATAAGCTAGCAGGTCTCTTCCAGCCATAAGGTGTATTATCAGTGATCACTGCTCTTGTATCTTCCCTAGGCATTTCAATGGTATTACAAGATGAGGAGAAAGCTAGTCACTCCACAGCAAAAAGTATGGAAAGAGCTGAATCCCTTAGCATGACTTTTCTTTAGAGGGCAGTGGAAGGTTTGATCAGTAATGAATTTCTGCCATTGTATTTTCTTACTATAATGTTACCACTTACATGCTCACCAACACAAAAATAAAAAAAACTAAGACCCAGTAAACTATTACTGACACAAAATGTGTGCGTGCTTGGTGATTTACAAGCAATTTAAAAACATGTCCTTGCACTGAGGAGTTTATAATCTATTGTAAAATAAAATATCACGATATAGATCATCTTGAACAACTCCAGAGCCATATAAAGTCACTACAGGTATTCGCAGAGTGTATGTTTGACAGTTCTTTCTTAAAAAGAAAGCCAACAGGTCTTTGTGGGCTCACTCTGCATTTACACTTATGTACCCATTGTTCCATAAACACTTTCATATCATAATGTTTCTCAGCAATAAGTGACTCCAACAATGGAATTGCCTATTCATGGGGAAACATACATTAGAAGGAATATATGTAATACAAAGTCTTACAACAGAGTACGTGCAAACATAGGGCTTCTCTTTTATACATGTAACAAAATAAGATGAAATCCAATGCTCTTCACAATAATAAAAGTGAATACTGTTACAATAAAGTATGTAGTGGGAACTATCTGGACCACTTCTAATTTTATTTTGTACTGAAGCAGAATCATTCTGTGATTAAGGCACCAGATTGAGACTCAGGAGTTTGGTTCTTTGTTGTGCAACAGATTTCTTGTGTGATTTTAGGCATGTCTGTTAATCTCTCTGTGCTTTAGTTGCTCATGTGTAAAATGGGAATAATACTATTCTATCTCTGGGTATTGTTAAGAAAATTTCATATAATATATGGGAAGTGTTCAGCTTCTGCAGAGTTGGGGGCCATGTTACAAGTACATAGAAAACCCGTATAATGACTTATTCTGCAATGAAAACTGGAACAAAATAAAATGTCAAAGAATAATTTACTTGACTACCCAATTTATCACAAGCTGACTTCTTAATCATTATGGAAGGGTTCCTACTATATTACCAAACATATTGCATTTTTCTGCAAAAGTTGTAGAGCGGAGATGAAAATACACCTTTTGCAGAATGCATGTGTTACAGCTGCTGAAAGCCTGCACGTTTCTAGCTAACTGTGTGCGCTGCTTGCAGATTCAGATGACAGTGCTTAGTGACGAACTGCTAAATAATCCTTTGGTATTAACATTACCTTGGATAATGCCTATAGCATTGTTATTAGCATCAGGTACATGCATTGTTCTATGTATTTGAATGTGTTTGCTTGGTGCCAGGTCTAAGAATTTTTAGTAAAAAAGCCAGAGGTGCCAGGGAACTTGCTGTGCTAGTCTATTTATACAGGCATTTTACTGACAATAGCAAATCCATATACAGTGTGGTTTCCCCATGTAATCCTCTTGGGCACCTTTAGGCCACTATACAGGTTTATAGCAATGGTTGTCCAGACCTAAATGTTTTGAATTTGTAACCCCCTTATTTATTTTATTTTGTTTGAGTTTGCTAGTGCTGAAGTTTGGACTGAACAGCTAATTGATTAGGCCTTGATTGTTTAGAGAGCACTTTATAAACACCGTTTTTATTTCAGTTCAAAAAGCTTAAACATTCTGAGTTGCACCTCTTACTGGAAACAAATCATCATAGTTGTAAGAATGACTGAATCTGTTCTTAGAGGATTTGATACAGTACCATTATTACTTAAGCCTTTAATAGTGTGTCCAGCTTGCCAAAACTTAATATACTCAAGACATTTTTTAAAAAATGAAATGTTTTGAATTGGAGTTGTGCACAGTTAAATATAAATAGGGGCTTAAAGGCCTCACACCTGCAACATAAACTGAAGCTTCCCCTAGCAGCTTTAACTTACACTCGGACTGCGCAGCTAAGAATCAGAGCGATACAATCCACTCTGTGTCAGCTCTCTTCTCTCCACTGTGCTCTAGCTTTGTACAGGTGCTGTGGAATACTGAGCCCAAAGTCTGTATCACCATAAAAGGCTAGGCATGACTTGTCTCTAGCAACTAGAGTGTTCGCCATTCCAAGGATTCAGCTATGAGAAGTCAGGCCTCAAATCATGAGATTGACTTGAGTTCCTATTTTTTTTTAATTAGGGGTTTGGTTTTTTTACTTATTTGTTTGTATTTATTCCTTTTCTTTGCCTTCTAGTTTCTCAACATTTAGGCTATATTTGGTTCACGTTTTCAAGGTTGTCTTTGCAACCTTACAAGGGCTAGAAACTTTTTTTGCTGAGATTCTCATTCAGTAGATGACCTCAGGGCAAGGACTTTAAGGAGAACACCAAATATTGGGAGATGTGGCAGAACTGATTATCTCTTACACTGTGTGCTATATACTGTAGGCATTTTTCTCTGGTACAATGGTATAAAAAGTATGATGTAGTGATACAATTTTGATTGGTTTTTTCATTACAGATTTATTGGGTCTGTTTTACCAGGACCTTTTACAATATGTATTTTTTTCTTACCAATATCATAATGTTAATCTAATTCTGGAACTAATATGTAGGTATGTATCAATAATTGCTACTTCTGGAAATCTCTTCCATATGTATCTCTCTCCTTCATTTGCTAGGAACAGATAATATGGAATCACAGAAACTTGAACTTTGAGGAGTCTAACTTCTTAAATACTTAATGGAATTTGGAATTCAGAAAACGGCTATATATTATTCCACACTGGTCAAAATGAACTTTTTGGAAGGAATCATTTGGCTTTCCAAACAATATCAGCATGGGACATTTTAGCCCCAAAGAAAATTCTTTATTAGGAAGTCAGCAACTGAAAAATAAATAGGGACTAAGAATGTGTTGCTTTTTTCACCCTTAGCCTTGAGCATACTGGTGAATCCGATACTAACGTATACAAGAGAACAAAGCAGAAGTCTTTACAAAAATAGTTAAGGAAACACAGTAACTGTTACCATAAGCTTAACAAAACAGAAGATATTTGTGAGTGATCTTTCAAAATGCCTTAAAAATTTGGTTGAGAGATGGTATTTTGAGGTGATAAACTTCAAGTCCCATCACTGAATTGTGCAGCGTCTTCTAGGGTATGTCTATACTACCTGCTGGATCGGTAGGCAACGATAGATCCAGCGGGAGTCGATTTATTGTGTCTAGTCTAGATGCAACAAATCAACCCCCGAGCGCTCTCCTGTCAACTCCTGCACTCCACCGCCACAAGAGGCGCAGGCAGAGTCGACGGGGGAGCGGCAGCAGTCAACTCACTGCAGTGAAGACACTGCAGTGAGTAGATCTAAGTACGTCGACTTCAGCTATGTTATTCACGTACCTGAAGTTGCATAACTTAGATTGATCCCCCTCCCTCCTAGTGTAGACCAGGCCCTAGTTAGATGACTTTCTGTGGTTACTGCAAGTTGTGCTCTGTTTTGCTTACAGAAAAAAAAAAATGTTTCTCAGAAGAGTACTTGTTCCTTGAAACTACAGTGGTAGAGCCCTGGGTATTCTGTGCACATATGCTCACAGTAATGTCTCTTTTTCACACAGACCCTGTAGTTAAAGCAAAGATATTTAATTTTTTTTTTCAATCAGACTAAAGGAATAAGGGATTAAGTACTGCACTTATATTGATGGGTGGAATGCCATTGGCTAAGGGCAGCGATTTTTGTCATTCTCCCTTAATATAATCACAGTGGGTTACCTATGGGTGTTGAGAGATCTAAATGAGAGAGTGGAAAAATTCAGCACAATATCTGCCTTACATTTTTTCCACCTCTGGGGCATGATCCCTTATGCATATAACTAGTTCTTACTCAAAACAAGTAGTTCCATTAAATAAGAATTAATCTCATAAGGAATTGTTTGGAGATTTGGCCTATATTTGTAACATTTCCTTAAGATCAGTTATTCTTCTTTTGTGCAAAGCAAATTAATTTCTCTGTTTAAAAAATTAAGGGTGAAATTCTTGCTCCATTGAAATCAATGACTTCAGCCAGGATAAAGTGATAAATTATGTTCTCAGTAGTTTTAAATATTCTGTCATGATATTGGTCTCTGTGTTTAACAATCTGAGTATGTTTTAACAAAATTGTGATGTGATTGAATATTATGTTAATTTCCTGAGGTATAATCTACTAAATTAGCCATTACCGTGATTATCACATTTCAAATGAAGATGAATTCATATTTAAACTGAAAGTGACTTATTTGCATGTTTGATAGGAGAAAAGCTTTGGTTATCATCTGTCTTGAAATTAAGTAATCAAATCCATTAGGTATGAATTGTTTCTGCTGTTTATTTTCATTCCAGAGCATCTTTGAAGACACAGTGTCACTATTCATACCTGTCCATGTCTTGTTCCTCCATTAAGTCCAGCCTGGTCATGTCCCTGTATATGATGTCCCAGTGTCTAGTGAGTGGTTGGCATCTAGGTCAAACTCACCTTGGTTGTGTTTGCATTATTTTCTTTGTCATGCTACCATCTGTTTGGCTTCTGCAGTATGCCTATCATTGTAATCTTTTTGATTGTAGTCAGTCCTATAACCTGATTTCACACCCTACTCTCCTAACTTCATTTGTCTTTAAAATCATTCCACTTTACAACTGCTTCTTTCAAAACACTGTCATCTCTGTTGGGTCCCTAGTCTTCTGATGTCTGTTTCATTTAAAGCAGCTGCTTCCAGGCCATGGAGTAGTACTGTTAATACACCAGTTGGATAAATTTTCACTCTGGTACCAAATATAATGCTTTCATCAGTCCATAAATTCATCAGTTTCTGTGCAGCACTTGTGGGTATGGTACATCTCTTTTTAATCTCACCCTTCATGGAACCACGAACACTGATCAAGATTCCTAGGTACACAGGGCCGGCTTTAGGCCAATTCAACCAATTCCCCTGAATCGGGCCCCGCCCCTAAGAAGGCCCCGCCCCCAAGCCCCAGTACGGCGTACGGGCAAGAGCCGGTGCGCTGTAACGGGCTGGCCCGGCTTCCCCAGGGGGCAATTTAAAGGGCCTGGGGCTCCCAGCAGGGGCTGGAGCCCCAGGCCCTTTAAATTGCCACCGGAGCCCCACTGCTGGAGCCCTGGGGTAGGGCTGTGGGGCTCTGGGGGCTATTTAAAAAGTCCAGGGCTCCTGTTGCTTCTACCGCCCCAGCCCTTTAAATAGCTGCTGGAGCCCCGCTGCTTCCTGGGCCCTTTAAATAGCCGCAGGAGCTCTGGGGTAGCGGGAGGGCTCCAGCTGCCCCTGCCGCCCCGGTCCTTTAAATAGCTGCAGGAGCCCTGCCGCTTCCCCAGGGCTCCTGCGGCTATTTACAGGGCCGGGGTGGTGGAAGCAGGGGAGCCCTGGGCCCTTTAAATAGCCCCCGAGCCCCAGGCTGCTGCTGCTACCCCGGTGGGGGAGGGAGGAGGAGGGGGCACTTCCCATACAGGGTGGGCTGTACCCCCTGTACCCGCATCCCCTGCCCGTGGCCAGCCCCTGCTGTACCCCCTACCTGCACTAGCCCCTCACCCCCTTCCCTGCCCGCACCAGCCTCTGCCTGCAGCCAGGGCCGGCTCCAGGGGTTTTGCCGCCCCAAGCAGCCAAAAAAAAAAATTTTTTAAAAGCCGCGATTGCGATCTGCGGCAATTCAGCGGGAGGTCCTTCGCTCTGAGCGGGAGTGAGGGACTCTCCACCAAATTGCCGCTGAATACCTGAAAGTGCCGCCCCGCCGCCCCAAGCACCTGCTTGATAAGCTGGTGCCTGGAGCCGGCCCTGCCTGCAGCCAGCCCCACACCCCCTGCCCTGCCTGCTGCCAGCCTGTCTGCAGCCAGCCCTGCAACCCCTGCCTTTCCTGCACCAGGCCCTGTCTGCAGCCAGCCCTGCACCCCCTGCCCGCAGCCAGCCCCTGTCTTCAGCCAGCCCTGTACCCCCTGCCTGCAGCCAGCCCCTGTCTGCAGCCAGCACTGCACCTCCTGCCCTGCCCGCACCAGCCCCTGCCCGCAGCCAGCCCTGCCGCACCCCCTGCCCTGTCTCCAGCCTACCCCTGCAGCCCTGCCCGAAGCCAGCCAGCACCACACACACCCCTGCTCGCATCAGCCCTACACGCCCTGCCCTGCACCCCCTGCCCTGCCTGCAGCCAACCCCTGCCATACGCCCCTGCCTGAAGCCAGCCAGTCCGGCACTCCTCTGTCTCCAGCCCTTCCAATCCATACCGCACCCCCCTGTAGCCCTGCCTGAAGCCAACCAGCCCACCCCACGCACCCCTGGCTCCAGCCAGCCCTGCACCCCTTGCCCTGCCTGCAGCCAGACTCTACCTCCAGTCAGCCCCTGCCCTGCCTCCAGTCAGCCCCATGTCCACTGGTGCCCTGCAGTTCCCAGGGCAGTAACCCTGCACACCTGCTTCAATGAGGGGGGCAGGGAGCAGCTGGGACCCCCACATGTGCACACCCGAGGGTGACCAGACAGCAAGTGTGAAAAATCGTGACAGGGGTGAGGGGTAATAGGATCTTATATAAGAAAAAACACCAAAATTGGGACTGTCCCTATAAAATCGGGATATCTGGTCACCCCAGGGAGTGGCGGGGACCCACACATGTGAAACGGAGCTCATTTCTAGTTCAGGCCCGTCTTTTTAAAAAAGAACTTTAGGTAGGGTTAACACGTCCGTATTTTCCCGGAGATGTCAGGCTTTTTGGTTCTTAAATCGCCGTCCGGGAGGAATTTTTAAAATTTAAAAATTCCTCCCAGGAAAATACGGATGTATGGTAACCCTATTGGTACAAAAAAGCCATACTGTGGCACATCCCTTAAATCAGAACTTTTTACAGGGAACCGGTTGCTAAGAAATGAGAGGCTTTTTTTTTTTTAAGTCATCCCTGCCGGGGCCCCGCCAAAAATGTTTGAATTGGGCCCCGCACTTCCTAAAGCCGGCCCTGTAGGTACATATAAGATTCTGTTTGTTCCATGAGTCCACTACTGCTGCATTTCATTCCCTTGTCCCTTTTCTAAGATGCAACTACTTTGTCATCTTGGCATTTATTGTAAGTCCAAGTCAACTACACCAGTTTTCCAAGGTAGCAAAGAGTATCATCGTTAATTCAGATGTCTGCCAGTTGTCCTCTGTTTAGGTTAAGGAGTTTAACTAGATTGTCCAATCTCATGTCCTCCAATTTGGCTAATATTCTTAATGTCCAGTTTGTCAAGTGACAGTGATTCCATGTCCCTTTGTCTTACACCACATTTTTACTTAAACCAGTTGGTTAATTTTCCACCAATTTTTACAGCACTGCAGGAATCTTCATACATAGCTATTATAATTGTAGTGATCTCATCTGGAACTAGATATGATTTTGCTACTTTCCATAATGCTTCCCTCCAAACCGAATTATATGCCTTCATGCAGTCAATGAAAAGAGCAAACTCTTTAATCCCCTTTCTCACTTTTTCCCATCAACTATTGGAGCATGGATATCTGATCAATGCAACATTGGCCTGTTCCTTTCCTACTACTTACTCCTAATCTGTTGAAAAATACTTTCATCGTGATTTTTCCCAATACTGACAATAAGCTTGCGCCTCTAATTCTTTGGATCTCCTTTCTTCAAGATTGTTACTATTAACTTTAGCTAGTTGTCTGGTACCTCCTGTTGCTCCCATAACTAGTAACTTTTTTCTAATGCTGTGATAGCACTTGTCCTGCCAACTTTTACCAGCTCAGATGTTATATTGTCTATTCCTATTTTTAACTGTTTCACTGTTCTTTCTATATCTTCTTCTGATGGTAGTTCAGTGCTGATATCCGTTCTGCCTTACCAGCTGCCTTGTTCATCTAGCACATTTAGAATGCTTGAAGCTGAATGATCTGCAGTGCTCAGCACTTTATCAAAATGCTCCTTCCATACTTCCAGCATGACTTGAGTATTTGTTGTCAGTCCATCAGTAGCTTATTTTACTGTTTGGATTGTTGAGCTGATGTTTCCATGCAACTTACCCTTTTTGTATATTGTTTTCGTATCTTGTTTTCTTGATGCCTCCTCGAGTTATTGAGCCTCTTCTTTCCAAAACTATGTCTTGTCCAATCTTTGTGATTTCTTCACCCCTCTGCATAAAGCTTTTACTTCTGCTTTTCCAGTAGTCTTGACTTGGTTACACTTGTCCTGTAATTTTCTTGTTTCATTGCTTTTTTAGCTTTTCCTTGTTTACTTATGCCTTCCAGCAACTCTTCTGCTGTGTTTTGTATTGCCTTCTTGTATATTTCCTATTTGGTCTGCAGTGAGATTTCTTCATTACAAATTAATGTTCTGAAACATCCTCCAAGCATCACCTTGTGTGCTTCCCTCAGAGAGCTACTGGCACACTTGGCACTTCTATAGAATCTAACATCCAACAATGTTTCTGTGCAGCAATGACTATGCCAGTGGTGGCCAACCTGAGCCTGAAAAGGAGCCAGAATTTACCAATGTACATTTCCAAAGAGCCACAGTAATACGTTAGCAGTCCCCCATCAGCTCCACACACACACAGCTCCCAGAGCCTCCCACCCACCGGCAGCCCCGCTAATCAGCGCGTCCTCCTCCCTTCCCGCACCTTCCTATCAGCTGTTTTGTGGCGTGCAGGAGGCTGGGGGGTGGGGGAGGAGTGAGGGCATGGCAGGCTCAGGGAAGGGGGTAGGAAGGGGTGGAGTGGGGGCAGGGCCTGTGGCAGAGCCAGGGATTGAGCAGTGAGCACCATTCAGCACACTGGAAAATTGGCACCTGTAGCTCCAGCCCCGGAGTTGGTGCCTATGCAAGGAGCCACATATTAACTTCTGAAGAGCTGCTTGTGGCTCTGGAGCCACAGGTTGGCCACCCCTGGACTATGCCTTTTACTGACAATGCGATCAATCTGGTTTTTCGTTTGACCATCTGGTGAGTTCCATGTAACCTCGTGCATGTCTTTGTGAGGAAGCCAAGTGCCACCAATAATTAGATTGTGCATTTCATAGCAAGTTCTTATCATTTCCTGTCTTGATGCCATGTTGTCCATCACTGTTCATTTGCTTATCATGTCTGCTACCAGCTTTTGCATTCAAGTCTCCCATTATCAAAGGAATCTCTTCTACATTGCTATCTAGCTGTTGATAAAACACATCCTCCTCTTCCTCTTCTGTTGTTTCTGTTGGTGCATAACAGCAGATCACAAGTATCAGAGGGGTAGCCATGTTAGTCTGGATCTGTAAAAGCAGCAAAGAGTCCTGTGGCACCTTATAGACTAATGGATGTATTGGAGCATGAGCTTTCGTGGGTGAATACCCACTTCTTCAGATGCATGATGATGATGCATCCGACGAAGTGGATATTCACCCACGAAAGCTCATGCTCCAATATGTCCGTTAGTCTATAAGGTGCCATAGGACTCTGTAATCGGTTGGTCGGGGCTCGACCCTCCAGCGGACAGGAGGGGAGCCGCACCGACTCACTTCTGTTCACCTGCTAGCCTTTAGGAGTCACGGGGAACAACGTTAGATCGCCGGGCCCTCTGGAGCAGGGCCGGGCAACAGCAGTTCCAATAGGCCCTGGCCCTCTGGAGCAGGGCCGGGCAACAGCAGTTCCAATAGGCCCTGGCCCTCTGGAGCAGGGCAGGGCAACAGCAGTTCCAATAGGCCCTGGCCCTCTGGAGCAGGGCCGGGCAACAGCAAGAGGCAGAGCTCAGACCCTCAGGCAGGGCTGAGCAGCAGTTCAGTCTGTAAGCCCAAGCCCTAGCTCAGGGCGGGCAGTAACCAGAAGCAGAGCTCAGACCCTCAGGCAGGGCTGAGCAGCAGTTCAAGTCTTTAAAGCCCAAGCCCCCAGTCAGGGCGGGGCAGCAAAACAGCAGCTCTAGCTCAGCTCCTTGCAGCAGGAGTTGCGCAGCAACAGGCAAGTGCAAGCTTCTATGCCGGAGCGCTGGGTTGAGGGGGAGACTGCCACCCGTGAGTGGGGTGGCAGGGGGGGGACACAGGCCCACCCACTCCACTGTGTCCCAGCCCGGGGCCCTAGCAGCGGCGTGGCTCCGCTGCAGTCAGTGGGGATCCTGGCCGCAACACACTGACATGGGCACATCAGTGCCCTCAGCCGGACAAGGGTCGGCTACCCCCGGGCTACACTCCATCTCCCCCTCAAGGCCTACCTCGTCCGTCGCACCCGGTTCAGGCCAGTCGGTCTGCATCGGCTCCGGTGGCGGGCTTGGCGGCAGGTCCGGCAGCTCCTCTGGGAAGTTGGGCCAGGACTGCTCGGGCGGCTCCTCTGGGTAACAGCAGGGCCGAGGGGGCTCCTCCTCGTAGCGGGCGCTCGGCAATCCTGGGGGCTCCTCCCAGTACGGGCTCCGGGTAGGCTCCGCGGGCTCCTCTGGGTAGTGGGCGCGGGGAAGCTCCGGCCAGGCAGGGCAGTTACCTTGGGCCGAGGAGGGCTCCCAGCCGGGAGCTCCCGCAGGCACGTCTGCTCTCGGCGGTGGCTGGGTGCTGACTGAGCTTGGGCGTGCTCCTTTTCTACTTCCTGCCCCGCCCCTTGACTTCCGGGGGGCGGGGACTGGGGGCGGAAGTTCCGCCCACTGAGGTGTTGGCAGGGCAGCTCCCTCTGCCGGGCAGGAGGGGAGCCACACCGACTCACTACAGACTCTTTGCTGCTTTTAGCAGATCACAATTATGCATAGTTTATTGTAGGCAGTAGTAAACCTTGTTATGACAATCTGCTCAGACATTGGTTTCCAGCTGTTGAAGTGACTATTCTCTTATTCACTGCTATTGCAACACTATCTCTATGATTCCTTTATTCTGGACATTCAAGTGGGCAAATGAAAGTGTAGTTTCCAACTGTCCTCTTTCCTGTGCCCAACCAATGTGTCTCCCATATGTCAGCAAGGGAAGCTTGTAACTTCCCTAACTCCTCCACTATGAGCTCAGTCTGTTCTGGAGTCAATAGAGTTCTAATATTCCAGCTCACAATATGTGTAATATATCTAGCTATTATCCACTTCCATTTGTTAGGTCTGGGTTGAAATCTGTTTAAATCAGTTTGGTTTGTTGTTCTGTTTCTATAAGTTTCAGTTATAATGGTTTGTTAGGCTAGTCCACCCTATCCGGCTCATAGGAATATCTTGTCATAGCCTGCTAGGTAAAGATATCAGTAGTTCCACCCTAGTTTACTTGCGTTCCAAGGTGAATGATCTTGGACTGCTCAGTTTTGAAATCAGGGGTTTCCCGTCTCCTAGACAGACTTACTTAAAGAGGCTCTGAAATTAAATAAGTTTTCCATCTCCTAGATACTCTTGTTTCACAGCATCTTATTCCGTAACCCCTTCTGGGTTTCTCCCATTCACCATGCAGTGGATTTGTCTCTATGCCATTGGATCCCAGCATGAGGAAGAATTCTATATCTGCTTTTAATTTTAGCCTGTGTATTAATATATTGTAAATTCCAGTTAAATTTGGGTTAATGTACAGATAATGGATTGCCTTCATTATATTAGTAAGTACCATGCAGATATATAAACATATACACAATACATTTTTTTGTGTGCAATCTTTCATAGATCCAAAGAGGACTGGTTATCTACATATGCTTCTTCAAAGGAGCCAGTGAGGAACTCATTCCAAAAATGGGTATGTTGTATTATTGGTATTCTTACAATAAGGGATAAGTTTAAAAAAAGGGCTTAATTATCCAGCAGTTAAATGCATGGAGAAGCTACGGAATCAGGCCCAGTATGAGGTATGACTGGAGAGGGCAATAAGAACAATATCTTTCAAAAGAAACTTTGTAAATGAGAACCTGTAAATTGCAGAATTCACACTCTACTGAAATTACTCTGAGCTTGTAATTTTATTCTGAGTTATCCCTTGTATCTCCCCAGTCATGAGTAGCAGGTGAGCCAAACCTTATACTTAGTGAAGAAACTCATTTCTAGTCTCCTTTGATGTCCTCCTTTCAGTGACTGTTTTGGCAGTGGCTCTGTATAGAAGTCCATCAAGCTGGATGACATCAAGCTCCCTGCCTGTGAGCCAAGTTTGTCTTCCTCAGTCCATTTGACAGGTGTTTGCATCTCATCTTGTGTCCACATACTAGTGGTGGACCCTCTTGGAAGAATGGGTATATTCAATGTAAACTGATTTTATTCTTGTTAATAACTGTAATGGGGTTCTCTCACTACAAAAGGTGCCTTATGGCTGCTCAGGGGATTAGCTCTGTTCAAGATCTGACACCCTCTTCCGTCATTTTCTCTCGCCACGGTCCCTTTTGCTCTCTGGGACTCACTGTGCTCCCTCTTTGTGACTTGGCCCTCTGCCCAGGTCATTATATGTGTTTCCCCTTCAGGGTGTATCAAAGTCTCAGGATTGACTGTCAGGCTACCTTTCCAGGCTGTCCTATAATTCAGGACTATGCCACTTTCCTCAGTGGCAGGTAGGGGAACCCACTCCCACCCACTATTGTGTTCCAGCACAGGTGTTATGCTATATAAAGCACATGGGATCTTTTTTTTTGGGGGGGGGGGGGTGGCGTGGCGTGAGGCAAATACGATGCATTTATTGAAAATACAACAGTTAGCGTATGCTTTTCAGTGTGTCTGTCTCTCTCTCTCTCCCTCCTGCCAGTTGATGTTTATAGTTACCAGTCTGTTGTAGCTCTGGTCAATCTAAGGCCAGTTAGATGAGCATGAATGTGGAGCTGGGCACTGTCGGTCGCGATCCAATACTTTGCAGGACTGAACCCAGAGTTCCATGGCAAAACACCCCAACTTTGTAGTTGTAAATTCCCATTTGACTCTCTGCATTTTGCAATGTCATCCTGTAATCATTAGTCCTTAAGTGGTGGTAATCTTGGGGTTTTCTTCTGTTATCGTTTGATGGTTATTGTCGGGCTTCCCATCGTTATCTCCTATTTGTTGTCTCGCCTTCGGGGGTACCTGCCTCACCTCTGAGGTTGTCAATACTGCTAACATGTTTAGCATGAGATACAGTGGATGTTTTCTGATTGTCTCCTGGTCTTTCCAAGTCTCTCACTTTTTCTTGACCATCTGGACATTTGTGATGGCTTACACACCTTATCTTTTCCTGATGCATGCATTCCTATTCACACAAACAATCTCTTACAGAAACCTTCAAAGGTATACAGACAGCAGTATTTTATATTCAGCAGAATACAGTGTAAATCAAGCCTTGCTAAATCTTATAACTAAAACAATTCACATTGGGGCTTCAGGCCCTCAACATTCCTGTAATCTCCTTAACATAGATACAATACAAGATCCTGTCTCTTACTTACTAAAACCTTAAAACAAAGAAATGCATATTTAACTAGAGTACCTAATTTGTAATACATATAGGAAACCATAGTAGACATTATAACTTATCCTAGACTCATAGACTTTAAGGTCAGAAGGGACCATTATGATCATCTAGTCTGACCTCCTGCACAACGCAGGCCATACAATCTCAGGCCATCCACTTCTATAACAAACCCCTAACCTATGTCTGAGTTATTGAAGTCCTCAAATTGTGGTTTGAAGACTTCAAGCTGCAGAGAATCTTCCAGCAAGTGACCCGTGCCCCATGCTGCAGAGGAAGGCGAAAAACCTCCAGGGCCTCTGCCAATCTGCCCTGGAGGAAAATTCCTTCCCGACCCCAAATATGGCGATCAGTTAAACCCTGAGCATGTGGGCAAGACTCACCAGCCAGCACCCAGGAAAGAATTCTCTGTAGTAACTCGGATCCCATCCCATCCCAGACCACTGGGCATACTTACCTGCTGATAATTTGGCAATTGATCTTTGATCAGTTGCCAAAATTAGGCTATCCCATCATATCATCCCCTCCATAAACTTATCAAGCTTAGTCTTGAAGCCAGATATGTCTTTTGCCCCCACTACTCCCCTTGGAAGGCTGTTCCAGAACTTCACTCCTCTAATGGTTAGAAACCTTCGTCTAATTTCAAGTCTAAACTTCCTAGTGTCCAGTTTATATCTATTTGTTCTTGTGTCCACATTGGTACTAAGCTTAAATAATTCCTCTCCCTCCCTAATATTAATCCCTCTGATATATTTATAAAGAGCCATCATATCCCCCCTCAACCTTCTTTTGGTTAGGCTAAACGAGCCAAGCTCTTTGAGTCTCCTTTCCTAAAACAAAAGGGTGACCATAATCAGTCATAAGGATTGTTCTGGTCTGTCATTCCTTTCTGCTATTCAAAAAGGGTGGCTGGCAGGATGAAATCAAATCATACATTAATTCTCGTAGTACAATTATAAAATCCTGCTCCTACACAGGGACCCGCTGTTCAGCAACCACAGTCTGCTTACTCCTAGACCCCATTGCTATTTCCCTATGCTCCTTCCTATTTTCTCTTCTAGCTCTGGCCCCGCGAGGTTACTAGCGGAGCACCCTCTGCTCCCTGTGGCTTGCCAGAGTGCCTATTCTAAGCACACTTCCCTCCTCCCAAGCAGTGACTGCAGACTCCTTCCCCTGCAGCCTCCTTTTGTTCTCAGCTTGCTGGTTTTGTACCAGCCCAGCATACACCTATTCACCTGAGCTTCATCTTTTAAGGGCTTGGCTGTCTACCCTAATTCTTTCCCAGGGCGTGCCTGTTAGGTTAATTAGCCTCTTTCCTGCTACGTTAACCTTTTCAGATGAGGTGTGGAATGAATACCCCATCACAATAACATGCTACCAAATCTGATCCAAATGATCATATGGTTCCTTTTGTGACATATTACTTATATGGATGTTAAGGGAATGACTTGGATCCAAGACGCAGTTGAACATCTAGAGAAAATAACCTTTCAAATGACACATGGCATGACCTTCAGTTCCTAATCAATTAGGAGTATTTTAATACCGACCTGACTATATATTCAGGATATTGAAAATAATGATGTAACATGAGTCAGCAGAAGGAGTTGGGTAAAATTATTTCCTTCCCTTTTCTTATCAGAAATATTAGGTATATAGTTGGACATTAAAATTCAGGTATAATTCTCAAGATAAAAAAATATAGCAGTGTCTGCAGCTCCTTGCTTCTTGACAGCATAAGTCTTAATATTTGCATCAGGATAGAGATGCTAGGAATAAGGTCAGTTGTTAATGGTGTTTTTTCTCTGTCACCATCCTATGCATCCTTTATTTTCTGTTTCATTTCTTCAGTTTCCTTGGTTTTTAGAAGTAGAGATGGATTACCAATGCATTACAGTTATCTCTTTGCTTAGGAGCATTTTTTGGGCAACGGTGATATAGTAGCAGTTTGACAAGACTGTGTAGTCACAGAATATTTCAAGCTATTTGCGAGTGCTAGCAGAAAGACCGCACTGTGCAAAAGCAGAGATGCAGAAGTGCTGAAGAGGATTTCTGTGGAATTCTCTCTTAGGTCCTGGGTTCTGTGTGGAAGGGCATGAAGTTTCTGTGATCCTAAACTAAGTTTAAATCTTTGTGTGTGTTAAAACAATATATCACAAAAGGAATGTTGTGCTTGTGAAAATTCAATGGGGATGTCATTGGAGAACAAAATCCTTTTTCATAGCAAAACTGGTACATCCAGGGCAGCAGCAGCAGTGCAAGTTTCCCTATACTGCCCACTAACATAATCTGACAGTGATTTAAGGAATAGATCATTCTCTGTGAGCCATTCAATCCTTGCCCTTACTGGGACACCAGTGGCACTGCAAGTTATTTCTAGGGCCCTATCAAATTCACAGTCCATTTTGGTCAGTTTCCTGATTTTAAAAATCTTAAATTTAATGATTTCAGCTATTTAAATCTGAAATTTCATACTGTTGTAATTGGTAGGGGGTCCTGACCCAAAAAGTTGGGGGGGGGTCACAAGGTTATTGTAGGGGGAGTTGCAGTATTTCTACCCTCACTTCTGCCCTGCTGCTGGCAGGGTGCTGCCTTCAGAGCTGAGCAGCTGGAGAGCAGTGGCTGCTGGCCAGGAGCCCAGCTGTGAAGGCAGATCAACCACCAGCAGCAGAGCAGAAGTAAGGATGACATGGTATGGTATTGCCACCCTTACTTCTGCGCTGCTGCGTGAAGAGCTGGGCCTTCAGTCAGCAGCCATCGCTGTCTGGCCGCCCAGCTCTGAAGGTAGCGTAGCAGTAAGGGTGGCAATAGTGCAGCCCCCTGTAAAATAACCTTGCGACCCCCCTGCAACTTCCTTTTGGGTCAGGACCCCCAATTTGAGAAACCCTGGTCTTCCCCATGAAATTTGTGCGCTTTTACCCTATACTATACACAAGATCAGATTTCATGGTCCATGATGCGTTTTTCATGGCTGTGAATTGGTAGGACCCTAGTTATTTCCCATTGTTGTGGTGAGTTTGTGGCATGGAGGCCTCTTCACTGACAACTGGAAGGGAAAAACAACTTGGTTCGCTTTGCTGTCAGATGGCGTAGCTTTCCGTTTCTGCTGTTCTGGCTTGCACTTGAACTAGTGACCTAGAGAAGAAATGCTGAGTTTCCATTAACAGTTTAAGTCACCACAGTGTCTATTTTATTAGTTACATAATCTTTCTAGTAGTAAATTTTCCTTATGTGAATTTTAAAGTTATTTAAAAGAATATCTGGTTTCTGGATCATAATCCCACCTGTACCTCATTCAAACATCAGCCCTCAGAGAAATGTACATCGGTTTGGAGAGGGATTATGTGGGTTTCCCATCCTTGTATCCCATGTGTGAGGTGGGGTGGGGGTGCAGGGGGAAAAGAAATGAGGGGATGATCTGTTCTATAATAAGCATACTATGGAAAAAGGGGTATAAGGTAAATGGAATTATGATTGTCTGTTTGTATATATTACGGTTCAAGGATGAACTCTACTTTTGGCCTCTCCCACAGTCTTTGTGGGCACCTGTTGTGATAGACCTACAACTATGCTCTTCTCAGAATGGAGTCCCACATTCACCTCACTTCAGCTGGGACTGACTATTCTACACTACCCCCTGTTTACCAGCCATATTACCTCAGCAGGCCCAAGACAGTTGGCTCAGACTGTTGACTTCTCTCTAGAAGTTTGACTAGTGTGAAATTAGAGTGACTCAGGACAGCTACTTCAAAACAAGTATTATTTATTGGTCCGCAGGTATATGCCAGAGAGAAAAGGGTTAAAAATAACAAAAGCCTACACATATATTCTCTTACATATACTTAGCCTTTCCTTGCCATTTTAAGTAGACCCCACTTAACCCAGGCAACCGCAACACTGGGGCTCAGTGAGACCAGCTTCTGCATCTCTGATAGGCTGACTCCTGAATCAGTGTCCCTCGGGCTGTCTTTTATCCATTTTAAAGTTCCTTTGTTCAAGAGTTCCCGCCAGAGGATCTCCTGAGGTTTCCAGCAGGGCTCCTGAACTTGGTTAAACTGCTTTATGCAAAAAGGTGGGTGAATACCCACTTCATCACCCACGAAAGCTTATGCTCCAATACTTCTGTTAGTCTTTAAGGTGCCACAGGACTCTTTGTTGCTTTTTACAGATCCAGACTAACATTGCTACCCCTCTGATACTTTATGCAGTTCTTCACCAGAGTGGGTCAGGGGTTGTCTCCCCATAGTAAATTCAGTGTATTGGCTGTTCGAACACCAGGCAAAGCCATGTTCCTGGAGTCCTGAGGAAAGCTGCAACTGGAATTAATCATTAGTGTTCCACAGAGTTAGCCACCCCACAATAACCATCAAGTCCACAGATGTATGAATACATCAAGTTAATACAGATATGTCCCATGTTCTTCACAATATACAAAAACTTTCTTCAGTATGGAAAGTACTAATCTGTGGTTAATATTAACTGAATGGAGATATAATATTTACCTGGTATGCATTGATTGATTAATCTTCAGCTTTTTTTCACCTTAGAATATACATTTCTCTTCACAGCTCTGCTGTGTAATTTGATTATTAAAGTTCAAATATAGACATTGTAATGAACCATTTTAAAATGTTTTATTTGAATACGTTCTCTTAACCATCCTGACTGAAGTATTTGTTAATATATTGCTTTTCACAGTTATAGTAGGTTTAAGATTAACCAATTTTAGACACACAGTAATTTTTTAAATATGTATTTTGATTTTTTTTGCAGTTAATACACTGTTGAATGTTAAATTAAGTGAAACTGAAAGTGGAAAGTATGTTTCTCTTCTGGATTTACCAGGCAACTTATTAATAATACCCCAAGCTACGCTGGGTGGTAGACTGAAGGGAAGAAATATGCAGTACCATTCCAACATTGAAAAAGAAAAAGGGATGGAGCTTTATTCCCATTTTGTAACATTGTGTGAAAAAGAACTGGCTGCTAATACGAAATGTGCTGAAGCAGGTGTTGTTGTTAAGTATGGAACATATGGAAACAGACAGGTGTTAAAACTGGATACAAATGGACCTTTCACTCATATGATTGAATTTTGAAAAATCAATTTTATGTATAGTATTCTCCAGCAACTGAAGAATTTCTCATTTATAAGGGACAATGCGCTTAAATTGATTGGAATGTGAAGAAACAGACATGTTATTTCAATAAAGTTACACAAGAGTTGTCCAGCCCATGAAATACATTGATTATTAAAAATGAGTCTGACATTCTCATGTGTCTTACCCATTTGTGTATCTGAAATATTTTGTTAATAATGATTACTTAAGATTCATTGTGGTGAAAATATGTACAGCAGTGCTTTTTAAATATATTTAAGATGGGAATAATACATATTTTTATTGCTTTAAAAAAACATGAAGAAAGGTTTACATTTATTAGGAAGTAAATTTAAAAATTTGGAAGAAAGGGGGAGCCTATACAGAAGGGATCAGTTCCCCAAGTTCAATTCTCCATTCCTTACTGATGTGGGCAAGTCACTTAGCCTTTCTGTTCCTCAGTTCCCCATCTGTAAAATAGTAATAATAGTACTTCCCTATCTCACAGTGGTGGTGTCTGAATAAGTATATTAAAGATTGCGAGGCATTCAGACATTACAATAAGGGGTGCCATATTAGATCAATTGAACGCATACACAAACCCCACAACTAGAACGGTGCTGGGGAAGATGTCTTCTGTGGTGGCACTAGGACCCATACGGCACATCCCTACCTCCAGTCAGGTACCTTTTTGGAAAGAAACTGCAGGGAACAAAGAGCCAAGGAATGAAGCCATCAAAGCAGCTGCAGAAAGCAGCTCAAGCAGGGACCAAAGGACACTGATGATGTCATCAAGCTGCTTATTGGAGTTTTCACTGTGAGCATTCTCTGCCCTGTGCTAATTGCTTCCTTTTTCTTCCCATGTAGCTAATCCTCTCCTAATATAACTCAATGGAAAGGAGTTAAATAACAAAGCAAAAATAAAAAATCTGGAATTAACGTGACATCTGCAGCCATCACATTGCTTACCATGCCTGTGTGTTGAATCCCTTCCCTCCTACCTTTTTCCATCTTGTCTGTTAAATTGTAAATGCTGCGGGACAGGGACTGGCTCTTATTTTATGTACAGTACCAGCACAATAGAGCCTCATTCTTGGTTGGCCTCTAGGTACTGCTATACTAAATATGATAAATAATTAACGGTGTATAGAAAGTAGATTGGAAGCGTCTTTGTGTTATGAGCCATGGACAATGGAACCAAGGGGCATTCAATTAAATTAGGTAGCAAATTCAAAACTGATAAAAAAAAAATTTCACTCAATCTGTGATTAAAGTGTGGAACTTACTGGCACATGTTGAGGCAAACAATTTAGCAAAATTGGAAAATTATATGGATATCAAGAATATCCACAATTATATGTGTGAAAAGAGATCTGGAAAGGATATAAAACTTCATGCCTCAGGATTTATCCCATTCTCTAACTATCAGGGGGTTAGACTGACACCTTCATGGGGGGCAGATTACTCCACCTTGATTTATTTCACTGTGGAGTTTCTTACACCTTCCTCAGAAATCATCTAGTTCAGACCACTGTGGGAGACAGGATATTTGACTAGGAGGCCACATCTCTGATCCAGTATGGCATTTCGTATGCAACACAATGAGCTGTATTCTATTCTGATGCATACCTTATGAAATCCTGAATCATGGCCCAATATCTGAAAATATTTGACTTTGCTTTTAGTTTAGATTCAAATAAAATATACTTTAATGCACATTAGTAATTTCCAGGCTCAAACTACACCAACACAACAATCTAAATTTTCTCCATAGATATACGGTTTATTTTTTAATTCAGGAGATTGATAGGATTATTTCAGATTTGTCAAACTATACATTTGGTGGTAATTACAAAGTGCTTAGGGATGTCTATTTCCTGGCAATTATTTTTCTGCAATTCAAAAGGAAATGGAACTATGCACATAAATCATTTGGAAACATTTGTGTATTAACACAGTCCCAGATTACATGTTTACTCATTAATAATTCACTATTTGTTTATAACAGACACAATGACTCATTTAAATTCCTAGTAAAGAATCCTATATAAGAGAGATTGTTCTTGTGTGAATAATTTGTGCAAATTCATTAAAATTCTATCCACTTGGAAAAACTTTGTTTTTCACACCCTCCTCTGTTTTAGGCCAACTCCTTAAAAGTGCTGAGGAGTAGCAGTTTTCACTGACTCGAGGAATTGCTGGTAGCCAATACATCTCAGGAATTGATCCTTTTATGTGTTTTCTAATAGAGAATCTGTAGGTTTTCATGCCCTTAATATCTTCAGAGAATCTTTTGAAGCTTATGAGTTATTTTACTATATTTAAAATATTTCTGAGAAGGGATGAGGTTGGAGATTAACAAAAGTACAACCATAGGCGTGTGCAGCATATTTCATTAGGGTGTGGATCCAAGGAGCCCTGCCCCCCTCAGAACCCTCAACCCACCCTGCTCCTTGCCCTCTGACTGCCCCTCCTAAGACCCCCCCCACTGTAACTGCCTCCCTAGGACGCTACCTGTCCCCTGACTGCCCCAACCCTTATCCAAACCCCCGCCACCAGACAGACCCCCGCGACTCCCACACCTATCCAACTGCTCCCCACCCCAACAGGACCCCCAGAACTCCTGACCCATCCAACCCCCCCTGCTCCCTGCCTGCCTCGACCCCTCTCCACACCCCTGCCCTGACAGGCCCCCCCCAGAACCCCCAACCCATCCAAACCTCCCTGCTCCTTGTCCCCTGACCCCCCCTCCAGAGACCCCCCCATCCCCTAATCACCCCCAGGACCCCACCAACTATCCAATCCCCCTGACTGCCTCCTGGGACTAGCCACACCCCTGCCCTGACAGGCCCCCTGGGACCCCCATGTCCTATCTAACACCCCCATTCCCCGTCCCCTGACTGCCCCTGAGACCCTCTGGCCCATATTCAACCCCCCTGGCCCAGCCAGGCCCCCTTACCATGCTGCCACTCAGAACAGAGCCCCACCAAATCCCACTCCCTGGACATCCCTTGGCCTTGACCAATGACATGATGGCACTTACGGGGTGGGCGCAGAGAGCGCCAACCAAGTTGGAGCACAGTGGTTGAAGAGCGCTATGACCGATGTAAGTCAACAACGTGTAGTGGTGGGGAGGCGGCAATTGGTTGGGCGGGCGGGGTTAAGAGGGTTCTGTGTCAGGCAGTCTGGGTGCAGGCAGCTCAGTGGGGGATCTGGATGTACAGGGAGATTCCAGGTGCAGGGGCAATGGGAGTCTGCAGGGGGGACCAAGTGAAAGTGGTTGGAACTCAGCGGGGGCAGTTCATTTGGATGGGGGTCTAGGTGTAGGTGGTTGGGGTTCAGTGGGGATGGTGTCTGGGGGAGCTCATCGGGGTAGTACAGATGCAGGGGAGGTGGAGCTTGTCAGAGTGAGGGTTTGATGGGCCTGCTTAACAGGGGAGCCCCAACTGCTGCCAAGGGGATCCGCATACTGGCCCCCCTGCTTCCCCTATCCCTTTCTCTTCCCCATCCCATGCCCCTTCTCCACCACTCCATCTCCACCCCATCCCACCCCTTCCTTCCCAAACTGCCTCTTTCCCTCTGCCTCCGCTTCCCCTATCTTCTTCTCTTCCCCATCCCATGCCCCATCCCCACCACTCCATCTCCTCCCCATCCCACCCCCTTCTTTCCCCACTGCCTCTTTTTCCTTGCCCTGGCCTGCCCCGCCCCACAACTCATTGTTGTACAAAATGAAGGATGGCTCCCAGCACACAGAAGGGAGTTCAACCAGCACTAGGACCCAGAAGGTGGTGTCCAGCTGGAAAGTCCAGGGAGCTGAGCAGCACCTCCTTTTTTCAGGGGGGCTGCGCAGCAACTCTGCGTTCACAGAAATGAGGGGAGGGAGGGAAGTGGCATGTGACCTTGCACCCCATGTGGCCCCCACCCCTCACCTCTATTTGGGGTGGGGGGCAATGCCATGCCATGAACATTTCCAATCACCCCCCCCCCCCCCGTTTCTCCTTCACTTTCTGCAGGGAAGCAAAGAACACTGCAGGAGGGGGACCTGGGCTGTTTTAATTCCCCCCTTGGGCCCAGGAGTGCCCCACGCAGACCACCACTGCCCAGCGCCCCAGAGACCCACTCCCCCCACCCTGCCTGTCCCCCAGCCACACTCACCGGCCTGCTGGGCAGGGGCTATTTGCCTTCCCTGGGCTGAGCCAGCATCACAGCTGGGGTCGGTGGGAGATCAGAGTGGGAACGGAGGGGCCTGCCTGGGCCAGGCTCCCTCAGAACCTCCTTGCCTGGGGCCCAGACGAGCCCCCTTGCACTGGTCCCAGGCAGCTCAGCCCCAGGAGGTGGCAGTCTGAGCAAGACGAGCCGGGGCCACACTGGGGAGGGGGCAGGCAGACCCCTGTGGGACGTGACTCCCGAGAACCTCCCAGACAGTGGAGGAGCAAGTGGGCGGAGGGGATGGGGCGGAGATACCTGGGCTGACCGGACAGCTGAGCGGAGCACAAGGGAGGGGGTGGAGAGGAGAGGAGCCAGCCTGCAGTGGCCCCTCGGCTGGCAGCGCAAGTGAAGTGCAGCGCCTGGCCGGCTGACGGGCCCCTGTTGAGCATGGGCCCGGCCCCAGGGCGCCTGTGGTGCCATTGTAAACCCGCTGGTACTGCTCAGTATGACTTCAGTATGGCTCCAGGGCATGTAAGTCGGAATAGAATTTGTCACCTCATGCCTACAAAAACTTACATTTGTGTGGGTTGTTGCCATTTTGTTTATTTCTCCCAGGGTACTATTTCCTGCTTGCAGGAATTCCCTTCTACTATCTTCTGTTTCTAAGGGCTTGGCTACACTTACAAATTTGCAGCGCTGCAGCAGGGTGTGAAAACACACCCTCTCCAGCACTGCAAATTGCGGCGCTGCAAAGCGCCAGTGTGGTCAAAGCCCCAGCGCTGGGAGCGCGGCTCCCAGCGCTGTCCGTTATTCCCCACAGGGAGGTGGAGTACGGACAGCGCTGGGAGAGCTTTCTCCCAGCGCTGGCGCTTTGACTACACTTAGCGCTTCAAAGCGCTGCCGCGGCAGCGCTTTGAAGTGTAAGTGTAGCCAAAGCCTAACAGTCTCAAAGGTCAATAGCTGCTGGTTGGTGAGCTCATTTCTACTGCTACATCTATTGCTTTATGAGCCATTTATTGAAATAAACTATTTATAAAGTGACAAATACATTGATTTTTTTCAAATCTAGATGTCTGTTTCTCTGCCATTAATATATTCCTTTCAAACAGATATCACTACACCATTTTAAACAACTCTTATTCTGTGCCTAGACAAAAACCCGAGTAATGCTTTTCTGTACTGAGGTGCCATATCTTAGTTTCCCCAAAGGTAATATTTAGTAATTCCCCACCTCCCTTTCATAGATTATAAAGCCAGAATCATTCTGAGCATCTGATCTGGCCTGCAATCTAACACAGGACACGGAATTTCATCCAATAATTCCAAATCATGTCCTTGTGACTTAATTTGAAAATGTGCTCACAAAACACTTTCTAAACTGAGCAATGCACAGACCATAGTGTGGGATTTAATGTCTTCAGATGCAATAGTTTTCTTTCCATCCTTAGGCTGCTCCAAGTGCTGCAGCTCCCTTTTCTTGCTGGTTGTGGAAGACTTTACCTTTGCTTTCACATACATTATGCAATAGGCAAATATTATAAAAGTTACATTAGGCGCTGAACTTGGATTGGGGTTAATAGACCTATCTCTATTTTTCAGACAGTCTCGCAGAAACACATTTCACTATGACCCTGTCTTCACCTGCTTAGAACAGGTTTGTGTAATCTGGAAATTGTTTCATTACCAACTGCAAAAGATGATAGGCAAGGTCACCCAACATCAAGTGGAGATAGAGACAGCAATGCTAGAAATAGAGTTCCCTCTGCCTACTCCTTAGAAGTCCAGATTTCTTAAAACTTCTGGCATCATCTACTTTGCCTGGCCGCTCTATGTACAACTCCAGAAATCTGCAACAGTGATCCACTGAGTAGTACCCTTTTCTGTTAATTCACTGTTAGTTTATTGTGAGAAACAGAATGAGCACATAGGCACCATTCTGCAGGATTTGGGAATCCCAGTTATTTAAATCTCTGAATGACCTTTGGCACATTGGCCACCTTGATCTCACACTTATGTCATGCATACATTGCCATATGCTATGTGACACCTCTCTAACAACAGCACTGACTGTATACTTCCAAACCTTACACTAGTGCTAACTGATTGGCAAATACCTGTGGTAGCTAACTCTCCCTTTTCCACAGCTAGAGGTACTCTAATGTAACTGCAGTGTCAAATCAAGTTTATCACAGTAGTTCTCCAACTGGTTTTTGAATGTTATAATTCTTGACGTCCGATTTGTGTCCATTTATTCTTTTACGTAGTATTCTCCAGTTGGAGAACACTTCAACCTCTCTGGCCACTCAATTACAGACCTAAAAGTCGCAATATTACAACTTCAAAAACAGACTGCAATGAGAGACTGCTGAATTGGAATTAATTTGCAAATTGGACACCATTAAATTAGGTTTGAATAAAGACTGGGAGTGGATGGGCCATTACACAAAGTAAAACTATTTCCCCATGCTTATCTTCTATTCCCCCCCACCCCCAGTTCCTTATATCTCCTTATGTCAAGTGCTGGAAATGGGCCATTTTCATTACAACTACAAACAGTAATTTTTCTCTACTGCTGACAACAGCTCACCTAACTGATCATTCTCCTTATAATGTGTATGGTAACACCCATTGTTTCATGTTCCCTGTGTATATATATATATCTTCCTTCTGTATTTTCCACTACATGCATCCGAAGTGAGCTGTAGCCCACGAAAGCTTATGCTACAATAAATTTGTTAGTCTCTAAGGTGCCACAAGTACTCCTATTCTTTTTGCGGATACAGACTAACACGGCTACTACTCTGAAACCTGAAGTCTTCAGCATTTTGAGGTAGCTAAATTGAGTATCAAGTAGTTAATATGATGGGGTTTTGAAATAAGACCCTGACAACAAGGTCCTGTTTGTGCCTTTCCCTACACTATTTGCAGTCCGCTATGTGCCAGTTGTAGGACACTCTACATCCCCAAAGTAGCTGCATATCAGAGGTGCTTGTAAAATGAAAGCTGTACAGAAACACCTCCTGTCACTCCCTTAAGCAAACTGCTCTGTGTGTCTCTACCCCAGGCTGTTCCCAGTCATACCAAATATAATTCTGTCCCAATGCCACCACTTATATACTACAAAAACCCCTCTTTTAAACAAGTTTCAGAGTAGCAGCCGTGTTAGTCTGTATCCGCAAAAAAAAACAAAAACAAAAAAAAACAGGAGTACTTGTGGCACCTTAAAGACTAATAATTTGTTATTATTTATAAATAATTAATAAATTTGTTAGTCTTTAAGGTGCCACAAGTACTCCTGTTTTTTTTTTTTTCTTTTAAACAACTCGTTGTTGTACACTAGGTGCATTAGACATTGTATTAGACAGTAGGACTGTCTCCGCCTCATAACAGAAGGATCGGGCGGGTTAAAACTCACCAGAGTAAGTAAAATTAAAGTGACATTGTATTTTTAAAGCAGCTACTGACTTGTAACTATGGCATCCTCATGGTACCAGAGCCTTAGCCCCGGGGATCGGGCCACGCCTCACCAGGGCGTCGCTGTCCCCCTCAGTCCGCCGGCAGGACTCGCACACTTCCAGCCCAGGGGCGACCCCGCTTTCATGCGGCCGGGCTGGGGCCGTGCGGAGGCCAGTGGCCGGGGTGCTACGCTGCAGGGGTCCAGCGGGGATGATGCCAAGGCCCGCGTCCGCCAGCAGGCGCTGGCTGCAGCCCGGCGCGGCGCTGAGCCCTCTGGCGGGGAGGGGGCGGAGCCCCGGCAGCTCCCCCCCCACCAGGCGCTGCCGCGGAGCAGCGAGGCCGCGCCTGCCACAGCGGCCGCTCGATGGCTCCAGACCCGATTGCACGGCCCTGAGCCGCGCCTCCCTCCCGCCTCCCTGCAGCCCGGGGCGGCAGCGGTAGCTCGGCCCCTGGGTTAGCGTCTCCTCCGGTGCTGGAGGAAGCCGGCCGGAGCAGCGGCTTTCCCCGGCAGCACCTCGCCCTGCGGATCCGGAACGGGAGACTCGCCGGCTAGCTCCGTGCGGGCCAGGTAACCCGACCCGGGGGAGCTCTGCCCTGCCAGCCCCTCCCCCTAGGCTGGAGTATTTGGGGGTGGGGTGAAGGGGGCAGGAGCTCTGCCAGCCCCTCCCCCCTAGGCTGGAGTATTGGGGGGGGAGAAGGGGGCAGGAGCTCTGCCAGCCCCTCCCCCCTAGGCTGGAGTATTGGGGGGTGAAGGGGGCAGGAGCTCTGCCAGCCCCTCCCCCCTAGGCTGGAGTATTGGGGGGGGGGGTGAAGGGGGCAGGAGTTCTGTCAGCCTCTCCCCCCTAGGCTGGAGTATTGGGGGGGGTGAAGGGGGTAGGAGTTCTGTCAGCCCCATCCCCCCAGGGTGGACTTTGGGGGTCTGAAGGGAGCAGGAGCTCTGCCAGCCCCTCCCCTCCAGGCTAGGGTATGGGGGGCTGAAGGGGGCAGCTCCTCTCCGCATAGGCTGAAGTATGGGGGGCTGAAGTGGGCAGGAGCTCTGCCAGCCCCCATCCACCACAGGCTGGGGCATGGGGGGGATTGAAGGGGGTAGGAATTGTGCCTGCCCCTGCCCATTTGGTATGGGCGGCTGAAGGGGGCAGGAACTCTGCCCCCCCCCACCTCCACCCCCACCCTCATGGGCTGGGACTGGGGTTGGAGTTGAAGAGGGTGGGACCTGTTGTGAAATGCAGCTGGTGGTTCTTGGTCTGGAGGGGTGAGGTGATGCTAAAAAAGCATGTTGAACTCCTGCCAGGTTTCCCTGGCCCAGAAAGGTAGAAGGATGTCTGGACTTCAAAGAGAGATCAGATCCTGTCAGGAACCTCTATAAAGGTGAGGGCGATGAAGCGGGTCCAGGAGCTTTTTTCTAGACCTTTTACCTACTCTTTCTTTCTAAGCTCAGGGGGTGATAAATGGAGGAGGTGAGGTCATGCTTGACCTCCACACCCATGTCAGAGAAAGGGACAAGAATGGCAGAGCTGGCTTATGTATTTCTTTGGGGAAAGTAAAAGCAGCAAAGAATCCTGTGGCACCTTATAGACTAACAGACGTTTTGGAGCATGAGCTTTCGTGGGTGATCTGACGAAGTGGGTATTCACCCACGAAAGCTCATGCTCCAAAATGTCTGTTAGTCTATAAGGTGCCACAGGATTCTTTGCTGCTTTTACAGATTCAGACTAACACGGCTACCCCTCTGATATTTGGGGAAAGTGTTTGTCTTGCTGGGATTGGGAATTTACATGCCCAGAGCCTTGCTGCTCCACACAAAAGAACCTAAGCAGTCTGATGGTCTGTCTCGTCAATAACCATATTGATCAACATCAAAAAGCAGAGAGAAATAAACCTAACTCCTCATCCCCTTGTAGTTGCTGCTGATAAGACTGCTTAGACTGACTTGATAGATAGTCATCTCTGTATGTGTGTAATTCTAACCACAGAGCAGAAAGAAAATGAAATACGGTAAATCTAATTCTTCGCTGGATAGTTTCCTGGGATTTCTGAGCTTTTTCTGGATTAGTTTCACTAAAGGGAGGAAGATAGAAGTGTCATTTCACGAGAGAGACCGTGCCACTTTATTTTCTATTCTTACTTTCATGTGTACTTAATCCCAAAATGCTTTGTGTGGGTAAGTAATACAGAGGGCTAGAGAAGGAAAGAGGTATTGGCAAAAAAGAATAGGTTTTTAACTGATATTGAAATGGAATATAGAGTAGATGAGGTTGATGCCTTTAACAGTAGGCTGTTAAAGATAACAGGCGCTGCAGAAGACAAACGACCCCATGCTGTGAGTATGCTAGGGTTTGGGAGCATTTATTTTGTCTTGTAAAAAATATGCCACTGGGGATAGCAGCATTGGAAGTGCTAGTATAGACAAGGCTCCTGCAGCTGTTGGCATTTTGAAAAACTTGTCCAGTCTTGCCCAGGGCAGGTCTAAGTGATGCCAGAGTTTTGTCTGAACAAGGGCTCCTAATATTTCTTCAGGTTTCTGGAGCTCTACTTGTTTGGTGATAGTATGAATTTTGGAGAAGAGGGGAAAATCCTAAAATCCTAGTGTAGTCAAGGCTACAGTGTTGAGATTGGTAGGGGAGGGGGGCAGGTAATAGGATTGTGATGTGCAGGAAGGGATTAGAAACTGTCAAAGTGTAGATTTAAAGATACTTGCTTCTTTTGATGTTTCTATAATATAAAGCAGTTTTGTTTTTCAATGTTTCTTTAAATTTGGTTGGATTTTATTTTTAATGGGGATTAAAATGCTTTTGGTTATTTAGATCTTTTAGGTTGTAAATGCTGAACCTGTGGCAAAAATGGTCTTGCCGTTTTCATAAAGATAGATATAAACAGTCAGGAGATATTTGTCTTTCTTCTGTTATATGTCATGTTTAAGTATTTTATAATGAGTTGTATTTAATCACTTCAGAAATAAGTTGAATGTTGAAGCCAGATTGTTCCAGTTTTTAATTTATTAATTGATAGTTAAATCTCAAAGAAAAGAAAGAGAACTGTGTTAATTCATTGCTACAATGTTAAGTCTAGAGATATTTTGTATACTTGTGTTTGAATTCCAAATTAAATATTTGCTTTAGGGCCAATAAAATATTTGGATAATTGGCTAGTTTATGTAGCCATTGTGCCAACATTTGAAATCTGTGTACAGTTACATCTGCTTTTAGCTGTTTTAGAATCTTCTTTATCAAGCAGTTATTTTCAGTTTCTAGAGAATCAAGTGACACGTAGTACTAACTAGGGTTCTGATCCTGCATTGTGATGTGATAGAACAGGACCTTGCAGAGTCCCATTGACCGCATCTGTCAGAAGTCCATTGCTGGACAGTATATCATGTTTCTCAACCTTTTTGATACCAGGGACCAGCTTGCTGCCTTCCTAAACTCTGTCAGGGAAATCTCAGGGACCGTGGCTGGTCCACAGACCAGTTGCTGAGAAACAATCATATCCCAATACAGATGGAGCCTAGAATACTGCACCTTTAACTTAGAGGTGTGATGTCCTGAATGATTTTGGTAGAAGTAAATATAGTATTTGAGAATCTTGGGTCCTGATCCTGCAAACAGTTCCATGTGTGTTTAACTTCATGCATATGACCATAGTACTACTCATGCATGAAATCAAGCATGTGTGTAAGTATTTGCAAAATCAGAGGCTTTTCGAAGTCTTACGGGGTATCTACTCAGCAACACAAAGCATAAAAGAATTAATTTTTTCAGTATATGGTGCCTCTGATATGTTTAAAAATGTTCAGAATCCATATAGATGACTTTTTGTTTAAAATTGATTTCATACTGTTTTGATTTTTCTCCTGATGCTGAAATATTCCAAATATTAACATTTAATAAACATTTAATCTAGTTTCTTATATTTTTTTGATTGAGTGGAAGCATACATTAAATTCACCCATTTAGCCATAGAATGAGAGAGCAAGAATGAATCGCAAAGCTCTGAAAACAGACCATACTTGGACAGGCCAATGCATATCTAGCCATAGCAGCAGCAGTCTGTAATTACGTTTTGTGGTTCTGTACAGTGAGAATTTTAAGGTTTTGTCTACAAAGAAAAGGCACATCATTACTGGTTAGAAAGCATAATGCTGATGACATTGACACCTCCCACGTGATATTAAGGAAAGAGAAGTCATTGGGATAAAAACTACATATTTAGAGTTTTCCGTGCAGTCATTCTTTATCTATTTATTGCTAGTGTTTAGTCAGATTTTTTTGTCTTGAATGCTTTTTGTGTACATAGGTGGGTAATTGTTATACCATTTTGAGCAATCTGAGTTTGCTTTGACTTTGTTTAGACTCATCAAAAAATTGTATAGCATTGGGATATGACTGCTTAAATGCATTATTATCCATGTTTAAATTTCCAATTGTTTTAGCAGCTAGGATGTTGTATTTGTCATTTAAATCAGCAATATCGACTTCTTGCTACTTCTTATTGATGTGTTAGAATTCTAGCCTTTGTTAAACTGATTGAATCCTATTTATATTATATTATATTATGTCACAGTCTTGGTTTACCCAAGGATGCATTCCTGCATTCCTTGTGCAATCTAATCTCCCTTTGAAGTCTGCAGGAGTTCGGTATGTGCAGAGAGGACATGATTGGACTCTGAATCTGTTTTGGTTTTGGTCTGGAAGATAATGTTTGAGACTAAAATTAGGATAGATGTTTTAATGCATTTAGTTTGTGGGGGAGGGATAGCTCAGTGGTTTGAGCATTGGCCTGTTAAACCCAGGGTTGTGAGTTCAATCCTTGAGGAGGCCACTTAGGTATCGGGGCAAAAAATTGGTCCTGCTAGTGAAGGCAGGGGACTGGACTTGATGACCTTTCAAGGTCCCTTCCAGTTCTAGGAGATTGGTATATCTCCTATTATTATTATAGTTAAACATTTTGGGACAGCATCTACTGTCAGTTAACAGTCATGCAACGTCAATGAAATTGTCCAGTGTGTTAGCACATATTTTGACCCATAAGATGAGTACAAACACACTCCACCCAATTTTTATTTTAATGAAAAAACTTGATAAGTCACATAGAAGCAGTGTTTCTGTTTTGAAGACTTTATAGGTAGGTATGTTTAAGTGCTTAAATTAGGTTTGAGTATTGATAGTCTTGTCGTGCAGTTGGCTAAAAAATAACAATCATCCTATTGAACTTTTACAACAACTCTGCAGGAATAAAATTGATTAGAATTGTTAATGACCACAGACTAAACGCCAGAGGTTGGAAGACCCATTATATTGGTTACATTTCTTAGATTAATGTTAGAGAACCTAAAGCTTTAAGAAGAAAAATGTTACTGCAAACTAGTTAAAATATTGCTACTTTGGACTTCCCCAGTACCTTGCATTGATGAACAGATACTTGCTATTAGATAATTTGAGTGGTGTTTTGATTTTGGAGGGTTGTTTGTTTTTTGGTAGCCTGGCTAGGTTGATTTTGATTGTCTAGTTTACAGAGTATATGATTAGTTTGAGATTAGCATCCATTTTTCATTACGTCTGGAATGTGGAGTAAGCATGTAGGGGAGAGTCCATCATTTTATTGATTGAATATTTATTTTTATACCAAATTTATTGCATAAATGTTTCAGAACTTAATATTCAATATTATTTTGTCTGAAAATAATGTGTAGGGTAATATTTATTATGAATGAGTAACTGCAGCTCTTACACTTTGCTTTGAATTTTCACTACTAAGGAGAGGCAGTTGATAATGATTTACTAGATCTTTATCTGAATGTAGTGTCTAGGCACCCAAATCTTACTTGAATATGAAAAGTCATTAGTGTCAGCATCGCAGAGAAAGGCAGCAATGAGTGATCAAATGTTGTTTTTTATTCATAAAGTAGAAAACCTGCAGGTCTGAAAGGAAATTTGTAAATACTGTAAAATAATCACTGTCTACTAGTTCCCATTATTAATCAGTGATCACTCTTGGAATAGTGGGCCATGATTAAAATCTCAATATTTGAGTATGGGAGATTGGTAAGGATAGTTATTTTTTTCTGCTAAAAACAAATGAAACATCTGTGAAAAAAATAATAAAATTGCCATTGTTGCTTAGTAATTGAAAATTGTGGTTCATTAATGTCCTTGTTACACAGTCACATCTGTAGGAAGACAGTAATCGGTGGTAGATCTGGAGTATTTTTTTCAGCATGGGTATGTTTTTAAAGCACAAGTGGGTTTGCCACCACAGATGGAAGTCCAAAGTTGAGACTCATTATCTGCCCTATCTTGAATTTTACGTTATCTGTGGCTTAGTCAAACCCTGGCATGAATAATATTCTGATGTTCTTGTTTAGGAGTCAGTGCTAAAGGTAACTTCTCCAAATGTCTCAGACCTCAGTTTACCAGTTCTTTTTTCTTTATATGTAAACAAGTTATGTATTTCACTTTGCTGATGTAAGATGTCGGGTTTTGGAAACTGAACTATTGTTGATTTTTTTTTATTTGATGCTGTAAACTCTGCACATTGACATTATTATGGAATTTATAAATCTGGTGCCCATTCACTAGGAACTTTTCTTCTGAGAATATATTCTGACTCAGCCTTGCAAAATTCTACTTGCCATGTTTACAAGAAAAGTATCTTTCCATTAACATCTTTGCTATGGTAATGAATGATGGGTAGTTATATTTTCTCCCTTGGTTAGTAAATCTTCATGATTCTGCAAGGATGTTATAACTATAAAATGAACTTGACAGCTCATGGTAGAAAGAACGTATTTAGAATGACACTGTGATCTAGAGCTGTTTGGAAGATATATTTTGTGAGTTTGTTTTGTTTTTTCAGCAACATTTTCTGATTGGATCTCCTGCTGACTTGATTTATTGTTTGTTTGTTTATTTTTTAAGTAACTACTAAAGATTCTTGTTTAGGATACCACAACTTTCAAATAGTGTATCCTCAAAAGTGATGTTTTTAAAAATGTTCTTAAGGAACCCCATTGACTTGAGGAGTTGAAGAGCTGTCTGCATGGATCCAGTTGCAAGCCCAGGCCCTAAGTTGGTAAATGTAGATGGTTATTTAGGAGCAAATACATGAGGTCGGTAGACCTAACTGGTTTGCGGGACTCAATTATTGTGTCTTTATTTACAGAATAACTAGCTTTTTTCCTTTGGCCTGCATGTGCCTTTTTTGTTTGAAGAATAAATATGCTTTCAAAGTGAATTGCGTAATATGAAGCTTGCTTCATTTAATAAAATCTTCATTTTTCTTTTCTCAGTGGGTTTTTTTCAGTATTTTTAAATTGCAGGTTGAGAAAAATCACAGCCTTGATATTCCCCCAACCTTAAGGAAATGCCATAAAAGTATACCTGTGTCATATGTGGACACACACTTGTATCTTTTGTGACAAAGTTCCTCCTCTACCTTGGTGGGTCCTGCGCTTATTGGCAGATTTGCTCACCTCAGTGATCTTCCCCACAGTATGGGTCAACTCCTGGGTCTGGTCAGGAGTTGGGAGGTTTGGGGGGAACCCAGGCCCACCCTCTACTCCGGGTTCCAGCCCAGGGCCCTGTGGATTGCAGCTGTCTATAGTGCCTCCTGTAACAGCTGCATGACAGCTACACTTCCCTGGGCTACTTCCCCATGGCCTCCTCCAAACACCTTCTTTATCCTCACCACAGGACCTTCCTCCTGGTGTCTGATAATGCTTGTACTCCTCAATCCTCCAGCAGCACACTCTCACTCTCACTCTCACTCTCACTCTCACTCTCACTCTCACTCTCACTCTCAACTCCTTGCGCCTCTTGCTCCCTTCTCCTCTGGCTCCCCCTTGCCTGACTAGAGTGAGCTCCTTTTTAAACCCATGTGCCCTGACTAGCCTGCCTTGATTGGCTGCAGGTGTTCTAATCAGCCTGTCTGCCTTAATTGGTTTTAGCAGGTTCCTGATTACTCTAGTGCAGCCCCTGCTCTGGTCACTCAGGGAACAGAAAACTACTCATCTAGTGACCAGTATATTTGCCCTCTACCAGACTCCTGTACCCCACTGGTCTGGGTCTGTCACACTTTATATTGTACATTCTATGGGGTTGAGGTGTTTCTTCCTTCATTTGGAAAGTGGCCAGCACTTTTGAGCGTGACTACACTAAAAATAATTAATAATATTAGGATCCACCTTTTCCTTACACCATATGTTGACATCTCACGGTGGACTGTCATTGCTCCATCCATGATTTTTGTATCCATGCTCCTTTCTGACTCTAGCACCAGCATGTTGCAGTAGACATTACATTTCCTCACTGTTCTCCTTGCTTGGAAAGCTGTAGATTTGTACCCTCTTCTGATTTCTTTTTCAAGTTAGTGTAGTTGCCAGAGGCTATAAAGGTTCAGAATAAGTGGATGGGTTGTGACAGGCACACTAGAGGTGTCTGTAGGAAGGGTGTCGTAGATACACTAAGGTGAGGGGAACCTGCTCACATTCAGCCAAAAAAAAAGTCTTGGAAAGCTTGCAGGATGTATTGTGTCAGGAGTTTTGATTACAAAACGAATACATTGGTGTCTGAAAAATGTGAAAAGTCTCCCATGCTATTTGCTTTAAAACAGCATTAATTCATTCATTTCAGTATTAGAATTATCCTTGGAGAGCAGGATTCTGGAAAGATCCACTCATCCTTATCTTTTGTGTCAGAGTCCACGATATTGTTCACAGATGCTTCAGAAAACCCTGAGTCATCTTTGCTAATTACCCTCTGTGTTGATTCATACTTCAGTTCCTCTTTCCTTTTATCATTAGCACATTAAACCAGTTTGAAGATTTTGAAATAATCTTATGAATTTGTAATACTTTTTATGTGTAGATGCATATTTCTTGTGTACGGGTTTATTTTTGTAAGTCCCATAAAGAAATCAAAGAGTGTATCCTTCTAGAATCATAGCTAGCATATTACTTTAGCTGTGGTTCCCACCACCACCCCCACCTAATTTTTTTTGTTTAAAAACTATTTAAAAGTTGAATACAACCTAAACAGAGAAAAGAGATTGTGTCATAAACTACTGTAGTGAAATTTATTAAATTTTAGGTGGAATACAAAGAAATAGTACATAGATCATTTGAATATTTTGTGTCAGTATTGTGACTTTTGGTAGGTGCCCTGAGATAGAAACCAGAAGTAATGGTCAGAACTTCTGACGTTAGGTTTTTGTTGTCGTTTTCCATAAGTAGGGCAGCATTTCTTGATCTTCATATGCACTGGATTTCATATTTTATTGCTGAGTAGTCGGGTTCTTGATATCCTTCATCCAAGCTGACTTGAAGTGGGAGAGACTGGATTTCCATTGCAGAGTAATGCTGCATTTGATAAGAAGTCTCAGATAGAAAAATCTACTTTTTTATTCCCTTGAAGAGAGATTTTTTTCAAAATACATTTTATTAATATATTTAATATATGAAAATAAGCTACTCTTTAGCTTAATTTTTTTTTGTATTTTTACAACTTTTTTATACATGGGATTCTTCTTTTGGGATGCCAGATTTTGCAAAGCAAAAGACGCTAGAAATTTTGAATTTGAGATCATTTTGGTTAGCAAAAAACTGTAGCTTGTAATCATCTATTAAGATGACTTGGAATTGACTGTGGTAGGTGATTTAGAAAAGCTTAGCTAGAAACATGCATTGGATGAGCATTAAGGAGATTGTGCAAAGACCGTGTTTAGTATTTCCACACTGTAACAAAGAAGAAACTTTGCCCAAATATGGAATGAAAAGTTTAATCCTCTAGCTCATGTAGGTTAGAGAAAAATGTAAAGTGAATAAAAATTAACTTATATGAATACTCTGCTTACAGAGTAAGAATGCTAGCAAGCTGTGAAAGTACATGTACATAAGCAATTTATATATATATAATTAGCCACTGACAGCCAAAAGAAATATTTAAATTTCTAGTGTAGTGCATTGTCAAGCTGCCTGGTATTTCAGGTATATTTTAAATGATAGTTCATTATAATAAATGATATATGACTAATTTCCTTAGGGAGTAAGAGGTGTGCAAAATGTGTTGAAGGTAATAAAGATAACCTGCCACTGTGCATATGACAAGCTGAGCACTAAATTATTTAGCACTGCTTTGTGCTACCCATTTGCTACTTTATGTATCATTTTACAATACAGTATTGCTGCTGCACAGAAAAAAAATGCATGTTCAGCAGTCTTAATGACCTCTGGAAAAGATAATTTGTTTTGGAGTTTAAGATATGACACTGGCTCAAGGAATATTTTTGTTTGTGATAGATACAAAATTTCTTACTAAATCATATATTTTTGCTTATAAAACCTATGTGACATTCCTGTAGGATAACAAGTATATATTTAGAATAGGTTTTTATTAAATTTGTTTTTAATTATGTTGTGGGCGGAGGGGTGTTAGACCCAAAATATAGTTTTTGAAGGACTGGTGCAGCAAAGAATCTTGATGCAATTTGTATTGAATTCATTTCTTATTAATTAACTTGTAAAAATAAATTGTAATATTAATTAACAGGAATTTAAAAAAAATCTCAAGTTTCTTTAAGAATAAAATTAAGTCCCTATATATTGTGGATAGATATATTAGTAGAGTAATGCACTAGGCCTTTATGTGAAATGGGGTTTATATACAGACAGGGCATAAATTAACATGACTTTTATCTGTTTTTATCCCATGATTTTTTAGTGCCTGATCAGTGAACTTTACTATAGATTACAAAATTTGTCAGCATTGGGCATGAATGACCATCATTTTTCTGTAGATGCTCAACAAGGAATTTCAAAATATAATTGTAGGTGAACAGATAGCTTTGTGAGCAAGCTTACCTGTACTATATCTGGCTTTAATCAGCATGTTATATTAGTACTATCAATCTCTCACTTCCATGAGCATAAATATCACCAAGTGCAGTCAAATAAAATATTTAATAATGTGTGTATCCATGTGCATTGGTTACTCTTTTACTCTGAAAATTAGTGTTAATATCAGTAAGCTAAGATTGAAAAGTGGTATGATTTCTCTTTTTTTAGGAGTTCAGTCTTCTGATTCAGTCACTCAAGATTGATGAGGACAACCCTATTAGCTACAGCTCTGGGTGTCTTAATCTGTAGTCTTTGAGGAGAAAGATTTCAAGGAATGGAGTTGGCTCACAGTTTACTGCTTAATGAAGAGGCATATAACCAGCTTGGTGAATTTCAGAAGGCAGAGTTCATTTTTGAATGGTTGAGATTTTTGGAAAAACTTTTACCAGTGACTAGCAGGGTAAGTATAATATAATTGGAAAGAAATAACATTCCTTAGAGATAACTATTTTTCTCCATATTCCTTACTCCTTATACTAGGTGTTTTATAGTTAGGGTTAATTTTAAAGATATACTTGGATGATGATAATATTTTAGTTCTTCTACATAGTGTTCTTACTGAATTTCAAGCAAACACAACTTTTTAAAAAATTGCTGAGAATTTATGTCCTCTTCTAGTAAAACAACTCTTTGAATCTGGTGAAAAAATATTTCACAAGATTTCATATTTTACAGGTTTGCTAAATAATTTTTTAGACAGCCTTATAGGTTTAAATGAGCAACCTTTTTGTATTCTTTGTATTTCTGTATATCTGTAGTGTTGTTTTTTTAATCAAAACAGTGTGAGAGCTGCTGCTTTTCTGTTTTATCTCCTGTACATACACAGAAAAAAAGTTGAGTTAAAAGTCTGTTTAGTGGCCATGTGATAGAATAAACACTACTGCTGCTACTGTTTAGGCAGTAGATCAGTGGTGGTAATCCTTGAGCTGGAGAGCCTCTTCATCAATAAAAGTAGTTGGAGAAATAACCACAATGTGGTGATGTGATTGTTGCTTCATGTCCTTGCATCAGAATGTCAGCACATCATTGCATAATTATTTTGTGGCTCTCTGTAGCTCCATCTAACTTATTTCCTCTGTGGTTCCCCTTTTCTTATTGAATGATGGAAGAGTTGGGGAGGGATTCTGCCAACTCTGGCTACTTGGCTCAGTATTGTCTTGTGTGTTTTAGCTGAGATGGGAATGCCCATATGATATATGCTTTGTTTGCTCTAAGACTAGGCTAAACACAAAGATCTCTGACAGAAACATAGGATACCTGAGAACTTTGTACTGGGTCCCAAATGCGGCATGTGGCTCCAAAGCCAAAAGGTATACACATCGCTGATCTAGCTTACTCGTAAATTGATTTAGATAATAGTCACTTAGGAACTGGGGTAACTATTTTGGGAAATTGTAAAGTGTTTTGACAGTTGCCAATTACAATTTCTCATGCTTTCAAAGAGAAAATACACAAATTGAGATTTCCTTTAACCTCAACATCGTAGTCTATAGAGGAAAATATTTTCATTAAATTCTGATATCTTTAATTACTCTTTTAGTATTTTTTCCCAGTGTACATTTTCAATAGTTGTTTTTCTGCAAAGGTGCATTGTTTGTGCGTTCTCTTATGAATTATCTTATCTTTTTAAAGAGAGATGGTGAATGACACACAACCAATAAGAAGAAATTACAGTTTTGTGTCAGAAGGATACAGCTGCGCTGATGCTGTTGGAAAATATTCCTGGGAATAATACTAGAGAAAAGTGTAGATGTAAGAATCTATAACTGGCTCACATATTTCAGACTGTCTTCCATTCAATGGAAAAGCCCAGGAAGAAAATTGACTTTATACATTGAGAATGTCAAACTCGCTGAAACAAAGCAATCTGGGGAGAAGTTAAAGATGATCATGCTTTAGTTTAACTGGTTACTAACTTTATTTCCAGGCTGACGTAAGGGAAAAACAGAAGAAACTGGCTGAACAACTAATATCTTTGTTAAATAGTTCACCAGGCCCTCCTACCCGAAGGCTCATAGCCAAGAACCTAGCTATACTTTATAGTATTGGAGACACTCTCTCTGTTTACCAGACAGTTGACAAATGCAATGAACTAATTAGGAGCAAAGATGATTCACCAAGTTATCTACCCACAAAACTGTAAGTAACAACCACCCCCAAACTAGTAATAAGAATAACTGTCTTTTTATATCGCATCTTGCTAACCTTCAAAGACTTCTGAGCATTAAAAATAAAGACTAAACTAACATGAACACTGAAAGCTAATTCAAATTACAATCCTGCATATCAGAAGCATAGCAGTTTTATTTTTGATGTTTCATATGCTGCCTTTAGGATGAATGGTGAATGACTTAGTTATTTTGTAACTTTTGATGTGCCACTTCAATGTGATTTCTATCTTTGCAATTCTTGGATAAAAATCTCAGCTCTACCTTCTACATACAGCCGTAGAAATAGACCATGAAGGCACAGTCAACTTGAAATATCTCACTTTTTTTCTCTTTTTTCAGAAGAAGCTTCTTGCTGTTCTCATAAACATGATTTCAGATTATTTAGGTTAGGCAAATAGAGAGAGCATTGTTAGGAACCTCAGAGGTACCAAACGAAGCTAGGCAATTGGACAACCTAACAGCAGATAAAATTCAGTGTAGACAAGCACACTGTTAATATGTGTAACAAGGAACAAGAGTTCTAAGTTAACTGTAGCCACAGCAACTAGACGCCTGTGGCTAGCCTGTGCCAGCTGACTTGAGCCGCAGGGCTGTTTCATTGCTGTGTAGACTTCCAGGCTTGTGCTGGAGCCGGAGCTCTGGGACCCTCCCACCTCGAAGGGTCATAGAGCCTGGACTTTGGCCCAAGCCCAGAAGTCTACACAGCACTGAAACCGCCTCTCAGCCTGAGCCCCGCGAGCCCAAGATGACCGGCAGGGACGGCTCCAGGCACCAGCACGCTAAGCGGGTGCTTGGGGCGGCAAGCCACTGGGGGCACTTTGCTGGTCGCCGCGAGGGCGGCAGGCAGGTTGCCTTCTGCGGCATGCCTGCGGAGGGTCCGCTGGTCCCGCGGCTTTGGCGGACCTCCTGCAGGCTACCGCTGAATCCGTGGGACCGGGGACCTCCCGCAGGCAAGCCGCCAAAGGCAGCCTGCCTGCCGTGCTTGGGGCGGCAAAATACCTAGAGCCGCCCCTGATGACCGGCACACGTCAGCCACAGATATATTACTGCTCTGTAGACATACCCTTAAAGAAAACACCCTGGGGCATATCTATGTGGGGACGCTCAGGAAAATTAATCTGAATTAACTGAAGGTGTGAATTTAAAATGCATTAACCCCAGCGAGGATACTCTACTACTGTAGAATCTACTTAATTGAGATGACCTGTTGTGCAACCTTACTAGTTATATGATTAAGTCCTCTGTAGAACTTTTAAGCTCCACAGGGTCCATAGTCATCAGGCCATAGGTATTTTCACATATATTGTGGCTACTCCTGAGCTAACGTATGTAACAAGGACTGAAGCCTTTGAGCTTCTGACCTTAGAAACACCTTTCCTTAAAAGCTCTACAGTGGCCCTTGGTTTCCTTGGACAATCCAGGGGTGTTCATTGAGAGAGACTGCATCTTGTATCTTAATGAAATGGTATTGTAGTCTCCAGTTAGCATCTCTCTTTATTATTAGCAGTTGGTGGTAATATGTTAATTCACTATGAACCCCATTACATAGGTGTTTCAGTTAAGACAAAAATAATATATTAATCTTAAACAAAACAATGAAATGCATTTTAAGTATACACAGTTGGCTGATTTGGAATGCGACAGTTTTAGGTTAGCATTTTCAAAGGGGCCTAAGGTAGTTGGGTGCCCAGTTCCACTTGAATTTCAATGGGAGCTGAGTGCCTAACTGCCTTAGGCGCCATTGAAAATTCTCACTTTATTTAGTAATGGCTGTATGTGGAGGGTTTTTGTTTTTTGTTTTTTTAGCACTTCACACTTACTTATAAAAAAGGATGATTGGCAATGTTGTGCTGCTCAGTTAATTGTTACAGATGCTTTAGGTGCTGTTTGTTTGCAGCTAGAATTGCAGTGTATTGAGCGTAGATTTTTAGATGACATCTCCAAGTACAAATTTTGGGGAGGAATTTGAGAGGGAAGTCTTAAAACTTACTGAAATGGAGGGGAAGTTACGTTAAAGGGACAAAAAACAGCACAGAATGAGAAGAAAATACCTATTAAGCATTCTAAATATGATAGATTATATACTGTAAATTTACAGTTATTTGGAAGGTAACAGCTTTTTACTATTGCTTGCAGTGTAACAGTTTAAGAAAGATTTTCACAATAAGATTGTCATGAGAAGTTGGTACTGCCTGGACTTGAGTATCAAATATAGAAAAGAAATGCCTGCAATTAGGAGAGGGAAGCAGCCCTACACTGGAGGCAGGCAAAGGAGCTTTATGTATTCTTTACTCATGGCTCTTCCGGGTTGTTGCATTTGTGCACAAGAGGAGCTAGTATTTTTATTGAATATATTCCACTGAGAAATTCTGCTAATAGCAGTGAATTAGTAGGCAACACATTGCTAGAAACTTTTGATTCCTAGGGGCAGGGAGGGTGCAAGGATGTTTCGCGCCCTAGGCGAAACTTCCACCTTGCCCCCCTCCCCGAGCCCTGTAGCAGCGCTCTGCCACCCCCCCTGCCCTGAGGGGCCCCCCCGCAGCAGCTCCCCCCCTCTGCCCTGTGGCGCCCCCCCTCCCGCAGCAGCTCCCCACTCCAGCTCACCTTTGCTCTGCCTCCTCCCCGAGCACGCTGTCGCCGCTCCACTTCTCCCGCCTCCCAAGCTTGCAGCACCAATCAGCTGTTTGGCGCCACAAGCCTGGGAGGGAGAGAAGCAGAGCAGGGCGGTGTGCTCAGGGGAGGAGGTGGAGCAGAGGTGATTTGGAGCAGGGAGTTCCCCTGTGTGTTGCCCTCCCCCTTACTTGCTGCAGGCAGCCCTCCCTGCACCCCCCTGCCCCAGCTCCCTCTGCCTAAATGCCGACAACGACCGGGGCAGCCAAAGATCTGGCTGCCGCGGTCGCCGCCAAAGGACCTGAAATGCCGCCTCCCCCCAAATGCTAGCGCCCTAGGCGACCGCCTAGGTCGCCTAATGGGTTGCACAGGCCCTGCCTAGGGGCCCATTCACATAACTTGTATTTATGTTAGTGATAGGATAGTAAAATTACTTGTGTGAGTAAAGATGGCAAATGAGGCTATTAAATTAAGACTTAGTTTTTAGTGAAATTTTTGTTAACTTCCTCCCTACAATTAAAATTTGAAGGGTATAGGTTTGGTCTTTCTTGACATTAGACTAATTAGAATAGGTTCTGGGATCCATCAAACAAGCATTCATACTGGATGACATTACCACTGTACTTTTTATGCCCAGCAAAAGCATGAACAATATTTAAACCCAATCTGTCAGTTTGTAAATTGCTCTAATAAGTTAATCAAGCAATAATGAAGTGGCCTTTGAAGAACCAAAGATGAGAAATGGGAATTTTTCTTACTGTATTTTTGTCGTTAGGGAATAACTGTTAATCTTAGTTTAAATGAGTTATTCTGAGAATATTTTAACTCCCATATTGCTGAACTTTGTGTTTCCCAATTTAATGGAAGTGTAATATTAGTTGAATGGATATTTTTGAGAATGTGCAATAATAATACATATTCAGTGGGGCTGGTTGAATAGCAAGACAAATGTGTAAAATATACTGTTTGATTAATTTTGCTGATATTCATTAAAATTATTTGACTAATTATAAACCAGTCAATACCCCGAAAAAGTTTTAATTAAGAAATCATTGTAAGGAAAAACCCACTACTTACTGAAGAATATATTTTTTTAATACTGTATACGAATATTCAGTGCTTAACAATTTTTGCGTTTGCTAACTGGAGTGCTTGAAAGAATACAGTATATCAAGTCCACTTATTGCACCCTGAAATAAGTACTAATTTTGGAGCGTGTTTTTTGCGGGGGAAGAGGTAGTGTGTTCATATTTTCTTTTTTTTTTTTTTTTTTTGTTCCTTCATCAAATACTGGAGTAGTTTAGTACTTTGAATTCTGGTACTTAAGTATTTAATACCTTTGGTGCAAGTGTGTACCACACTTTTCAAAGACCCATTTTTTCTCTGATGTTTTTCACTAATTCATTTGTATTCTGGGAAGTTGTAACACCCAATTGATATTCTATATTATTAAAATTTTTTAGACTTGAATTTAAAAAAAAAATTGAAATAGATCAGCTGATTTCTTCAGTCCTTCAGCCTCTCCTCTGTTGTTGCATTCATCTTAACAAGTTTGGATCTGCTTTGTTTTAGTGCTGCAGTGGTATGCTTGGGATATTTGTACAAAAAACTGGGGAGAATCTTGGGAAACAGCTTTACTGATACTGTAGGAAATGTGCTTAAAGCAATGAAGAATGCAGAGGTAAGGAACCACAAGTTTAAAAGATGTTTGCAGGTAAAATTAATAGACTGTGTTTACTCTTAGTAGTGTGAAGAACAATGAATGGGACAAGGTGACTGGTATAAATAAATCATGAAGTTGCTGTAAATCATAATGCCATATAGAAGCACCATCTCCAAATCCAAAAGAATTGTTAGAGAATTTAACTGTAATATATCAATTGAGAGGGATGAATCACAATTATTGACAGTCCCCTTCATGAATGATCTTGATAAAATACAGTTTTGTATCATTCATAAAACAGCTACTCAATGACACTTTTTATTCCAAAGCTCACTTTATAAAACTATCTTGAATTTTAATATGTATGTTAATCCTTTCCAGTAGAATTTAGAAGAATCGTTCTTTTCTTTTGGTTACAAAGGTGTAGAACAAATTACCTGCTTTAATTCACCTTAACATGAGTAGAGCTCTAAAAATAAAAGTACCAATATATTACAAACATGTTTAAATAATCTGCATTTTCTTTTTTAGGGTTGTTAGTGTTGTAAAATAATATTTACATTTTCTTCCTTTTGTTTTATCAGTCTCAAGGTCGTTATGAGATCATGCTTAGCTTGCAAAATATATTGAATGGCTTAGGAGCTGCTGCTACCCCATGTCACAGAGATATTTACAAAGCTGCTCGATCATGCTTAACAGATCGCTCTATGGCAGTTCGCTGTGCTGCTGCTAAGGTAAAGTGGCCCATTAACTAACTGTTTTTAGTAATTAATCTTCTTAAATATAACTGTTTAAATAGATCATAAAGAAAAAATAATTTTGATGCCTAAAAACACAGTAAAGGTTTGCTTATAATATGCATAATTTTTAATTGGTAAATGTAAATCTATTCTAAAATTGTGTTCCTAGCAAACAAAAAAATGCCCCCCAAAAAGTAACTCTGGAATTTTAGCACCTAACAACAATATTGGCACCTAATTTTGTTTTCTATGTGTCTGAAGTTATCCCAGGTAAGGTTATTACTTCCAAATGTGATTTAAGATGTTATCATATGTCTCACACAAACTGTTACACCCAGAACAATGAGTAAGTTTAGATTACTTACATTATCTGCTCAGACATTGTCCTGGCAGTAAATATTCAGATCTCTTTGATGTCAAGGACTGTACGTATTTTTATGAAATCCTCTTATCTTCTATGTATTATCTTGCAAGCTAAAATTTGTATCAAATGCCTAAATGCTTTTACACAATATCAGAATATTTATGGTGAATATATTTTTCTCTCCCTCCTCCACCCGTTTTTGTCTAGTGTCTCCTTGAACTTCAGAAGGAGGCAGTTTTTATGTGGAGCACAGATCTGGATAGCGTTGCAACCCTATGTTTTAAATCATTTGATGGTTCCAATTACGATGTGCGGCTAGCAGTTTCAAAGCTTTTAGGCACAGTGTTGGCTAGAGCTGTGACATGTAAACAGGCAACAGGTAAATCATCTGTTTTGTTTTTCAGTAAGAATTTAGCAAACCTATCTTAGTTCTAAAAGTCATATATAATCCATAAATAAAGGCTTATATCAAAATGCAAACACCAGATACTTTGTTTAAACAAACTATTCATACCACTCTTTTTTGCTGCATTTTACAGCATTTTATAATGGTTATGTATCCCTGTGTGTTTAGTTGGATCATCTACTTTTGTGTTTAAAAAAACCCCCACATTTGGGGAAAAATGTACTTGGAAATACTACCGCAGGGGTCGGCAACCTACGGCACGTGTGCCAAACACGGCACACAAGCCGATTTTGAGTGGCACACTGCTGCCTGCTGCAGTCCCAGCACCCAGCCCCACTCAGTCCCCCCACCCACTGCTCTCCCCTGCGGGGGCAGGAGGCAGAAGCTTGGTCCTGTGGCAGTCAAGCTTCCCCCCTCCCCCGCTTCTTCCCCCAGCGTGCTGCTTTCCTGCCCCTCCTTCCCTGCGCCATTCAGCTGATGGCCCTTGTGAGGGGGAGGGGGAAGAGTGGCAGTGTGCTCGCTCCTTAGAGGAGGCAGAGAAGAGGTAGGGATGGGGTCTTGGGGAAGGGGGTGGAACAGGGCATATCCCTTGTGGCTCAGGGCAGCCGAGCCGAGCACCCCAGCCCTCTCCCCTGACCCCTGAACCCCCACACACACACCAAGCCTTCTGCCCTGCATCCCCACAGCCCCCATCCCTCTGTCCTGACCCCTGAAACCCCCTCCAGCCCTCTGCCCTGACCCCCCTCCCAGGTCTGGGGTCTCTGCTGTTGGCCCCTTGCCAGCCGGCGTCCCGGCCGCAGGCCCCGCTCAGCCCACTGCCGGCCTAGGTGAACAGAACCCCAGACTGGCAGCGAGCTGAGCAGGCTGGCAGCATAAGATCAGCATTTTAATTTAATTTCAAATGAAGCTTCTTAAACATTTTGAAAACCTTGTTTACTTTACATACAACAATAGTTTAGTTACATAATATAGACTTATAGAAAGAGACCTTATAAAAACGTTAAAATGTATTACTGGCACGCGAAACCTTAAATTAGAGTGAATAAATGAAGACTCGGCACACCTCTTCTGAAAGGTTGCCGACCCCTGTACTACCGTATATACTCGTTCATAGGCCGAATATTTTTGGTAAAAAAGTGACGCATCAAAGAGCGGGGGTTGGCTTATAAATGGGTCTACACCAAATGTTGGTGATTTTAAATTCTGTGGAATCATTGAATTGAATATCTAATACATTGTCATTTTGTTTACCTGGAGCATCTGCAGGCATGGAGCCCTTCAGCTCCCTGTGTCTGCGGTTCGCTGTTCCCAGCCAAAGGGAGCTGCGGGAAGTGGCACACCATTGGCTGGGAATGTCAAAGCACGGACACTGGTTGCTGAGGGGCTCCATGCCTGCAGATGCTCCAAGTAAACAAAACGTCCCAACCCACCAGCGGCTTACCCTGACGGGCCCGGAGCGAAAGTGTGCCAACCCCTGAAATATAAGGTCATACAGTTTTTGCTATTTTTACCTAACCATCTTGGGGGGTCAGCTTATAAACGAATGGGCTAATGAACGAGTATATACGAGTTCCATAGGCATATCTACTCCTCAGAGTGTGAAGGGATTTTCAGCTACGTGAAGGTGGAACGTGGCTTTGTAAGGGCACAAAGCCTCAGGATCTGTGGGGCAGTCTGGTTATATAACCCCATAGATTTTGAGGACTCAATTCAGAGTGCCTGTCCTCAGGGCCGGTGCAAGGACGTTTCGCGCCCTAGGCGAAACTTCCACCTTGCGCCCCCCCAACCCCACCCCCTGTGGCAGCTAACCGAGCCCGCCACCCCCCCGCCCAGGGAGCCCCCCCCTGCAGCAGCTACCCCCCTGCGGCAGCTAACCCCACCTGGGGAGCCCGCCCCAGCTCACCTCGGCTCCGCCTCCTCCGCTGAGCACGCCAGCGTCACTCTAATTCTCCTCCCCTCCCAGGCTTGCGGCGCCGACTGGAGGAGTCTTAGAGCGGGGGCTGTGTGCTCAGCGGAGGAGGCAGAGTGGAGGTGATTTGGGGCGGGGAGCGGTTCCCCTGTGGGCCCCCCCCCGTTACTGTGGGCGGCCCTCCCCCCGCCCCCTCGCCCCAGCTTACCTCCTCGCCTGAGCGGGCTTTTAGGCGCCCCCAACCACTAGGTGCCTAGTTTGCGGCAGGCCCTGTCTGTCCTTCAAACTCATTAGTAGCATGTTCCTCATATACAAGCTGCACTGACAATGACAAGTGGCAACAACTGCATGTTCAACCTTTTTTGCTTCTCGAATGGTAGAAATTCTAGAGAGTTACTGCTCCTCTGTGTAGTGTTTAACATCGGATTGATTTTTTTCATTGGTTTGCCAGGGCAAACATTGCCTAGAATGGCTTGTTGCTGTATCTTTTCCTTTTCAGCTAGCCATGCCACCTGAAATCAAACATAGTCCCAACTGTGTAGTTGACTGAGTCTTAGTCACAGAGAACTCCCAGCTGTGTTCATGCGGAGAACCTCTTGCCCTCTGAGGAACGGTTAGGGATCACAGATGTCTTCCCTCTTTCTCCTCCCTCTCCCCCCAGTCCTTCAGTTTTACCAGTTAGATATGGCAGTGCAGCTGAGGAGCACTTTTATTGGGAAGCGTGTCCATAGTATGTAAGCTAAAGCAAGTCATTATGGTTTTCATTGTTGCCCAGCCCATTAAATTATATGTAACAATAATTGAATTAAAATGTTTTGAACAAAAAAAATTTTTCTTGACTTTTGAGGAATTTTAAATAGAGATGATATAAATGGAACCTGAAATTTTTTAGAGAGCCTGTATCTGTTTCAACTGAGTATGGTGCAAGCTGATTGTTGAATTGGTTCACTTAAGAGGCAGTGTCAGTAGCTTCAGTGTTTTCAACCCAGATTCCAAATGCAGGATTCTGTAATCTGTTCACTGAGCCACATATGATGTTAAGTAATATTCCTATAATAAAGCATCCCCACAGTTAAAGCTTTATTAGTTTATTCCAACAAATCCACATTTAAATCCTCAGAATCTTTCCAGATGGAAGGTCTATGGGGAAAAGGTGATAAAATTTATAGCTGGTATAGTATACAAGCAAACTAATCATCAGTCCCATCAGTTCAAGAGGTAGTTGTAATAGATCCTCATTCAGTTCTTCATGGTGTTCTGTGTTTGCCTTTGCATCCATCATGTTGTTGTTTTTGATTGTTGTTGATGTATTATGTTAGAAGAATGAAATATTTAAATTTATCCTATACTCACTGAATGTAACAGGATAGAGCGCTGAATACATGATCCCACACTCTGACCTACACTCTTGACTTCACAAAAGGCCTAAGTGTCATGAATTAGGGTAGGAGAGAGTAGCCAGGGAAATTATGATTTTAATTAAGACTAAATTAGAAGCTTTCAGTATTTTGGAACTGTGTGTTTTTATATATTCACTTTCCCTTCTCAACAAGCTTATTTATGGGATTATTTGACTGCTAAATATCATGTTAGAGAGAACAACTGAGTTAAAGAAAGCTGCCATATTTTTTCAGTTTCAAAAAAATTAATGTCTTTTGTAATAGATATTATCTGTAGAATGAGTACCTTTGCCTTATTTTCTTCTTTACCCCTTATGAACAGTGTGGTCATAATTACCTAATCTTAGCACTTTAGCGATGGGTGCCTGAGAAAGATAGGTAGATCTTTTGTCAGAAATGTCAGGGTTAGTCACCTATTCTCTTCCCTGTTACTGTTTTCATTTTTCAGTTCAATATTATCTTAAGACACTTAATGCCCTAAAATTCTTATCAAGTATACGAGAGAGAGAATGAATTTTTGTGCTCTTGGCTTTACCATCTGTTTTGTTATGAAATTAAATAGCACAGTTCATCTCTCTCTCTCTCAGGAGGCCTGCTGTTTGACTTTTAGCATTAAATTTTTCTTTTGAATGAATATGAGAATTCTTCTAATGGAAGGAAAGTTGTAGGAGAAATGTTAGATGGCTGCTCTTGCAGTGTGGAACCGCCTAGAATCATAGAATATCAGGGTTGGAAGGGACCTCAGGAGGTCATCTAGTCCAACCCCCTGCTCAAAGCAGGACCAATCCCTCCTACATGTACTGTAAGCCTTCATAGAAACCCACCCCACTCAACCCCAGATCAGCCAACACTTGGATTATTAGGCTTGTTGCTTTGATATACGTTGCCACATGTCGGTGAGCACCAGTGGGCTAGGTGCGTCAGCAGAGCAAAGGAAACAGTGATTCAGACGTACGCTTCCTAAGGCCCCCTCTTTGAAGTCCTAGCTGACTTGTGTTTTGCATGTATGCCTCAAAGTGTATCTTTAATAAAATCAGACACAGAATATAAATGTATTTAATAATTCCCACCATCAGTAGTGATCTGTAGTGACAAATTTAAGGTAAGGTGATTTTGTTGTTTGCAGACCCTGATGGCAGTACTTCCATGTATTTCTAGATCATATTAATCAAAAGGACTCTGAATCCGCAGAGCTTTGATTCTGGTTCTGTTATGAAATTTTGCTTTCAATATTTGGATTTACTAATGTATTTGGGAAAGATTAATTGGTATTCATCACAATTTTTTTAAAGATGCAAAGAAGTTAAAACTTCCCTTTACAGAGGGTTTGTTTGTTTGTTTATTTTTTAAAATACATTTATGTTTAGCATCCGCCCGGCAAAATGTTCGCAAAATTTCTCTGGATGAAGCCATGGAACTACTAGGAACAGGCTTTCTGCGTGGGAGTTCTGGATTTCTTCGAGCCAGTGGTGATATACTGAAAGGAATCAGTTCAGTCAGCAGAGATATTAGAGTTGGAGTTACTCAGGTTTGCATTATATTATATTTTATTTTTCTAATATTGCTGTGCTTATTTTTAAAAAGCTGTTAGTTTTGTTTTGTGTACTTATTTACTGTTTGTGACAATAAGTATGAAATAAGATTTTAGTGTACCATAGTATGATCCATATCTTGAATTATACTGAAATTAATAGTACACAACAAAAATTACATGAATGTTGATGACTCATCTCCTAAGGGATCTCTGTGTTTTAGTTGAATTCCAAATATAACCTTCTATTTACTATTTTTTGGAAATTGTTAGGAGTAAATTTGTATGTGTTAACGCTACAAATAATATAACTTACTGAGTGTTTTGGAGTTCTTTCCTCTAAGTATAATTTTTACATTTAAAATTTGAGGAATACATTATTTTATGTTATTGTGGCTTTTTTGTTGTTGTTGTTGTTAAGAATTTTAAATTGGAATCTGTCTCCTGATGTATAGTGAAATATGCATTTTCATAGTGCTAGTATTAGGGAACATTCAGAATGTTCTCTTGCTTTCTCTATTAATTTGGCTCATACTCAAGTTGAAAAAGTGGTTCTGCTCTGAGAAGTGATTGTAAGAAAGGCAGCATCTTACTCATGACATCTGACCGTTGTAGGTGTACAGGGCCATTGCTGTTTGCTATGGTAACAAAAATAAGATTTTACTTCTAGCCCTGCAGCTCTAGTGCTGCTTAGAGGACGTGAACTGGGTTCTATTCTTTCTTGTGCATCATAAACAGAATTATTTTTCACACAACTATATTTAGTGGTCCTTAATCAAGCAATACTCCCATTCCCTTCAATAAGAGTTTATTGGCACTTTCTTCTTGGTGCAGTCATTTGCCTGTTATGAACAGTGGGGTCATAATTACCTGATCTTAGCACTTTAGTGATGTGTGCCTGAGAGATAGGTAGAGGTTTGTCAGGTGTTAGTCACCTGTTGCTTTCCCTGTTGCTGTTTTCATTTTTCAGTCAATATTCGATCAGTTATTCCCACTAACTGCTGCTAAGAATGTCCTGAGGAATCTGAAAGACTACACTCTTTCCAGGCTTCCTACCTTTCTGAAGGGAGGGCCTTGGATAGATGAGTCCATTTTCTATTCCCATCATCTCAAAGACAGGACCTTTTTAATCTTGTGTCACCTCCACTATGGGGGGGACAGTTCAAAACATTGGCAGCTGTACTACCTCTGTCAGATCTCCTGTCTGAGGGTCATATAAAGGGGTTAATAAGCTATACGTTGTATTTTGATGGCCAGGTTGTGGAGTTGGGTTGTGGATTTAATACCTGCACACACATCTCATACATCACCCTTAGACCATATCAGTTAAGAGGAGATCCTTGGAAATTACGGGATCTTTGGTAACCCTTAAACTCATGAGAAATAAGGGGGGTGGGGTGGAAGTAGAATTCAGGGAGAAGTTGATCCCTATTTATTGTTTTTGTTACATGGCTCCGTGATGATTTACAGAGACATCAGCAAGAGGGATGGTGCTTCTGATGGTAAATAGAAGATTCAGGAGCCAGAGCATAAGGCGCACTATGTTAAAAGTAATTTTTTCAGATAATGACAAGATTAGCTTATTGCACTAAAACTTCTTGAAAAAGCTTTTAAATTTAAAGTCTAGCACACTTTTTTAAAATGTGAAAGTAGTGAATCAAGACTAAGGTCTGGTCTACTCACAGACTAGTATAGTTAAAGCTGTACAATATCTTTGTGAAGATAAAACCTAAGTAATTCTGTATAAAAAAGTGCTCATAAATTATGAAGTTGTAGAATACTTGCATTTTACAATGTGTAATAATAAAAGTATAGATTATAAACTATTGAACATTGGAGCACTTCAGGGATAACTCTTAAAATACTGGAAACTGTTTTGTATTCAAGAATATTTAGTATTTTTAGAGCACAAAGCAGTTTTTTGTATACACACAATAAACTGTACTTTGACTTGCCAAGTAAATGTTCCTGATAAATACAGACCTCCTTACAAATTCAACACAATATGTTTGCTAAGTGAGTTGAGTTCATCATATATAATTTACAGTTTGAGGAGAGGTTGGAATACCTTGGGATGAATTTTGAGGGCTATTAAAGTTATTGTCTGACAGTGCTGCAATGTGTATTTATATATTTGTCAACAATAATTTAGGAAAATTGTCAGTCATCTTACTACCACACTGCCACTCCATGTTATCTTAATCCTACAGTTCCCATATCTGTTCTTGTTGTCATAAAATATATATTCTATTTTTGCCACAGTCCAGTGAAAACTTTCCTTAAGTTGTGGCATTCCGACTACACTATTGTTTTTTTTATCCTTCCCTTAAAGTCTGTCCCCATCTCTAACTTAATCTCTACTAATACCCATGAAAAACTTTTAAGTAGTTTCATTTGACCTTCATGTTTTTTAGACATCTGGCATATGTATTGAAGCTATTTATAATATTGTCTTGCCTTTCTAAAATTATGAGGAAAATTCGTCTTTACATTTAAATGTGACTGTTTTGTTTTACTAAACATAGTGCTTTTGAATGCCTCAAGGAATATATTTTTGATTGGCTGTGCAGCACTTACTACAAATTGAGTTGTGTGGCCAAAGTCCTAGACATTAAGTATATTCAGTACAAAGTCCCTAGTCTTTAGTATTTGTACTACAATAGCACTAAGATCAAATTGGGATCAGGGCCCCGTAATACTCAGTGCCGTACAAACATAAAATAAGACAGTTCCTGCCTGAAAGAGCTTGAAGTTGAGAACTGATGTTATAAATGCATGGTGCAGATGTTTATTAAACACAGGTAGTATTTTTTTTTCTCCTGACACCCAAATTTCAAGAGCCATATTTCAGTACCATTAAATAAGCCTCTAAATTTGTGCCCAAAATTATACCAAAAAGTTTGTGTGCAAATTTTTGCAAGCCCAGGCTTGTATTTTTATGTGCAAACAGAATGTAGACACGTGTGTGAGCATGTTTTGCATATGGATCTTTGTGTCCTTTGTTTAAAAATGTAACCCTGAAGATTTTAAATAGCTCTTTTTAAATGTAAAAAGAACTTTAACAATTGAGACTTCACATCCAACATAGATTTAAGAAAACATTTGTGTTTTGTGGTTATCTAGAGGGTTATAACTCATCCTGAACATTTCAAAGAAATTCTCTTGAACATGCACATCTGAATGATTCTGTTCAATCCCCATTACCAAAAAAACTTTAAGAATAGATGCCCATACTCCAGTTTACTATAACTGCTGTACAGTAGATATTGAAACAATTTTAAATCATGATGATAAATTATCTGATATTTAGAATTAAAAGGTTAGGAGCTATGGTTTAGTGGTTAGTATGTGGGATTAGGAATAGGGAGATGTGTTCTAATCCCAGTGGTGGTATTGATATACATACTAACAATTTATGAAAATGAAATTGTTGACTGTGCACATTTTTTTTACATTCAAAAGGAAAGGAAATATAGCAGATTTAAGTGAAAGTAGGTTGTTACAGTAAATATAGAAATTGTTTTCAATTCATCCCATTTGCCCCATCTTTCCTCAAATAGTCCAGTTCTTATAATAATACAGACAGTTAATTGCTCCCTTTATCTTAATTTGTTCTGGTTAACCATGTTTCTGTAGTTGGTGTTTGTTTTTGCAAACATTCTGATGAAGTTGATTTCATCTGCCATTGTTTTACTATGAGACCTTGGACAAGTTCATTTAGCTGCCCTATTCCTCAGTTTTCCCATCTGTAAAATGGAGATAATAAAATGGTGTGTTGTGAGGCTTAATTAGTATCTGCCAAGTGCTTTTAGATTGGAGGAAGAAAAGCAATATAGAAGTACAAACTAATATACTCTTTAGTTAGAGTTTTTCTTCTCTGAATCCTCAGGTAAAATGATGAGAAACCTGCATACTGACAAACTATAGTACTTAACAAATTACAGCATAGAAAGGAAGTTGTTATAATGAGACATGAGGCAAAATATGCATGGGTTATTGCTATTTTATAATTAATGCTATTAATTGCAAACTCTTGTTGTTGAATTTCATTCATATATACTCACATTTTTATGTGCTCACTTTTCATGGTGATGGCAAATATGTGCATATAAAACATACACTTGTTAAGCATTGTAAAGAACTATATTATGCAGCAAGATAAATGATCTTGTGGTGATTAGATTTGAAAAGTGGCTCTGCATTCTTTCTTTTGGTTGTTTGCGACATCTGTAGCCTTTGTATGGGTCCTCTGTTGCAAGACAAAAAACTAAAATTCATTAAAATGAAGAGCTTTGCCTGGTGGTTGCAAATATTCCCTAAATCTAGGCCAGCAGAAACAAAATTCTCTTAGGGATATGGGTTATAGTTTTGTAACACTGTGGTTCTTAAAATGCATTCATACATTAAATTTGGGCTTCATGTGCAGAATGTTAAATAGCTGGAAGCTGTTGTTCAGAGAGGTCAAACACAATGTTTTACATAACAAGTGCCTGTTCAGGGTAAACTGGCACTTCTCACACACTGAAATGAAATAAAATAGACAAGCATCTTGAATTAACTTGCTGTTAGACCAGACTCAGTGCTGCTGGTACAGTGTTAATTGAAAGTAATTTTTAAACACTATTGCCTAAATTGACAGATAAAATAACCTACATCAGAAAGGCAAAAGAACTTCCTACTAAATTAAAACTGAGAACATATACAAAATTGTCCTATAAAGGAGATTAAATGTGATTTCTGTAGAGAATGTGGTATCCCTGTTTTTGATATAGTGCAGGGCGATATTAAGCATTTACATGGATCTGTAAATGTAAATGGCAATTTTCTAGATGACTTTATTCTAAATATTACTTTCTTCAAATCTTTTTCAGGCATATGTGGTATTTGTCTCCACATTAGGAGGACAGTGGCTTGAAAGGAATTTCTCTGCCTTACTTTCCCATATTTTAGATCTAGTGTCTCAGTCTCACCCTAAAGCTATTCAGACTCAGATGGATGCTATCTGCTGTCGCCGTTGTATTTCATTTATCCTTCGAGCTACAGTAGGAGGTCTTCTTGGAGAAAAAGCTCAAATTGCAGCTGCCAAAGAGATTTGTCAAGCCATCTGGAGGCTGAAGAAAGTTGTGGGTATGGGACTAACAAGATTATCTGTTTGTGAGGGAGGTTTGCTTTTTAAACCAATGCTAAAATGATTGTTTGCCTACCCTAATCCTAAAGATTCTGCAGAAATAGAACTTCTACTTCTGGTATATTACCATAATAATGTAGAGAAACGTTTTTGTTTGTTGGGTTTTTTTCCCCCCCCAGGTAGTTTTATTGATTAAAAATAAAACAAAAAACTTCTTAAACTTGTCACATAGCAGAATGACTTTTAACAGTAAAACACAGAAAACAGAAAAGATCAAATAAATTTTAAACTGTAATTGATACAAATGGGGCCAGATTCTCTTTTCCTGCTCTAGCTATTTTATACTACTCAGGTAGTCCAAAATGGCAGAACCTGGCCCAACTAGCCATCTGCAAATTCCCTGGGCGTAAGGGAGATTTTAAATGGTGTAACATCTGTGCCTGGTTCCTATGCCAATTACTTCAACAGCATTGGGGGTGTGGTGAGGGGACTAGAGCATGCCTTTGCAATGCCAATTCTCAACTCGTGTATAGTCCTATATCTTACTGCTGGTTAAATCTGTAGTGTCCTAAAATAAAATTTAGTTGACTAACTCTAAATTTTGCTGTGTATGTGCTCCTAGCTTTACTGCCTTATAGGCTTAACTGTCTTGCACATCTCTTACTTTTTTAAAAGTGCCATATAGTGAAGGTAATCAAACCTGGCACCCATCCCATGTCAAAATATGGCCCGTTCCAATCCTGTGGATTTAGTTGAAAATAGAATGGTTCTTGGTTGCTACCATTCATTGTCACCTGCTAAATTGACAATGTGGTGTTTTTTATGATTGTTTTCTACTCTTCCCACCCACTGCTTACCCTTGAACTAAATAATGTCCTTTTCTGTGGCAACTTGATTGAGGTATGGAAAGTCTCAGCTAAGTCCCATTGGAAATCCTAAATCTTATGTGAGACAATTAATGATAGAAGAATATTTCTAATGTAGCTACCATATCATTGCATTCCTTTATTCTGTCTCTTTGTATTTTACTATTATTTTATTTTAATGTGCAATGATTTCACAGTTTTTAATGTGTTACCAGATGTTGTAATGAGTGACGGTAACTTGGAAACTCGGATTGGTACAACAGACGTAACAGCAAGCCAACATGTTCTTGTGTGTGCATTACATGAACTTGGAAGTCTCATACATGGTTTAGGCACTACTGCTGCACCATTGCTACAAGATTCCAGTACAGGTAATGGATTTGTCTGCAAAATATGTTCCTTGAGATTTTTTTGCAAATTTAATCGCATCAGTGTGTTCTTACTTTTGCAGAATATTCAGACTAACATATGGAAATATATGAACACAGAGAAGATATAACACATAGGAAATATATGAACAAATTGGAGAGAGTCCAGTAGAGAGCAACAGAAATGATAGATGGTTTGGAAAACCTGACCTATGGGAAAGGTTGAAAAAAGTGGACATGTTTAGTCTTGAGAAGAGAAGACCTGAGAAGGGACCTGATATTGTCTTCAAATACTTTAAGGGCTGTTATAGAGAGAACAGTGATGAATTGTTCTCCATGTCCGCTGAAGATAGGACAAAAAGTAATGGTATTAATCTGCAGCAAGGGAGATTTAGGTTAGATATTAGGACTTCGTAACTAAGAGTAGTTAAGCTCTGGAACATGCTTCCAAGGGAGGTTATTGCCTCCCCATTGCTGGAGTTTTAAGAACAGGTTGGACAACTCCCTGTCAATGATGGTCTAGGTTTATTTGGTCCTGCATCAGCTCAGAGGGCTGGACTTGAGGACCTCCCGTCTAGCCCTACATTTCTATGATTCTGTGATTCTATATCAGAAATGCACTCCTTTTTTAAATGTGTAACTTCTGTTGCATTCAGGCTCTTGAAAATTATTAGTGCTTCATACACTTGATCTCTAAAATCTATCAATTTCTCCTTCTGAAGCCTTTGGTTCTCTCTCCCATTGACTACTGCAACCTCCTTTCTGCCGTGCCAGCTTATTGTCTTGACCCATTCAGTCTGTTCAGAACACTGCTACTAATATCAGCTAGCTGTGTGGCTGCTCTGATTGCAATTACGTTCTTCAGATCCTTGCTGAAGAGACTTTCTTTTTCTCTGTGAAGTTCAAGCTCATCCACACCTTCAAGCCTCTGCATAACTCCATCTCAGCTTTGCTCTCATTTCCTCCTGTGCTGTTTGTGATCCTCCCTCATGACCAGTCCCTTTTCTAACCTTTTCCCATTTTCCTCCTCTTTGCTTAAACTCCCTCTCTTCATGCATCAGATAACCAACTTTTTTTCTTATCTATTTTTATCCTAAAATGTGCTGCTTGTATAAAGCCTTTCAAAGACTATCACCCAAACATCTATGCACCACCTCATAGATTCTAGGACTGGAAGGGACCTCAAGAGGTCATCGAGTCCAGTCCCCTGCCCTCATGGCAGGACCAAATACTGTCTAGACCAGGGGTCCCCAACCTTTTCAGGACCAGGGACCGGTCATGCCTGCGGAGGGAGCGCTCGTCCCGCGGCTCAGCTGGACCGCCCGCAGGCGTGCCTGCGGGAGGTCCACTGGCTCCGGTGGACCTCCTGCAGGCGTGCCTGCGGGCGGTCCAGCTGAGCTGCGCGACCAGCGAACCGTCCGCAGTCATGCCTGCGGGAGGTCCACCGGAGCCCCGGGAGCAGCGGACCTCCCGCAGGCATGACTGCGGAGGGAGCGCTCGTCCCGCGGCTCGGGTACACCTCCCGCAGGCACGCCTGCGGGAGGTCCACTGGGTCGGTTCGCGGCCCGGTTTGTAAGAGGCCGCGGACCGGTACCGGGCCGCGGACCGGGGGTTGGGGACCCCTGGTCTAGACCATCCCTGATAGACATTTATCTAACCTACTCTTAAATATCTCCAGAGATGGAGATTCCACAACCTCCCTAAGCAGTTTATTCCAGTGTTTAACCACTCTGACAGTTAGGAACTTTTTCCTAATGTCCAACCTAAACCTCCCTTGCTGCAGTTTAAACCCATTGCTTCTTGCTCTATCTTTAGAGGCTAAGGTGAACAAGTTTTCTCCCTCCTCCTTATTGACACCCTTTTAGATACCTGAAAACTGCTATCATGTCCCCTCTGTCTTCTCTTTTCTAAACTAAACAAACCCAATTCTTTCAGCCTTCCTTCATAGGTCATGTTCTCAAGACCTTTAATCATTCTTGTTGCTCTTCTCTGGACCCTCTCCAATTTCTCCACATCTTTCATAATACTCCAGTTGAGGCCTAACCAGTGCAGAGAAGAGCGGAAGAATGACTTCTTGTGTCTTGCTCACAACACACCTGTTAATGCATCCCAGAATCACGTTTGCTTTTTTTGCAACAGCATCACACTGTTGACTCATATTTAGCTTGTGGTCCACTATAACCCCTAGATCCCTTCCTGCCGTACTCCTTGCTAAACAGTCTCATCCCATTCTGTATGTGTGAAACTGATTTGTTCCTTCCTAAGTGGAGCACTTTGCATTTGTCTTTGTTAAACTTCATCCTGTTTACCTCAGACCATTTCTCCAATTTGACCAGATCATTTTGAATTATGACCCTATCCTCCTAAGTAGTTGCAATCCCTCCCAGTTTGGTATCATCTGCAAACTTAATAAGTGTACTTTCTATGCCAATATCCAAGTCGTTGATGAAGATATTGAACAGAGACGGTCCCAAAACAGACCCCTGCGGAATCCCACTTGTTATACCTTTCCAGCAGGATTGGGAACCATTAATACCTACTCTCTGAATACGTTTATCCAGCCAGTTATACACCCACCTTATAGTAGCCCCATTCCCTTTATTCCCGTAGCTAGTTTGAGCTCATTTTGTGCCTTTGCCTTTCTAATCTTGCCCCTGCATTCCTGTATTGTTTGCCTATATTCATCCTTTGTAATCTGTCCTAGTTTCCATTTTTTATGAGACTCCTTTTTATATTTTAGATCATGCAAGATCTCATGGTTAAGCCAAGGTGGTCTTTTGCCACATTTTCTATCTTTCCTACCCAGCGGAATAGCTTGCTTTTGGGCCCTTAGTAGCGTCCCTTTGAAAAACTGCCAACTCTCCTCAGTTGTTTTTCCCCTCAGTTTTGATTCCCATGGGACCTTACCTATCAGCTCTCTGAGCTTATCAAATCCACCTTCCTGAAATCTATTGTCTCTATTTTGCTGTACTCCCTTCTACCCTTCCTTAGAATTGTGAACTCTATGATTTCGTAATCACTTTCACCCAAGCTGCCTTCTACTTTCAAATTCTCAATGAGTTCCTCCCTATTTGTTAAAATCAAGTCTAGAACAGCTTCTCCCCAGTAGCTTTTTCAACCTTCTGAAATAAAAAGTTGTCTGCAATGCAGTCCAAGAACTTATTGGATGGTCTGTGCCCCGCTGTGTTATTTTCCCAACATATATCTGGATAGTTGAAGTCCTCCATCACCATCAAATCTTGGGCTTTGGATGATTTTGTTAAGTTGTTTAAAAAAAGCCTCATCCATCTCTTTCACCTGGTTAGGTGACCTGTAGTAGACTCCTAGCATGATGTCACCCCAGAGACTATCAACACTTCTGTCTCCTATGTCCATCTCCACCTCAGTCCAAGTGTGTACATTTTTAATATATAAGGCAACACCTCCTCCCCTTTCCCCGTCTATCCTTCCTGAGCAAGCTGTACCTCTCCACACCAACATTACAATCATGTTTATTATCCCACTAAGTTTCAGTGATGCCAACAATGTCATAGTTGTAGTTATCTATTAGCACTTCCAGTTCTTCCTGCTTATTACCTATACTTCTCACATTTGTATATAAGCATCTAAGATACTGATTTGATCTTGCCTCCCAGTTTTGCCCTGACCCTCCTTTCTCTCTGCCATTATGGCCCACGCTCCCTCCTATTTCTGGCCCATCTCCCAGGTCTCCGTGTTCCCCACTTACCTGTGGGCTTTGCTCACCTGTCCCCGTCGAACCTAGTTTAAAGCCCTCCTCACTAGGTTAGCCAGTCTGTGCCCAAATAGGGTCTTTCCCCTCCTCGAAAGGTGAACACCATCTCTGCTTAGCCGTCCTTCCTGGAATAGTATCCCGTGGTCAAGGAAGCCAAAGCCCTCCTGGCGACAGCATCTTCGCAGCCAGAGATTCACATCCACGATGCACCTGTCTCTGCCTGGGCCCCTACCTTTGACAGCAAGAATCAAAGAGAATACCACCTGCGCTCCAAACTCCTTCACCCGTACTCCCAGAGCCCTGTAGTCACTCTTGATCTGCTCAGTGTCACGCCTCGCAGTATCATTTGTGCCCACATGGGGTAGTAGTCAGAGGGCTGGATAATCCTCAACAATGCCTCCATAATGTCTCGGATACGGGCCCCTGGCAGGCAGCATACCTCCCTAGATGAAATGTCAGGGCGACAGATGGGTGCCTCCGTCCCCCTCAGAAGAGAGTCTCCGACCACCACCTTATGTTTCCTATTCGCAGTGGTGGCAGCAGACCTCTCAGCCTTAGGTGTACGAGGCTTCTCCTCCTCTACTGTAGGGGGTGATTCCTTCTCTCCTGTATCAAGAAGAGCATAACGGTTACCTATTACCACGGCGGGAGGGTTTGGGGCAGGGGTGGTGCACTGCCTGCTGCCAGAAGTAACCAGCTGCCAGTGTCCACCCTGAGCCATCTCCTTCACCAGTGGTATGTCAGCAGTCCTGTGTACCTGGACAGCTACCTCAGCTGTCTCCACATGGACACTGTCCAGGAATTGCTCGTGGTTTCGGATGCTCCTCAACCTAGCCACTTCCTCCTGTAGCTCCCCCACCTGCTGCCTGAGAGATTTCACCAGCAGGCACCTTTCACATTGGATGGTCCCCCCAGCCTGGATGTCAGTAAGTGGGAATTGCAAATCACGGTCTCTGCAAAACCACACCAGGATCTGGGTAGAAACCTCCATGATCAGGCGCTCTCTGGCTACAGGCGCAGGTGGAGGAGACAGAAGCAGTGCTGGCACAGGTGTTGCAGGTCTTCCTAACCATCGTAGGCCTGCCTCTGTCAAACTCCCTCTCAAACTCCCCTGTCTGCAGCCCCCTGTCCCCTTTGCCTGTACTGTACTCCTGCCTTTACTGTTACACAACGTACTTTTTATCTGTACTCTGAGTATCAGATTGAAAGTATATACTACTTAGAGTAAGAGTTGTCTTTTTAGTTCAGTGTCACACACACTGTGCAATGTGCTCAAATTTATATTTGACCAAATTTAAATAGAAATTTTTAGTTATTCTCTTATGTTTTCATTTTAGAGCAGTGAATGGTCTGTCCTATTTTGCTTTAGTGATTTAAAAATCATTACTCCAGATCTGTTGTTATATACTTTACCTCCAATCATGCAGTTGATCTGTGCAGGTGGGCATTGGTATCTATGCAGAGCTATATTGTATCCATCCATTATAGGCCTCATCCATGCATTGTTATTCATGCAGAGACACTGGTCTGCCTGCATGGATTTACTTGCTGGATCAGGCCTGTAATTACTTACCAAGGTACTTTGTAGACATTTCATGTTTGCTTAATGTATTAGAACAATGGTACAAATAGGATGACATTGATAAGAAATGTTGAGTTTGATATTGCAGTCTGGGTTGATAATTTAGTGTTATCTCAGTGCTCCCAGAAAAATTATACATACAGAAGCATAGTATATTTAGTGCTTTTGTCCAAAGAAGTAATTGTGTATTTGTAAATGTAACACTGGACTAGATAGGCCATAAAGAAGCTATCAGGATTTTATATCATTGTCGCTATAGACCAGTATGACGTGAAGGGGATGTGTTAAACAGAAACCACACTAAGGAGGAATAACATTTCAAAGGCGGCCCGCGAGCTGATTTTCAGTGGCACTCGCTGCCCGGGTTCTGGCCACCACTCCAGGGGACTCTGCATTTTAATTTAATTTTAAATATGCTTCTTAAACATTTTAAAAACCTTATTTACTTTACATACAACAATAGTTTAGTTATATATTATAGACTTATAGAAAGAGACCTTCTAAAAACGTTAAAATGTATTACTGGCACGTGAAACCTTAAATCCGAGTGAATAAATGAATACTTGGCACACCACTTCTGATAACTGTTTAGACAGTTAGCTTGCTCATCAGCCAGACTGCTTTGTCCACGGCTTAAGTATATTTATTTTTTCTTTCAGGGGTTCTGGATGCAGTAATTTCAGTTATTCTTCATCCCAGTATTTCAGTTCGACTAGCAGCAGCTTGGTGTCTACGCTGCATTGCTGTAGCATTGCCATCCTATGCTTCTCCACTTTTGGATCGCTGCATCGAGCGGCTTAGTGCCCTTAAGTCCTCCCCTGATGCAGTGACTGGATATAGTTTTGCTGTTGCTGCTTTGTTGGGAGCAGTAAAACACTGCCCATTAGGAATTCCACATGGAAAAGGGAAGGTAATGATCCTACTAATTTACTTGTAAGCAGTTCTGTTGTGCTCCTTCCTGAAGTGTCTCAAATGTATTTCTTATTTAGTTATGATATTACCACGCTGATTTTTTTTTTAATCTCATCTCATGATTGGAACACTGATTATTTTTTTCTCAAAATATTGATGGAGTAGTTTCTTTTATTAGGAAGAAAAGGATCCCTAAGAACACACATAATAATGCTATTTTCTTTACTCCATAAATTTAGTCATTTAAATCACTGATCAGGTAGTGTAACATTTCTGAATTGCAGATTTTCCAAAGAAGATCCATGGCATTGGTAACCTTAGTAAATATTCAGTCTGTTAACTTTTGCTAATTACAGAGTAGAGATGGACAGGGTAAGTTGCTGTTTAAGCAGGTTAGCAGTGTGTGTATGTGAGGGATACTCTCCTTTTTTGATGCTCTTCTCCTTCCTATTTCCATTAAATTATAAGAAAACACACCTCTTTGAGTCTAAACAAGCCTGAAACTTGGTTGCAGTCACTCATTGGCTCCATGCCTCTGGGGTTTGCTTAGCTGACGCCTTCAGCTCCTGAGGTATGCAGTCTGTTCAATGAATATGCATGATTTCTAACTTCCTTTGTTTGGAAAAACATCATAACTTAAAAGTTAGTGTTTAACTTTTCTCTTTTTATTCAACTCATTTTCTGAGATATTGTTGTATTAGAGTTCACCAGCAAATGAAATTCTATTTTCAAAATTTACAAACATTCCTTTTATATAAAGTTTTTTGTTCTCAAACCAGTCTTTTTTTAAAATTAAATTACTTTATAAAAAGTCTTTAGCTTAAATAGCTGTGAAAGAAGTTGTTTTTTTTTCTAACAGTTTTTCTAGAGATGATTCTTCATCTTCCTGAGTTGGGTGAGAGAGCTGCTTGAGCACTGCCAGTAATAAATTAATTAAATTCCCATTAATATAAATACTCTATACTCAAATGGCTTCTTTCATTAGCAGTCAGTTTAGCAAGGTCATTACATTTTAGGTTAGTACATAACACATTTTACCATTTAAATAGCAATGATATTAAGAGCTTTTCATTTACCAAACAAATTTGCAAGGATGCATTTCAGGTGTTTGCCACTTGAACTTTTAGGAAATAAACAAAAAAAATCAAATATTTCCAACTACAATGCTTTTCCTCAAGGCTTTTCTGAATGAAGTTTATAGAGATTATAAAATTCATTTAAGCAAGAATACTTCTAGAATTCTTTGTATGGGTTTACTTAGAAGTTTTTCTGTTAAGATAAAAAAAAACAAATGACTTTACACCAGTTTATTTTTTTTTAATTTTAGTTGGTGTCCTGGTCTAGATAAGACACTCTTAAGGTCTGTTTCTTGACCTAAGCTACTTACAGTTACAATTTGTTACAGCAATTAGACTACTATTAAATATTTTGTACAAAGCACAAATTTAAATAACCAATATATCTTTTAAACATAGTACAAAGGAAAATAGTATAAAAGTTAAAGCAAGGTAAAGTTTAAAATGCAGCTCTCCTGAGTTTGAATAACACTCTTAGAGCTAATAAGCATGGTTTTATGGCTAAGGAGGGGCTATCTTCTGGATGTTTGCTTGGCCGTGGGAGACAGAAACAAACACCTCCTCGAATTTCTTTAACCAGCCTGAATATAAGTAACTAAACTAACAGATACTGTTATATTTTCAAGCATCCTGGCTATAACATACTTGTATTTATAAATATTCATTCAATAAAGATGCAAACAAGTTTTTAACAACCTAATATTAATGTAAGTTATAATAATTTTATGAATATTTTTGCATTAAGATTGAGGTCTGCCCACCACACATCACTATTGCTTCTGGGAATGAAGGTTGATTCTAAAGAGCTTTGGCAAAGAGAAATTGGAAAGAGGAGGGAGACTGTAATTTGAGAGTAAACTTCTCGAGACCAGTTATGTTTTCAGAATTGTAAATCAGTAGGTTCTGTTTGAAGCCAGTGAAACTTTCTCTGAAGATTAAAGCTTCTGTAACACTGGCCTGACTTGCAAGTATCTTAAATTGGCAGGCTACCATTACTTGCCCCTTTCCCAACAACTGTATTGTTGAGTAAGAAAAGGCTGTGTTAGTCCACAATACAACTGAAGCTCATTAGGTTTTGCCAAAGAAAATGATCTTCTTTTATAAAACTAATTGGAAGTACATCCACAGATCTGTTGCCTTGCTCACTGTGTTATAATTTGCCTGGATGGACATTCACTTGCCACAGACTAAATTGAGTTAACACCTTCCTATGCCTTTAGGTGACTAACCACTGTACAAAGTAAAATTTTATTTATCCATATATCCATTCTGCCAAAACTTCCACTAGTCCAAGGTAGAAATTATATAAGATGGTTAAGACCCTTAACTAATTCCAACACCAGTTACATCCGTTCAGGCCATTTGATAGGATTTCACAAAACTATAATTAATTTCTCATATCAACATACCTGTAACATGTTCACACCAACCTACTCCACTAAGGAGGTAGGATATAATGTTTTGTATTAAGTTTCTGAATGGCTTTCATGAGAAGACCCAAGAAGAACATATTGTAGTGATCTAACCTGGAGGCAATAAAGATCTTGTGATGGAGACTGTTTTGCATCAGTCAGAAAGGCTTTGTCCTCTTAGTGAACTACAGATGGAAAAATATGGCACAGCACCAATGTCAGCTTTCTCTTTTTCACATCTGAGTGTCATTTTTCTCATTTTCCCCCTTCTTCAGCCCTCTGTTTCAAAGCTCGGAGAGGGAGCATGCCTATAAAGATTAAGAGATGTTGCTTTACTTAATATTATACCTCAGTAAGGTCAAGGGTACATTTTGATAAGATTTAAAATCTTTATTAAAGCTAATGTTAAACAAGTTATATAATACATAGGTTGAGAAAAGAGTGTCTGTACATCTGGGTATAGTGCTTAGATTATCCACAAATACAAAGTGTGTTTTTAAAAGTAATATGATACATAGAGTACATAATCATAAATAACCCAAATGTAGGTGAATAGATTTAACAATACAGTTTAGATATTAGAATCTAAATACTCAGGTACATCACTCATGAACAGTTGTACAGAGATTTGGTTGTGGAAAGCAAAATGTATCAATGAGTGGAGATTGTCCCTCAGTAATTGAGAATTAGGTTGGTTGTCCATTTAGAAAATACAATCCATGAGGAAAATATTTGTTACTTTCCTGACTGCGCTTTTCATCGGCACTCCAGCTCATCCCTCCTGGTATTACCAGTGTCCAGTAATGTGTTCTATCTGCATTGGCAATGGTCCTCTTCACCTTAAATTAATCCTAGCTATCTCTTAAGTATTACTGACCTCTAGCTATACAGCTGTATTGTAGTGCATACAATATTAATGGGTTAAATTTTCAAAAGTTCCTAAGTGATTTAGGAATCTAGGTCCCATTTTCAAAGGTGACTTCAGCACTTAGGAGCCTAAGTCCAGGTGATGGAGGGATTGTTTTTGGGACTGGAGAGGAGAACATTCTTAAATGTTAAAAACTTCATTTGCTGATTACTCAAAGCAATTGGGGTTGGGGAGAAGAGAGAGAACAAACTAAGTATTGCCTGAATAGCTTAATAACTTAATAGTTAAGAGTGCCATTTAAAATACTGTATACCCAAGTAGAATAAAAGAGAGACTGCAATTTATCTGGAAAACAACACTGTAACAAAGATTTCTTTTAAGAAATAAAGTAAGATGTCCTGGCCTAGGTGAGGTGGGGAAGAACAGAACAAAAAGAATTCTGTACCAGTTATAGAAGAGTTACAGTAGCTGTCTTCCGTTCTATCTCAAGAAAGCTGCCAAATTTCAGAGAGACCAGTCTAAACAGAGCAGTTGGGAAAAGGGAGTATCAAATATTTAGTACTCTGGATAGCAGCTATAGTGTATTAATGTATTTTCCTTTTGTGAGAGAGAGAGAGAGAGAGAGAGAGAGAGAGAGGTTAAAACTGCAGGATCAGATGAAGCAAAACAGGTAGCATATTAGCATATATTTAACATTCCAAACTATTGCTTATATTTCATGTAAAAATACCTCAAAAATAAGTCTCAGCTATTGGGGCATGAAGGGAAATACTGTCAGAAATCAAGACACAATTAATTGAAGCCAGTTGTACGACCGCTGTCAGCCATTCATCTGATAACTTCAGTAGAGGTTTGTGAGGGATGAGAGATTATTTTTAATAGTGACATTTTTAGAAGGTTGTTCTTTTGTTTTAAATGTACACTCTTTCAGATTACCTTACTTGATGTTTAACTTTAGATTAGTATTATTGGAATTAATGTTTTCGTTTCATTGAGTTTTTCATGGATTTTTTTTAAATGTGCAAATTAAAGGAAAACTATAGTATATTAAAGCTTTTATGATGATTACCTTGATGCTGATTAATTGTAACTGTACTTGAAAGTCTTGTCTTGGCAGTCTGACATAATGTGAAATACAGTAAATGCAATTCAACATATGGAAAGCATGAGTGACACATATGATTTGAAAAGGCCTGTGGAAAGATATGTTCTATTTGGTTGCTTAAAAATATACAATATTATGTATATTAAACTATTAATAAATTAACAGTGATGTACTTAAATAACAAAATTTACCTTACAGCAAATCTCAAAAAATCTCCTGCCTTTCCCATCCTTCCCGTTTACTGAACTTTACTTCCTATGTGTCAAACTACCGATGTATTTGTCCAAGGTACTTACATGACACACACACACCCTTTACCATAGGTTGTACCTCACAGACTTTCATGTATTTAATTAAACACCACCCCTGTGAGATAAGGAAGTGGTGTGTTTCCTTTTGTATGTTTGGGGGCTAAGGCACAGAGAATCTAAATCACATGCCCAGGGTCCCACAGAAAGTATGTGGCAGAGCAGGGACCTGAACTCAAATTTCTCAAGTTCTAGGCTAGTGCCCTAACCACCGAGCAGTCCTTTCTATCTCATGAGATTGGACATCCTGCTGGAGTGTAGCAGCAAAATGGCACCCTACTCAGGAACATGGAACTAGAGTTAGGTATTTTTAGCAATTGTGTTGAAAAAATTATTTAATAACAGAATCTATCTCCACTGAACTCTTCCTGTGAAGACTGAGAGCCATGAGAACAGTACTGCTGTTGTCTGTCTGGAGTAACACACCACTACCAAAGTCCTGTCTTTGTTCATCTCTTGCTGCTGGGGTCGGAATGACTCCCTTCCTATGACAAGAAACTGTTATGGGGGTAGGCCTTGTCCACCTGTTTGTCAGAATCTCACACGTCCTCTGTGCCACTTCTTGATGCAACCCCCCTCTGCATGGTACAACCTCTCTGAGCTCATCTGTAAGGTCCTTGTCATGACCATATTTAATTCCCTTTTAAAGGCCCCATTTTTGTTATGCTGCCTGTAGCCAGTTAAGCTAATTTATATGTATATACGTTGTATATAAATTGCCTGTTGTTACTCCCCTTTCCATGACCTCTGTCTACTTGCCTGTTTTTAGAGTGTGAGTTCCTCAGAGAAGGGACTGCCTTTCTTTAGGGTTTGGAGAATACCCAGCATATAGCGGGTTAAATAGTAATGCTAGAAATATCTCTTGATAGAGGGGTAGAGGGAATTATAGCTCTCAAATTGAACTCAACCAAGGAGAAGACTGGTCCCATGGCTTTATATTTATTTGTTATTTGTATTACCATAGCACCTAAGATCCCTAGTCATGGACCAGGACCTCATTGTGCTAGGCACTGTTGATTTTTATTTCTTTCCCTTGGTGATTGAGTATAATTGTGAGGCGGGGGCCAGGGGAGGAGGGTTAAAAGGACAGTTCCCCTCATTTGCAGTCCCTTACTCAGTAGTGATCTCAACCCAAGACGTGGGGAAAAGACTCCCTGGGAATAGGGAGTAGTACTACTCCTACAGAAGTGGGATGAGGGTGGTACTTGGTTTTTGTCCTTGCACACAGTGGGGGTGGGAGGGAGGGCATTGTACCGGAGACCTAGTGAACCTGCTGTACCAGGGCACAAAATTTCTCTTGATCTGCTTACATACCACGCCAACCTGTCCCCTGAATAGTTCAGTCCTGTAGCCTCTCTTTTGGGGCTTATGTTTCTCATAAGGCTTTGTTATTAATGTGTTGGCTAAGGACATGAACATGCTCCCATTGAAATAAGTAGGGAAATTTGCACATAACTTCACTGAGGGTAAAATCAAAATTTTTTGTTAGAAATAATCATTTGCATTTTTTCATTACATTGTGTTCGATTTCTGTGTACAATTACAAAGGTAGTGATGCTTTTTGTTTTTCAAATTTTGAATAGGTAATCATGACAGTAGCAGAGGATTTATTGTGTTCTGCTTCTCAAAATAGTCGCATTTCAATACAACGAACGCAGGCTGGATGGCTGTTGGTAGCTTCTCTAATGACATTAGGTAATAGGTTTCTAAAAGTACATATAAGACTAAATTAAAGTATGTCTTCTGATAAATCCATATGACTAGCTTTAATACTTGTGGTCCTTCTTTTGCCTGTAATATTTCTTAGTAAAAAAATCCAAAAATTATTAACATAAATTTAAATCTCTGATAAAAGATGCATAAAAGCATTGTTTGTTACCTTAAAACTTACTATTAACTCGGTGGGAGTTCTGCCTTCAGAACAACGACAGGATTGGACCAATACTACTTAAATATTAAAGATAATTTGCAAGACTAGTCCAGTAAAATTTTGTCATGACTGTAAATGTTCAGAATTGATTGGTATAATATGTGTGTCAGCACAAGATGAGGAGGATACCAAGATAAGTACAAGATGGAGGGAATATCAAGATCCTCACTGAATCTGTCAGGCACATGAAATATTGTTGAACTCTAATCATGCTTAATATTGTCAGAGTATTGACCCTGATACTTAAATCATTAGTCAAGCCCTCACTAAGTCTTTTTGTGTCCCTTTGCATGTTCTTAGCCTCCTTTCAGCATTTGAACCTGTTACTTCTGTCCACCAATCCTCTGTTTCCCTTTGATAAGAGAGAGATGTCTATATACTAAGAGGTGCCCAGAAATTTTGCATTTCTGAACATCTCCACCAAATGATTGATTTTTTTTCTTTTATGTTGTTCCTCAGCTGAGTCCCTATATGACAAAACTTGTCTAAAGCTAAATAACAGGTTTATAATGAATTTGGGAGAGACAACCTTAACAATAGCAGTGGGCATGTTTTGTACAAAATGGGGGACAGTGGCAGTAGGTTAAGGAATAATGCAAGAATGGGTGAAGGAAACAGTATAGACCTTTTTGAACATAGGTGAGCTGATTTAATATTTTACCCTTATGGTTCCTCAGATTTGTAATTGACTGTTGTTAAAACTTACAGGTCCTGCTGTTGTCCAGCACTATCTCCCAAGAATGCTATTACTATGGAAGTGTATCTTTCCACTATCTCCTAAAGATCTAGAAACAGAGAGGAGTCGGGGAGATTCATTTACATGGCAAGTGACATTGGAAGGGCGTGCTGGTGCTCTCTGTGGTAAGCAAAGTTTTTAGCATATTCTCTCTTTTTGATTATTTGTCCTTCAGACGACATAAAGAAAACCATCAATGCAGAATTTATGCTTGTTTTTAATTACCTCCATAACAGACTCTGCTTTCATGTGTGTATGTCTGTACGATTATATTGGTAACGCTTGTGGTGGTGGGTTTTTTTCTCATCCTGATGTGTTATATTTCCAAAACAACAACCTATGTAATAACTGTTGCTAATCTTTTTATTATTTTTTTATTTATGTTGCAATAACACCTAATGGTCTCAGTCAGGTCGGACTCTGTTATCCTAGGTACTTTACAAATATCTGATAAATGACAGTCTCTTCCCTAAATAGCTTATATTCTACAAGACAAGATATAATAGGTGGATGAGATAAATGTGTGCTAGGTTGGGGTGGGGAGGATGGGATAACAAATATAATGGGGCGGTTGCACTTTTTAGCCAGGGAGTAGCAGGGTTCACAACTCACCACCTGCCTACCTTTTTATCAGGTTACAGTTTTCTACACACGTTATTAAAGATTAGGGTCATCAAGCAATTAAAAAAAATTAATCACTATTATGTGATTAAAATAATCGTGATTAATCACGCAAATTAATCGCGCTGTTAATAGAATACCATTTATTTAAATATTTTTGGATGTTTTCTACATTTTCAAATATATTTCAATTACAACACAGAATACAAAGTGTACAGTGCTCACTTTATATTTATTTTTGGTTACAAGTATTTGCACTGTAAAAAAAACAAAAGAAATAGTATTTTCAGTTCACCTAATACAAGTACTGTAGTGCAATCTCTTTATTGTGAAAGTTGAACTTACAAATGTAGAATTATGTACAAAAAATAACTGCATTCAAAAATAAAACAATGTAAAATTTTAGAGCCTGCAAGTCCACTCAGTTCTACTTCTTGTTCAGCCAATTGCTCAGACAAACAAGTTTGTTTACATTTACAGGAGATAATGCTGCCTGCTTTTTGTTTACAATGTCACCTGGAAGTGAGAACAGGCATTCTGATGGCACTGTTGTAGCCAGCATCGCAAGATATTTATGTGCCAGATGCGCTAAAGATTCATATGTCCCTTCATGCTTCAACCACCATTCTAGGGGACATGCGTCCATGCTGATGACGGGTTCTGCTCGATAACAATCCAAAGCAGTGTAGACCGACACATGTTCATTTTCATTATCTGAGTCAGATGCCACCAGCAGAAGGTTGATTTTCTTTTTTGGTGGTTCAGGTTCTATAATTTCCACGTTGGAGTGTTGCTCTTTTAAGACTTCTGAAAGCATGCTCCAGACCTCATCCCTCTGAGATTTCGGAAAGCACTTCAGATTCTTAAACCTTGAATTGAGTGCTGCAGCTATCTTTAGAAATCTCACATTGGTACCTTCTTTGCGTTTTGTGAAATCTGCAGGGAAAGTGTTCTTAAAATGAACAACATGTTCTGGGGTCATCATCTGAGACTGCAATAATATGAAATATATGACAGGATGTGGGTAAAACAAAGCAGGGGACATACAATTCTCCCGCAAGGAGTTCGATCACAAATTTAATTAACACGTTTTTTTTAAGGAGCATCATCAACATGGAAGCATGTCCTCTGGAATGGTGGCCAAAGCATGAAGGGACATACAAATGTTTAGCATATCTGGCACGTAAATACCTTGCAATGCTGACTACAAAAGTGCCATGCAAATGCCTGTTCCTTTCTGGTGACATTGTAGATAAGAAGAGGACAGCATTATCTCCTCTAAATGTAAACAAACTTGTTTGTCTGAGCGATTGGCTGAACAAGAAGTAGGACTTAGTGGACTTCTTGGCCCGAAGTTTTACATTGTTTTCTTTTTGAGTGCAGTTATGTAACAAAAAAAAATCTACATTTGTAAGCTGCACTTTCACGACAGAGATTGCACTGCAGTACTTGTATGAGATGAATTGAAATACTATTTTATCATTTTTACAGTGCAAATATTTGTAATAAAAAATAATATACACTTTGATTTCAATTACAACACACAATATAATATATATGAAAATGTAGAAAAACACCCTGAACAGGCCCGAGCTCATCTGATCTCAGAAGCTATGCAGGGTCGGGCCTGATTAGTACTTGGATGGGAGACCTCCTGGGAATACTGGGTGCTGTAGGCTTGGGGAGGAAGGATAGTTCAGTGGTTTGAGCATTGTCCTCCTAAACCCAGGGTTGTGAGTTCAGTCCTTGAGGGGGCCACCTAAGGATCTGGGACAAAATCAGTACTTGGTCCTGCTAGTGAAGGCAGGGAGCTGGACTTGATGACCTTTCAGGGTCCCTTCCAGTTCTATGAGATATGTATTTCAGATGGTATTCTATTGTTTAACAGTGCGATTAAAACTGTGATTAATTGCAATTAATTTTTTGAGTTAATCATGTGCGTTAACTGTGATTAATCGACAGCCTTATTAAAGAGGTAAGTTTTGAAGAAGAATTTGGTGGTGGCCATACAGATTTTGTCTAGGAGTTTCTTCTACTTGAAAGTCATGGGAGAAACAATGCAAGTGATTGTCAGAGAAGTAAAGAAGTCGGGTGATTGAGGCTGTCATTGGCAGCAAAGCAAAGGCGAGGAATGATAAATAATGAGTGATTATTATAAATAATAAGTTGAATCGATAGATTTGGACCAGTGCTTTAAAAGTGCAGCAGGTTGAAATAACCTGCAGGCCCAGGATATAAAAATTCTAAGAGGCAAGCCTGTATTGCTGAGGGTGCACATTTTTAATACTGCTTTTCCCACTTACCCACCTTGTGGGAACAAGAAGTAGGTGGAGCTCTCTACACGCACACGCACACACACACACGCACACACACGCACGCTTCCCCCACCACAACCCATCACCGGGGTGGGACAGAAAGAGCCCAACAGCTCAGAGCAGTGCTATTCCCTCTTTCTTTTTCACTTCTTCCTCTGGTGAGTGATGGGATGGCACCTCTGCTTCTCCTCTTGCTCCCTCTGGCAACATCCATCCTTCTAGGGAAGGGAGAGAGGGGATCCAGCTGCAGGTTCCCACAGACCTGGGAGGTGGGGATGAAAAACCCCAAGACCTGGAGGAAGAAGGTGTGAGGCTGGGGAGCAGAACAGACTGGAGAGGGCAAAACAGGTGTGGAGATAGAACAGATGGGGGACTGGAGAGAGGAAAACTGATGGGGGAGCTGGAGGATCAGAATTAATTGCTAGACAGGGGGATGGGCAGATGTGGGGATGGTGAAAGTCCCCTTATTTCAGACCACTTTAAGCGCTAGTTAGGACTAAGTTTAGAAAGTGACAGCAAGAAGTTTGTGTGTGTTGCCGTGGGAAAAGGAGGCAGTGGAGGGAAGGACTTGCAGAGAATACTGATGTAGTCCAAATGACAAGCCAGGAAGATTATCTTAGTGGCTGCATTTTGAATGAACTTGAAGGGGGACAAGGTTGCAGGCATCAAGGACATAGAGGAGGAGATAACAGAAGTCAACACATGAAATGATCACATTTGGACAAGATTTTTAGTGGTATGGGCACAGAGAAGAGGTTAGATCTTGGAAATGTTGTGCAAGGTGAAGCTATAAGATACAGATATGGCCTGGGAGATGTGTGTTCTTGATTGGATTTTATTCATATCCTTTAAAAATCTTTTTCCAGAACAAAAGAATATTTGTTTGTAAGCCTACTTAATTAGGTGCTTTGCTTCAAATAAAATTAATTAAAAAATTAATATTGCAAAGTGATGTAGCTAAATAGTGAATGAGAATCTTTGGTAATACACATTGGGGAAGAAGCTATTTACTTTAGGATTTTTAAATACTAATATAGTGGACATTTTTCTCTCTAGTCAAACTTGACAGAGATGTAAAAAAGAATTTTTGAAAGTGACTTGGTCAGTTAGAAACAGTTAGAAAGGCCTTGTCTACACAAGAAAGGGATTTCCAGTTATCACCGCCCCCAGTGGAGATGCAGCTTATGCTGCCAAAATAAGTGGCCTGACTTTTAGACGTGCTAAAAATGTGCAGTTTCCATTTTAATCAGTTTTTTTCCTATTTGTCTTTAAAATCCCAGGTCAGTAGTGCTTTAAGTATTTTCTCTACTTGCTCTATTTTGAAATGAGTCATGAGATAATTGGGTGTAATTTTCAGTAAAATAAATTCTACTAACTTAAAATCCATTTCTTTTTTTTAGCTATCAAAACCTTTGTTTCCTATTGTGGTGGTCTTCTTACTGATGAAGTTATTCAGAGACTACTTCCTCCCCTCCCATGTGCTGTTGATTTATTGACACGGTAAATGCATCATTAAGTTTTTAAATAAAAGTAAGCTGTAATTTTATGTTAGAAACTGCTGTAGAATATTCCTCTGGTATCTTCCTGATATAATGGATTGTTTAGACAAATAAATAGACTTTTAAAGTAGTATCTTACAGAGTACAAAAACTACAGTAGTGATGTAAATAAACTGGTACAGTACTATGGGTTTGCCTTCACTGCACTGGTAGCTCAAGCTATAATTCAAGTTGTGCGTCTAAATAGACGCGCGCACGCACACACACACACACACACACACAAAATTTCTAGCTCCTGTTATGTGGTGTTTTTTAAGATCAAGCTAGCTGGCCCATCATGGGTGAGGGTTAGGGCTTTAGGGTTAGAAGTTGAAGTTTTGAGGGGGACATTTAGGGATTTGGGGATTGGTCCTGCTTTGAGCAAGGGGTTGGACTAGATGATCTCTTGAGGTCCCTTCCAACCCTAATAATCTATGATTCTATGAAGTTCCAGTCCAGCTGATGCTGGAGCTAATAATGCAGTGGGGATGCAGCAACTCAAGCTACAGTTACGCTTCAGTGGCTAATCCAATTACTCGGATGCTAATCAAATCACTTTGTAGCTTGAGTGTTTCTCATTGTGGTCACTCATGCTCTCACTCAAGCTATGCTAACTCCAATTACTCAAGATAACTGTTGTAATGAGGACAAGTAGAGCCCTACAAATTGCAGATATCCACAGACCATTTTTGCAGAGCGGATGGAGATACAAATTTTGTATCTGTATCGGGCTCTAAAGACAAGCCCTGTGTCTTGTGTTGCATGTCATGCTAAGAAACAAAACATGATATAACTTTTTTTTTTTTGGTTAATTTTGATCAGACACCATGTTTGTCTGCAGTATTTCTATTTTGTATTGTTTTTGCAATCAAGTACAACACTAATAGTGACATTTTCCTGTTTATGCACATACCTCGATAACATTTTTGTGTGCTCTTTATACACATAGCGGGATAGTATTTATGTGTGCATCTGTTCTGTTTTGTAAAACAAATATATACACAGTGTAAAATTAATCTAGAGACAGAAATGGTTTATAAACGGACTTTTTTTTGTATGTATGCTGTTGTTCAATATCAAAGTTGTTCTTTTCCCCTCCTTTGTGTTCAGTATTTTAACTGTTCTGTCACTCTAGAACATTAATGTCTAATATCTTTTGGATGTCAGCTAGACCATGGTGGGACAAAACTACAAAAAGGTTAACTGCAAGAAAGACTCTGAAGTACAAGACAATATAAAAGCTTATCTATTTCTATAATAGTGCATGAAAATACTGCTTGGGAATAGGAAACGAGGGTTTTCTGAGTTAATAGCAATGTAAGCTGCTTGTTGGTATGCTGGCATTGCAAATTAGGCAGCATCTGTAATGTATGTAGCCTCAAGGGTAGTGAATATGAATTACAGTACAAATTAAAGCAAATCTGCAATGGAAAATTTGTTACATAACCCTTTATCTCTCTTTAACATATGTTATATGTTTTCTTTATTTTTTCAAGGCTCCCTTCAATACATAAAATGTATGGAAATGCTTTAAAAACACCATCAATGACTTATAGGCACAGACTTTATGAATTATTGGCTTTATTGCCCCCAAAGACTTATGAAGGTATGTATTTTCTTATCAAGAAATACAGTTTTAAGTGAAAAATATGAAGGGTTCATTTGTGAGTTTTCACTTTAATAACAAGTGTACAACTAGCAAGATTTATTTTCATCTTTTTTTCTGAAGTGCCCATCCAAGTTCACATTTCACGGAATTGCACTGAGGGCACTCTGTTTTCAGTTTCCTGTTTATAACACACTTAAATGTTTATGATCATCCTTTCCTTCTATTAGAAAGCTGGAATTTTTTCCTGAATTTCTAGAAAATTGAAGATAGGCAACCTTTATAATTTTAATGTAACATTAGAGTTCAATCACTTTTCAGTGATTCCTATCAGAGAAAATTAGTAAACCTAGGAGGAATAATTGCAGTATAAACAAATTGCACATCTATTACAATCGGTTTAATTTACTTTGAATTACTCTGACTAGTCCATTACATTACAAATATATTAATCTGGGCCTTGTAGATTGCTGGAGCTAAATTTTACCTCAAATGTGTAATTGCTAAGTCTTAAAACAGACTGACTCTTCCATTGCAAGTCATCATTAGCAGCATTTTAACCTGATAAAAGTCAATAATAGCTTGAATCGCTCCCTACGTAAAAGGTTAAATGGACACAAATCAGGTATTTGGAATGGCAATATACAAAAACCTGTAGGAGAACACTTCAATCTCCCTGGACACACAATAGCAGATTTAAAGGTAGCTATCCGGCAGCAAAAAAACTTCAGGACCAGACTTCAAAGAAAAACTGATGAGCTTCAGCAGCAAAGAATCCTGTGACACCTTATAGACTAACAGACGTTTTGCAGCATATAAAGACCTGTTATTTGGAATGAAAATATAGATCTGGCCCTGCACAGGGCTCTGTGTGTGGTTTTTTTTCTTTTCCTTAATTGCATCTAGGCAGAAGCCACTTTGCTGGGTCTGAATGGTCCCTGCTAAGACTGCCCCCCTGTGGCTATTAAAGAGGGCACAGTCACATAAAAACAGGGGTGGGTTCCAGGGCCCGTGCCATGCTCTGACCCCACTGCACTGGCATGGTGGTGGCAGCTGCAGACCCAAGTCTGATTTAAAGGGGAGGGCTGAGCACAGAGCAGATGAGCTTCAGTTCATCTGCAAATTTGACACCATCAGCTCAGGATTAAACAAAGACTGTGAATGGCTTGCCAACTACAAAAGCAGTTTCTCCTCCCTTGGTTTTCACACCTCAACTACTAGAAGAGGGCCTCATCCTCACTGATTGAACTAACCTCGTTATCTCTAGCCTGATTCTTGCTTGCATATATATACCTGCCTCTGGAAATTTCCACTACATGCATCCGACGAAGTGGGTATTCACCCATGAAAGCTCATGCTCCAATACGTTTGTTAGATGCCACAAGACTCTTTGCTGCTTTTACAGATCCAGACTAACACGGCTACTCCTCTGAAACTTGAATAGCTTAGTACTAGACTGCTCATTTTAATTAATTCAATTAAAGCTTCTCTCTTTTAATTATTTTTGTTGTGTAGGGTTTTTGTTTTTTAATGCTACCATTAACTTAGTTTGCAACAGAATTAAGTGTGGAAAGTACACATGTTCATTGTAACAGTCATTTAGTGACCTGGAAGGTAGAGCTGGAGTGTTTGGCAACTGAGAGCTGGAGAGTAGGACATTTCTCCAGGGCAGAGGAGAGCATTCACCTCCCTGCCATCTGCATTTTGCTGTGACCTCAAAACCCTGAAGGGATTTCTCACCTTATATCATCTGATCCATCGAGTGGTACTAGCTAACCAAGCTTTTAGAAGGATAAATCATCATCATCTCGTTTTAAGTTATTATACTGGAGGCATGGTATAATACACAACTGTGAATGGAGTTAAAAAGACAAAAGATGAGCTACTTATTTCCCTTTTCATTATTTTTACTGAAGGAGCAAAGCTTTATAGAATTAAAATTTTATTTTTCTTCATAATATTTGGGGATTCTTTAATGCAACTGAAAAATAGGCAATGTAATAGCATCTGGCATGTTTAGGCATGAATAGAGTGATGCAAGCGCAGTGCCCACCCCATGTTGATGTTGCAGCAATCTAGAACTAACAGGCAAAACACATCAAAAGACATATTCAAATCAATAGTCACATTGCTAAAGACACTGCAAACAGCCTGAAACCTATTATGTCTTGAGCTCATGCAGAAGAAATATATAAAAGTAATTCTTCCTGACAGTTGTTGTCCTGAAGCTGTTCATCCACTTGGAACACAAGAATATGGGAATATAAAGGTTAGGCTATGGAGTAGTTTATTTTCAAAGTCCTTTGGTTTTTAATACAGTTAACTACATTTTTATCTAATTAAGCAAAATATGTTTTATGGAGAGGCTAACTACAGAGACACTTTTCTTTCTGATAGATTTTTCTCTGTAATACCTCTCTGCAAATGCTGCTTGTTTAATATTTCCTGATAGAAATGTTAGAGATTTTTTTTTTAATTAAATAGATCTGAAAACAATGTGATTGTGTAATACATAATATTTTCTGGTTAAACCAATTTTATGTGTTGGAAAGTCCTGGGTGATATTTTACTTTTGTTTTGCATTGTGTTGCTTTTTTCGTGGCTCAGGCAAGCATGAAGGATGAGAAACTTGTAGCAATTCATAGTTTCCTTTTTGTTTTTTATATTTCTGTATATTTTGTTGGTCTGAAAACAATACTTTTTGTCAAGCAGCCAATAATGGCACTTCTTATCCTCCTTTTTGTGCTTCCTGTATAGTGCTGTCTAAACCAGTTGTGAAATGGGAGGCATCCATTCAGTTCTGGTTTTTCTTAATGAGACAAACTACTAGAAATAGATCAACCTTTTCTCCTCTCTTTCAATTTTCAGTTGTTCTGCATTGGTATAATATTGTTTAAAAGACAATACGTGGACAGGTGGTTGGGGCTAGAAACTGTAGGGTGACCCTTTAAAAAGTGATTTGACAAAAATTATTAAAGAATTTTGCTTATGGTGCTGGTTTTTTATTTTTTGTTTTTGCTTCTTTTATATCTGAATTTCCCTGGTTATATTGAAGATCTTCTGTGTGTCTCAGAATATGTATATTGTGGGTGTAAGTCTTAATTGAAAGCGGGGAGGTTTTCATTCTTTGTTAACAAATATGGCATTTATCCAGAATGCTAATTATCAGGGCTGGCTCCAGGCACCAGCGCAGCAAGCAGGTGCTTGGGGTGGCCAACGGAAAGGGACGGCACTTCCGGCTCTTCGGCAGCAATTCTGCGGCGGGTCCCTCAGTCCCTCTCAGAGGGAAGGACCTGCCGTCGAATTGCCGCTGAAGAATGAAGCGGCGGTGGTAGAGCTGCCACCAAAGTGCCACCGATCACAGCTTTTTTTTTTTTTTTCTGCCACTTGGAGTGGCTAAAACGCTGGAGCCAGCCCTGTTAATTAGTCACTGAAGTTTATATATGTAGAAGCAGGGGTGAAGTAATAAAAGCATGGGCGGTAGGGACAAGTGGGGAACAGGATCAAAAGGTCAAATGTATGTGCCTTCCCATTGTGGCTGGTCCACATACAGGATAACAGTCTACTGCTGCTGCCTGTTACTCTAAAGGTCCCAACCATATTAATGAACTATGTAGGCATCAATATAGTTCCACATGATGGGGGTTTTTCCTCAGTTTGTTTTTTTAAAAACTTAAGGAAGTTCAATGCCACTGAATGAGTAATAACTGTATGGGATCATTTAATTAGAGATTGTATCATTAGGGTTGCACAGGAAAACATATTTCCTAATTTTTGCATGTTTGACTTTGCAACTCTAATTCTCTCTGAAATTGGGGGAGGGCTGTATGTAATATCTGTTACTCCTGGGGGAATTCTGTGCCACTGCATGCATGCAGAATTCATGTCCCCCGCAGATTTCTTTGCTTCACCACAAAAAAAATGACTTCTGACAGGGAAGCAAGGAGATGCCGCAAGAGTGATCACACACAACCCTCCCCAGCAGTGCAGGCACATTGTTTTGGGTGCCTGGAGCAGCTGGATAAGAGGTAAATCACCCTGGGGGTGGGGCTGTGGACGCCCTGGCCAGTGGCTCCTACCCTGCACTGGGCTCAGCTGTTAGTCCCTGCTGGGCTGGGGAGGACGGGACTTCCTCTTCCCCAGCAAGGAGCAATGGGGGCCGGATCAGACCCACCCCCAGAAACCTTCCACAGCTTCAGAAAGCTCCACCCCCTCCCATACACTTCCTTCCCCCATTGCTCCTCAGCCGCGGGCAGAGGGGTCAATGTACAGGGAGCTGCTCTCTCGTCTGACCAATCCCCGTGCAGCTGGACCGAGACATACCCAGACTGCCTCACCCCCTGCATCTGGAGCCCCCCACTCCAAGCTCCACCCCGCATCCAGATTCCCCCTCTAGACCACCAACCCTGCACCCAGACCACCCCCCACACATGAACCCCCACCTCAATGAGCCCCAGCCCTCTGCACCTGGATCACTCCAATAAGCCCTCCACACTCTGACCCCCACCCCACTAAGCCCCACTCTCCCAGCACCTGGATACCCCTGCTAAGCCCCCCATTGAGCCCCATCCCCCCCAAACACACCCAAACCACCCTTAGTGAGCCCCAACCACCTTCACCTGGACCCCTCTGCAGAGTCCTATTCCCGCTGCATCCGGAACTCCTCAATGAGCCCCTGTGCATCCAGATCCCCCACATTCAGACCCCTTACTAAGCATCCTGCACCCAGATTGCCCCATACAGAACCCTCTCACCCCACACCTGGATCCCCTCCACACTTGGATCCTGCCAGGCTGAGCCTGTCTGCTGGGCTGGGTGTGCATGAGAGACTGTCCCTCTCACTTGCTATCTTGGTGCATCTGGCATGGACGGGCAGGGCCCTGAGGTGTTTCTGGGGCAGGCCCAGCGCTTGCACTTGTCACGGTCAGGTGCAGCCTCATTGAGCCCATGTCCCGGGAGGGAAGGGGCCTACAGGGTGATTTCCCACCTCTGTGCAGCCCGTGGCCTGTGCTCCTCACTGCCATGCTGGAGCCTCTACATTTATTTATTGACAAAATATGCAGAATTCTGCAGAATTTTAATATTTTTGGTGCCCAATTTTTATTTTTTGGCACGGAATTCCCTCAGGAGTAATCTTTATAAGGGGGGTGTGTGTGTGTATGTGTATATATGTATGTATAAACTTGATCTTTGTCAAGTATCTGTTTAAGATAACTTGGGATAGTGTTTGTCAACGCAGTAGCTATAGCAGACATAATTCTGGCTTTATGGTATTGTACCAGAAAATTTATTCCAAATCATACTCTTATAGTGGTGACACTTGAATAGCTTAAAATATTCTGACTCTAAATACTTAGTGCCATTGTGCTTTATGTACAGTGAGGCAAAGACCTGTCTAAAGGTTAATCTGATAAAATGAAGAAAATTAATTTAATAACCTAAAGGTTAAATTACTGGTCAGAATATTGTTATACTACTTGCTGCTGTAGTCTATTCATGCTCTGCTTGATGAGTGCAAACTCCTGAAATATGAGGGTATATACTACACTTCTTGGCTATCTATATTGCTGCAGGACAGACAGTTGATCACCACACTCATCGACTTTAAGGCCTCAAGGGACCATCATAAACATCGAGTCTGACTTCCTGCACATTGTAGGCCACAGAACCTCACCCGCCAGGCGTTGAGCAGTGAGCACCTCCCAACACACTGGAAAGTTGGTGCCTGTAGCTCCAACCCTGGAGTCGGTGCCTATACAAGGAGCCACATATTAGCTTCTGAAGAGCCGCATGTGACTCTGGAGCCACAGGTTCGCCACCCCTGGGTTAGGCTAAACAAGCCAAGCTCTTTGAGTCTCTTCTCATAAGGCAGGTTTTCCACTCCTCTGATCATCTTAATATCCCGTTTCTACACCTGTTCCAGTTTGAATTAATCTTTCTTAAATATGAGACACCAGAATTGCACACAGTATTCCAGATGAGGTCTCACCGGTGCCTTGTATAATGGTATTAACACTTCCCTACTTCTACTGGAAATACCTCACCTGATGATCCTAGGATTTCATTAGTGTCACACTGGCAGCTCATAGTCATCCTGTGATCAACCAGTACACCCAGGCTTTTCTCCTCAGTCGCTTCCAGCTGATACATCTCCAATTTATAAAATTCTCGTTGTTAGTCCCTAAGTGCATGACCTTGCACTTTGCACTGTTAAATTTCATTCAATTTCCATTACTCCAGTTTTCAAGGTTCTTCAGTTCTTCTAGTGTGATATTCCGGTCCTCCTTTGTATGGGCAAAACCTCCCAACTTTGTGTTATCCACAGATTTTATTAGAGCACACCCACTTTTTGTGCCAAGGGCATGCATGAAAATGTTAAATAAAATTGGTCCCAAGACCTATTCCTGAGGAACTATGCTAGTAATGTCCCTCCAGCCTGACAGTTCACCTTTCAGTATGACCCATTGTAGCCTCCCCTTTAACTAGTTCGTTATCCACCTTTCAATTCTCATATTACTTCTCATCTTTTCCAATTTACTAATAATTTCCCATGTGGAATTGTATCAAATGCCTTTCTGAAATCCAGGTAGATTAGATCTATTGCATTTCCTTTGTCTAAAAAGTCAGTTATCTTCTCAAGGAAAGAGATCAGGTTGGTCTGGCATGACCAATTTGTAAAACTGTTGTATTTTATCCCAATTACTTTTTACCTCGGTGTCCTTAACTACTTTCTTTTTTCAAAATTTGTTCCATGGTCTTGCATGCAACTGAGGTCAAACTAACGGGCTTGTAGTTTCCCAGATCATTTCCCCCCTTTCTTAAAAATTGGAGAATTGCTAATACCTGTCATAGGGTATAACCCCTGAGTTTATGGATTCATTAAAAATCCATGCTATTGGGCTTTCAGTTTCATGTGCCAGTTCCTTTAATAGTCTTGGAAGGAGATTATCTGGCCCTCCGATTTGGTCCTATTAAGCAGTTTGAGTTTGACTTTCACATCAGATGTGGTAATTTCGACTTCCATATCTTCATTTCCATTAGCCACTGTGGCATTACCCCTAAGCTCCTCATGACTCTTATTAATAACTGAGGCAAAGTATTCATTTAGGTGTTGGACCTAGATCAGCGGTTCTCAAACTGGGGGTCAGAACCCCAAAGTGGGTCACAACCCTGTTTTAATGGGGTCACCAGGGCTGGTGTTTAGACTTCTTGGGGTGTGGGGCCAGAGCTCTGCCACCTGGAGCCAAAGCCAAAGCCCAAGCTGCATCCCTGGGGCCAAAGCACAAAGCCTTCAGCCCTGGGGATTACAGCTCAGGTTACAAGCTTGCCGTACAGGGCTGAAGCCCTTGGTCTTGGTCTTTGGTGCCTCCTCCTCCTCGGGACGGTAGGGCTTGGACTTTTGGCCAATCCCCACCCTCCTCCGCTTTGGCGGGCTCAGGCTTCAGTCCCCCTTCCTGGGGTGGTATAGTAATTTTTGTTGTCAGAAGCGGGTCGCAGTGCAATGAAGTTTGAGAATCCCTGACCTAAATTATTTTTAACCGCCACCCCATCCTCACTGATTAGCAGTCTCACTTTTTCTTTCCTTGGTTGTTGTTTTGTTGTTTGTTATTTATATCGCTGTAGAAACGTTTACTATTGATTTTAATTTCTTTTGCAGGGTTTTGGCAGTTCTCACTTCTCCCTACAGTTTCTGACCTCTAAGAGTTAGCTTTCCTTGCCAATTCTTCCCATCTTTCATTCCTTGTAGGCTTTCTGCTTTCTCTTAGGCCTTGGCCACACTTGCGAGTTACAGCGCAATAAAGCAGCCCCAGGTGCCCTAGCTCACTCCCTGTCTACACTGGCAAGGCACGTAGAGCGCTCTGACTCCACAGCTACAGCGCTGCTGGTACTCCACCTCTGCAAGTGGAATAATGTTTGCTGCGCCCCTGCTGGAGCGCCACAGCGCCAGTGTGAACAAGGTGTTGCGTTACTGCGTTGTGATCAGCCTCCAGAAACGTCCCATAGTCCTCTTACGTCAAGTGGCTACTCTTGTCATTGTTGTGAAATCGGCCTCAGGAATGCGGAAGTGCCCTTTCAAAGCTCCGTTTCGGAGAAGCTGACTACGTATCAGCTCCGAGAAAAAGCAAACATTTATTGTTTGCTTTGAGTGAGTGAGAGAGAGAGAGAGGCGGGGGGCGAGGAAGAGGGGTCTGAACTTACAAAACAGCATGCTGACACACTCTCAGCACCCCAAAAACCCACTCTCTCTCCCCCCACGTACACACAACACACTCCTTGTCACACTCCACCCCCCCCGCCCCATTTGAAAAGCACGTTGCAGTCACTTGCATGCTGGGATAGCTGCCCATAATGCACCGTTCCCAATGCCACTGCAAGTACTGCAAATGTAGCCACACCAGTGTACTTGAAGCTGTCAGTGTGGACAGACTGCAGCGCTTTTCCTACTGTGCTCTCTGAAGGCGGGTTTAACTCACAGCGCTCTACATCTGCAAGTATAGCCATGCCCTTAATAACCTGTTTGAGATGCTTGCTCATCCAGCTTGATCTGCAGCCCTTTCCTACACATTTTTCCCCTTGCTTCAGATAGTTTCTGCAACTTTGACTTAAAGTAATTCCAAGCCTCCTCCACATTCAGATCCTTGAGTTCTTTACCCCAGTCCATGTCCCTAACTAATTCCCTTAATTTTTTTTAGAGTTTGCTCTTTTGAAATCCAGGACCCTAGCTGCAGATATATTTTTGTTCATCCTTCCAGTTAGCTTGAGCTGAATTAGCTCATGATCACTTGAACCAGGGTAGTCCCCCTACAACCAGTTCTTCTATGATGTCCTCACTACTCACAAATGTATTTATTTTTTATTTGGTATATGCAATCCGGTCAAGACAAGCCACAGCATTCTTATCAACAGTGTTCTAGGCATAAAGACTTCCAGGAAATTGAGTCATTTTGCAGTCCTCAACAGTATGTGTCATGGTTTGTGGCTGCTCACATTGACATAGTGGACTGTCTCTAAAACACCACCGAAATTCTGCTGCAGCACAGATTCCATCTCTGGAACGAAACCAATTGAGAAGGCTCCATTGCCTTCCTGGTAAATAAAATCCAGGTTGATGTGGAGAAGGGGCCCAGATAAGATGATTATTTGTCACTTTCTCAGAGCTTCATTGAGCCGCAATCATAAATCCCTCACCCAGTAAACTTGCCCACAATGGGCATCGTGATGGCAGACGACCATGTGGTGAATTAAACAACTCTTTAGATAACGGTAGATGTGACACATCATGCAATTTCATCACAATCTTTGCTATGCTTTCCTCTCTGCGGATTGGGTGGAGCAATATTGAAGAGAACTGTTAAGCATGGTAGAGGAGTAGATTTGAGTTTCCCTGAAATAATATGCATGGTGAAATTAAATTGTGCATTGATAATCCTTGTGTGAGACAAGCGAGTCCATACTAGAGTGCAGTGCTCCGCCACTCACCAATACCAGACCTAAAATGGCATCACCTCTTTTAGGTTTGGTGACAGTTTGGTGAAGAAATCTGTTAGCTATCATATCCAGGAAAATCTAGGCCCTACTATTATTGGTAGCACTTGTCCTCCAATCTATATCTGGGAAGTTAGTCTCACATAATCACACAATTCCCAGTAGTATTTATTTCATTAAAAACATTAAAGAGGTCTCTATCGATATCCAAATCAGATCCTGGGGGTCTGTAGCATACCCCAAGTACTATCCAAGGAGAGCCGCTGGTAGCTTTCTTCTCCAAAGTGATTTTGACCCAAACAAACTCTGTTTTATCCATTCCATCACTTCTGATTTCTTTACAATCTACCTCATCATTAATATACAATGTTCCTCCACCACCTTTACCTTTATTTCTGTCTTTCTTGAACAGCACATATCCTTCAATACCTGTACTTCAGTCATGACCTGTGCTCCCTGTAAGCTGTGCACTTGAGTGGCCATGCAGGAGAGATTTAAGTGCTGCCCAGCTGATTAGGAGAGCATGCAGAGCCAGCAGCATATATTCAGCTTCCCTTCCCTTCCCCCTATGTTGTGCCGTCCTGCAGCTGCTCCTGGGACTATCCTGCTGGCTGTACGGGGCGCAGCCGGGAGGAGGATGCTGATGTTAGGGTCTCCCCCCCCATGTACCCCATCTCCGCAGGGCAGAGGGGACACAGCCCGACTCAGGACTCGAGCTGCTGTGGGGAAGGGTGAGTGGCTGAGTGCCCTTCTTAAAGAGACAGTGCAGTGTTTCTGAGATTTCCCCAGCAGCCAACTCACACAGTCTGTCTGTCTGTCTCTTTCTTCTCCCCCCCCCCCCCACTGCCCATCTCTGCTGAACAGGGGAGGGGAGACAATGGTTCAGGACAGACCAGGAGAGCTTTCAGAGAGTGGAGACCAGGAGAGCTCTCAGAAACTTTCCCAGCAGCCAGCACACTCACTCTGTCTTTCTGTCTGTCTGTCTGTGTCTCTCTCTCTCTCTGTCAAACACACACATTGTGTCTGTGTCACACATACTGTCTCTGTCACACACTCACACTGTCATTCTACTGCAGAGGTCCCCAAACCGTGGGGCGCACCCCTCTAAGTGGGCGCAGAGAAACGTTTGGGGCGGCAGGGCTGGGGCTTGTGGGGGCGCTATCCGGCTCTGCTCTTGGGCTTGGACTTGGCCCCAGCTGCCAGCCCCGCGCCTGGGGTCCTGGCCCCGGCCATTGGTCCTGGCCCCTGGCCGAGGCTCTGTGCCTGCCCTCTGCTGTGGCCCCAGCCTCAGCCCCCTTATCCCTATCCAGATCCTCCCCTCCCAGAGCCCCACTTCTGGCTTTGGGGAGGGGGGGATGAACGGATAAGGGGTGAGTGCGAGATAGAAAGTTTGGGGACTACTGTGTTACTGCCAGTATCACCCACCTAACTGTTAGCTTCATTGGTACTGGCACTGTTTTTCCTCTTAATGTCCATTCTCCTCCTCACTGCTCTTCCTTTCTCCTCTGCTTCTATTGTCTCTCTTCATTTTCTCCTCCCAGTCGATACAGGGTGAGTATTTTAAGTAACATCTAATTCCCAGATATTTCAATTCATATTTGGACATGTAATGTATCCCACGCTAACTTCTAGAAAATTGATAGGAGAAATTGGTCTCTCTTCATGGACTTGCATTTGTCTATCAACACAAGCCTGGCTAACTGCTTTGTTGCCCACCAAGTAACTTGTATTGAAGAATAATGGCTTGGAGTCACTTGAAAAGGATGCATTTTATTCTATTTAGCCTTATATAAAAACTAAGACCCTCAATCTCACAACTTTTTGTGTGCGGATGGATTGGTTTGCCCACATCGAGCTCCAGTGAAGTCAGTGGTTCTCCATGTAAATGCAGTAGTCTGTCACACACAAGAAGTTGCAACATTGGGAGTCTTAGGAAATATTTTAGTTTGTAAATCAGCTTTTCTGTATAAATTCTTTGTTCACAAAACTGCAAGTGGGCAAGTAATTAATCACTATTTTGAATAAAAGTTATTTTCTTTGTCCCTATAATTTCCAGGAAAATTCTGTGCTATTCTCAAGGAGCTAGTGGCTGACTTCACAGCCACTGATAACCAAACGGCTGCCTCTACGTTCTTGCTTCCACCTCTCTGTCACCAGGATGATCTTCTTTTACTTGGTCCTTTCTTGCAGGAGACCGACCACAGATTTATTGAAGAGCAGGTATTTGCAGTACTAGTATAACAATTAGTTATCACTGCTAACCCTACTGTTTTGTGACTTAGTCAGGAAATGTTACTGTCATATTTCTGCCTTTGCAGCTCCTCTTAGGTAGCAGTATAGCTGGAGGAAGCCTGGAGTATGACCCTTACTCAATTTATGAGAAAGCTGCAGAAGGTGATTCAGTGCCTAAACCTCTACCTCCTGCACTATCTGTTATCAGTGCTGCAGTCCGTCTCTTTGGAGTTATATTTTCCCATGTAGCAGAATCTCAAAGGTAAAGTATTTACTTAAATTCACCATTAGTTAAACAGAGCCTAAAGAGAGTTAGTATGTTTAAAATCTTATGGAAAATATAGACTAAAGGTACGTTATTATAGACGGTATGAATTATGAAGGGAATTTTCATGAGCTAAAAAGATAGATTTATGGCTGGAAGTTTATGTACAGTCTGAAAATTTCAGCGCTCAGTCTGCAATTACTGATATTGATGAAAAGAAAGCACCAGTAAAATGGACCATTATATTGCATAGACAAGATGGGCGATGTAATATCTTTTGTTGGACCAGCTTATGTTGGTGAAAGAGACAAGTTTTCAAGTTTACACAAAGTTCTTCAGGTCTGGGAAGGATACTCAGTGTCACAGCTACATAGCACATGAATGAGATATAGTGTTAATAAGTTTTCCATCCATGTTTAATTGATGGAGAAAGTATTATAAAATGTTTTAGGAGGACGATTCTTAATGTCTGTTTTTTTCCATTCTTAGTAGAAATCTTTTAATACTGAACATTGTACATTAACAGTTCTTTTTTCAGATAGATATAAAATTTGTCTTGAGAGGATTTTATTGCATACTAATTGTTATATAAGGGCTCTTGAACATCAGGGGGAAAAGGGTGGGAAATCACAATAAAATATAATCCTCTATCCTTGACAATGACAGGCTAAAAAATTTTTAATACTGTAATTAGAAAAGTAATAAGGAAAATAAAGTAGTTTGAAAAGTCTAAAATAAACAAGAATACGTACCCAAAAACAGTAATTTGCAACCACAAGAGAACATAACAGAAGCAACAAAGCTTTGTTCTGGTTTTTAAAAAGTTGTTTTGATTTAGCTTTATGATAGTATTGATTGTTGAATGATGGAAAAACATCAACAAGTTTTTGTGCTGTTGGTTCTCCATTTTTAATACAAAAATATAACAACAATAAAATATGTACTTAGAATATATAAGATTTGATTGAGGATAAATGGTATCACTTATGTTGTTTTGCATTTTCAAAGTACTGTACAATTAATCCTGAAATGAGCATGATTGCTAGTGATTATGTTCTGTAATTCTGTGTAAGGGGAGAGCTCATTTTAGGGGTCCTGAATCTCACTGTCTTAGCCAGCATAAATTGGGAATGCTGCAATACTATTGTATGTAGCCCTACTTTGAGTCACTATAGGGCAGCTGCTCTGGCTGACTAAGCAGCAAGCATTGAAGGATCTGAAGGAAATCTTATCCAGGATTATTAAATCAGAAAAAAGATGGTAGTGTGTGATGTGGTCTTTCAAATGATATGGTATAAGATAGGAATTGGCTGATTCTCTGAGCTTCAGCAAGAATCAACCAATTAACGCAGTATTTTGTGTAGAAAGAAAGAAAGTTCCACTCTCTCTCCCTCCATTCCAGTGACCCATCTGATATCTCATTATCCTTTCCTGCCCACACCATTCCCAAATACTTACATTCACATATCCTTCCTCGCACCATTGCAACATTACTTCGCAAAATACTTTCCTGTGCAGTTACCACCATCTCTCTCCTTGTTCTCGCTTCAGTAACTTTACTCTTCTATGTTTTGCTCTTTTCTCCATGTCTGGTCTCTCTTCTCTCTCCTCTCTCTCTCTCTGTCTTTTTCTTCTTGCTATTTTTGTCTTGTTTTTTCCTTTGTCTGTTTCTCATGATCTCCACTGGTGGTGCTTATAGTTTTGTGCCCACAAGGCATCCCAAACTATACTATTCCCAGACACACAGACCTCTTTAATAGGAACCACTCATTGATAATCAGATAATGAAAGATGATGTATAAATAAATATCCTGTTATAGAAGCAAGGACAAAAAAAGTACATAAGGATAGTGGAAGTACATGTGCTGATATGGACTACAAAAAAATCTTGTTGTAGGCAGAGATGTCAAGCAGAGGCAAGAAAGGGATCTCTGTGTGTGCACGCAGGAGGATTAGCAAAGTAAATGATAAGAAAAAAGAGTAGGATGGGAAAGGAATAAGAGAAAATCTGGAGAATATTACTTAAGAAAAGGAGATTAGAAAGACAGTTCTATCTTAATTTGTTTTGGTGGTGATGGATTTCTCTAAAGCTCCCTTCTAGAGCTTTGTCACTTCCTTGAACCCATCTTCAGCATTATGTTGTTTTATGTATGTACAAGACTTTGTAAAAAGCTAAACGTGTTGCCCAAATATAGCAGTCTTTGCCCTGAAGTATGTACAATACCAGACAGAGCTTATAGAGTGGACAATATTCTTTTTATCTACAAAACAAATGACAAGAATCTGAATTAAAATGCTTCTTTGCTGACCTCAAACAATTGGCATGTAAATTAGTTGATGAGAAGCCACCTCTGTATGGTGAGGGTAGGATATGGGAAGTCACGTGAGGCTTAGATCATTGTATTTGCTACTCAAATGCTTCCATAATCTAAAGATTTTGTTTGATGTTTTTTTTAAAAATGGCTTGACCAATATTTTTTTCTTTTTTTGGTTTAAGGCTCCAAGTGTTAGAAAAACTGTTGGCTTCCATAAAACAAACAAAAGGAGCACGACAGCAGACCGTACAACTAAACATTGTATCAGCATTTTCTAGTTTTCTGAAGGTAAATCTGCTCTTTTTATAAATATTGGTTTTGATGCTAAAACTTGATGTCATTCAGTTTAAGTGCATATCTTACCCTACCATGGGAACATTTCTGTAATCCTTTCCAGTAACCAGCTTTAATTTATCAACCAATCTGAGGATCACTCTTCAAATATTAAAAATAAAGTATTGGTGGAGCCCACATCCCTAACAGCCTCTCAGACTGAATATCTGCTTGAAGATTCCCACCTTCCTGAACCCCTGGGGATCACAGTTGGACTTTCCCTTATTTCTTATCTCCCCTCCTCTAGCAGAGAAATAAAATACTAGACTGGAAGTAAAATAAAGTGGCCTAGCAGCTATATGACTGTTTTGTTTATAATTTGGCAATTAACTGATATTTGACTATTAGCAGGAAATATCCTCAATGGCCTGTGATGGGATGTTAGATGGGATGGGATCTGAGTTACTAAAGAGAATTCTTTCCTGGGTGTCTGGCTGGTGAGTCTTGCCCACATGCTCAGGGTTTAGCTGATCGCCATGTTTGGAATCGGGAAGGAATTTTCCTCTAGGGCAGATTGTCAGAGGCCCTGGAGGTTTTTCGCCTTCCTCTGCAGCATGGGGCCTGGGTCACTTGCTGGAGGATTCTCTGCACCTTGATTTAAACCATAATTTGAGGACTTCAGTGGCTCATACATAGTTAGGGGTTTGTTGCGGGAGTGGATGGGTGAGATTCTTCTTCGAGTGGTTGTTCATATCCATTCAAAGTAGGTGTGTGCACGCCGCGTGCACGCCAGCCGGAAGATTTTCCCCTAGCAGCGTCCATAGGGTCGGCCCTGGCGCCCCCTGGAGTGGCGCCACTACGGCGCCCTATAAAGGGGCCCACCGACCCTCCACCCCCCTCAGTTCCTTCTAACCGCCGGTGATGGCTAACTGGAACTTCTTTTGCGCATAGCAAGTTAGCAGTGTCCTATCCTTGTGTATAGTCCATGTATATAGTTACGTTATAGTTCGTTTACTTAGGTCATTGTATATAGTTCTTGGTAGTTGGGGGGTCCCCCCCCCAGTTTTTGTTGCCCGCTGGGGCATGCCCGGGTCCCCCGGGTTTAAACTCTGCAAGGACTGTGGGAAATTCATGCCCAAGAGTGACCCGCACTCTGCTTGTTTGAGGTGCCTCGGAGAGAGCCACCAAAAGGACCAGTGCTCTATCTACAGAGGCTTCCGCCCGAGAACTCTCAAAGACAGAGCTCAAAGACTTAGAATCCTCCTGATGGAGGCTGCCCTGCGGCCACCCTTGGACCTGGAACCGGCCGAGGTGGTGCCCAGCACGTATTCCTCGGTGTGGAGTGCCCCGGCACCGGCATCAGGACTTAGGGCCCAGCCCAAGTCGTCTAAAACCCGGCACCGAACGGAGTCGGGTCATAGGAAGTCGGCCTCAGTGCGGCACCGCTCACCATCGCCGGTGCCCGCTAAAAAGAGAAAGCCGGTGAGGGAACGGTCACCCCACCAGGACTCGAGGCCGACACTGTCCGCGGGTGCAAGCGGACAGGCTGGGCTACTGCCCTCGCACCGCAGAGAGGGCGGTCGAATCCGGACCGGCCTAGATCCCCGGACCTCAGCGGAGACTTGCGCCTCCCTTCGACACCGGAGGCGTTCGAGGCGGCCTCAGACTTGATGGGACTCCCGTCGCCAGCCTCCCCGCACCGTAGGGAGATGCCTACCTTGGCCCGTCCCCCAGTACAATTGAGGGGCAAGCCGGCCATGCTGTCGCCTCCCTCCCTGCACCGCGCCGCTAAAGCGGCACCGGACCAGATAAGAGGCTCCCCGCCGCCTCAGCACCGCTCTCCAATGGCACCGGGTGCTGCTCCCCTCAGGTCCTCGTACTCAGAGACTTCAGACACAGAGGCAGACTCCTACCGCTCCAGCCGGTCGCGGAGCAGGAGATCGGTTTCGGGTGCGAGCCGCCAGCGTCACCCACAGTGGCAGCAGCAATGGCATCCGCCCTTGCAGTGGCCGTTTTGGACCCCCTGGGCCTGCCACCAGTCAGTAGGCCAGGCGTTTGGTCCTCGATCAAGGTCGGCCTCGGTCTCCTCGGCGTCGGTGGCCCCGGCGCAGCTGCCTCCGGCACCGTTGCCGGGCAGGGGTGTGTCATATCCAAGTTCAGCACCCCCTAGCCGGGAAGCGGCACCAGCAGCGGCTACAGTTCAGGTTCAGCAGGCACTGCCCGATACGCCATGCCGCTCACTGGCGACCCCGGTACCGGTCGCGGTGCCACATTTAGAATCGGAACCGGTCCCGCAACCTCAGTACCGTGTGCCGCAGGACCTCGAAGGAAGGACCGATCCATGTAATTTCCTCGTCTTCCTCCCTGGATGAAGCGGTCTCGGGCATGGCTGTGGCACCGGCCCTGGAGGACACTCGAATCCTCCAACAACTGCTCTGGCAAGCAGCTCAGAGCCTCGCAATCCAAGCTGAGGAAATCGAGGTGGATGCGGACCCTGTAGTAGACATCCTGGCTCCCTCTGGGCCATCCAGGGTGGCTCTCCCGCTGATAAAGACCATAGCGGATACGTCCCACACCTTATGGCAAACGCCAGCCTCCCTGGCCCCTACTGCCAAGAGAACGGAGCGGCGCTATTTCGTTCCCTCTAAAGGGCACGAACACTTGTACACCCTCCCCCTCCCCGGACTCCCTGGTGGTGGATGCGGCCAACCAACAGGAGCGTCAAGGGTTTCAGGGGTCAACACCAAAGAGCAGGGATGCTAAAAGACTCGACCTCTTTGGCAGAAAAGTGTACTCCACGGCAGGCCTACAACTTTGCATTGCCAACCAACAGGCAATTGTAAGCTGATATGGTCATAACACGTGTTCAGCCACGTCGAAGTTTAAGGAGCTCCTTCCCCAGGACTCAAGGTGAGAGTTTTCGGCCCTGGTGGGGGAAGGGAAGCTGATCTCCCGAGCATCTCTCCAGGCTGCCCTAGATGCGGCGGACTCAGCCTCGTGCACCCTGGCCATGGGCCTGATCATGCGGCGGGGAGCCTGGCTCCAGGTCTTGGGCCTGCCCTATGTGGTCCAGCAGACCATTCAAGACCTCCCCTTCGAGGGGCAGATGTTGTTTTCCAAAAAGATGGACAAGCGTCTGCATAGCCTAAAGGACTCGTGGGCCACGCTCCGCTCGCTGGGCTTGCATACCCCTGTGACCCAGCGCAGGCAGTTTGGGGCGCAAGCGGGGCAGAAATGGCAGGCGGCGTCACCAACGCCACCCCTCCGGCCAGGCATCCAGTCAATCGAGACCACCATCGGGGCCTAGACCCCCTATTTGATGGTATGGTCGAGGGCGACCTACCTATCGAGACTCTGGATCCTTCTACCCCTACCTTTGGGTCATATCTGTCCCCCTTCTACTGTGCCTGGTCCTGAATCACGTCGGACAGCTGGGTGCTCCACACGGTAGAGAGGGGATATTCTATCCAGTTCTCCTCCCTCCCGCCCCACCAGCCCCCCTCCCCATCCCTCTACAGGGACCCATCTCATGAGCAACTTCTAAGTCAAGAAGTGAAGTCCCTCATGGAGACGGGCAGTGGAGGAAGTCCCTCGGGAGCTCAGGCGCAAAGGCTTCTACTCCCGGTATTTCCTAATACCGAAGGCAAAAGGGGGCCTGAGACCATCCTAGACTTGCAGCAGCTGAACAAGTTTGTACGAAAGCTCAAGTTCCGCATGGTCTCCCTGTCCTCGATTATTCCCTCCCTGGATCCAGGAGATTGGTATGCCGCCCTCGACTTAAAGGATGCTCATTTCCACATTGCCATAATTCCTCGTCACCGTCGGTACCTCAGGTTTGTCGTGGCCGACGCCCATCTGCAGTTCACGGTGCTCCCGTTCGGCCTGTCAGCTGCTCCAAGGGTCTTCGCAAAGTGCATGGCAGTTGTGGCGGCCTTCCTGCGCAGGCGAGGCATCCAGGTATTCCCCTACCTGGATGACTGGCTCATAAAGGGCCGCTCCAAGGAGCAGGTGGAGACCCAGGTGTCATTCATCAGGCGGATCTTTCTCAATCTCGGCCTCCTCTTGAACGAAGCCAAGTCCACCTTGTCTCCGATGCAACAAATAGAGTTCATAGGAGCAGTTCTGGACTCCACCCACGCCAGAGTGTACCTGCTGGAATCCAGGTTCCGTGCGATTTCCGAGCTCATCCTTGGACTGCACCGCGCCCCGATTACCATGGCGCGAATTTGCCTCTGGCTGTTGGGTCACATGGCGGCGTGCACCTATGTGGTAAACCATGCCAGACTCCGGCTTCGCCCGCTACAGTCCTGGTTAGCGACAGTATATCGCCCGGCCAGGGACCCCTTGGACTCAGTGGTGTCCATTCCCCACTTGGTACTAAGCTCGCTGCGGTGGTGGCTCGACCCGCAGAAAGTGTGCATGGGTGTCCCCTTCGCTGCCCCTCAACCCTCCCTCTCCCTGGTAACGGATGCCTCGGATCGGGGTTGGGGAGCACACCTGGGACACCTCAGGACGCAGGGCTTGTGGTCGCCGGAGGACCTCGAGTTGCATATCAATGTCAGGGAGCTGAGAGCGGTTCGCCTGGCTTGTTTTACCTTCCGGTCCCACCTGGCCGGCAGATGTTTCAGTCCTCTCGGACAACACGTCGGCAGTCTTTTATATCAACAAACAGGGGGGTGCATGCTCCTCTCCCCTGTGCAGGGAAGCCCTCGCGCTGTGGGATTTCTGCGTCCACAGTGCTACCCACCTGACAGCGTTCTACCTTCCGGGGGAGCAGAACGGTTTGGCGGACACCTTCAGCCGCTCGTTCCGGGGTCACGAGTGGTCCCTCCGATGGGACGTGGTACGCTCAATTTTCCAGCTCTGGGGCTTTCTCCGGTTAGACCTGTTCGCCTCCAGGGAAAACAGAAAGTGCCGACGGTTCTGCTCCCTCCTGGGCCGCAGTCAGGGGTCTTTGTCAGACGCCTTCCTACAGTCTTGGGGGGTCGGTCTGCTCTACGCCTTTCCTCCGATGCCCCTGATACACAGGGTGATTTTGAAGATTCGCAGGGACCACGCATGGGTAATCCTGATAGCTCCGGCGTGGCTGCGCCAACATTGGTACACGTCACTCCTGCACATGTCCGTTCAGGAGCCCCTGACGCTGCCCCTGCTCCTGGACCTGATCACACAGGACCGGGGCTCCCTCCGCCACCTGAACCTGGAGGCCCTTCACCTCACAGCATGGATGCTCTATGGCTGAACCCGGTGGAGATGCAGTGCTCCCAGCAGGTCAGACAAGTGCTGCTCGGTAGTAGGAAACCGTCAACTAGTCCTAGACTATTTGCTACACCTCAGACAACTGGGCCTCTCCCTCTCCTCCATTCGTGTTCACTTGACCATCTCAGCTTTCCATCCGGGAGAGGGGGGTACCTTGGTGTTTGCGAACCCGCTGATCGGGCGTTTCCTCAAAGGTATGGACAGGCTATTTCTGCATGTTCGTCAGCCGGCCCCTGCTTGGGACCTGAATCTGGTCCTCTCCGCCCTCTCGGGACCTCCCTTTGAGCCTCTGGCTTCGTGCTCCCTGTTGTACTTGTCGTATAAGACCGCCTTCCTGGTGGCGATCACCTCGGCCAGGAGGGTGTCGGAGCTCAGGGCGTTAACATCCGAGCCCCCGTACACTGTCTTCTATAAGGACAAGGTCCAGCTTAGACCTCACCCGGCTTTCCTACCCAAGGTCGTCTCACAGTTCCACATGGGTCAAGATATTTTTCTCCCGGTGTTTTATCTGAAACCACACGCTTCCAATGAGGAGCGGAGGTTACATTCCCTGGATGTCCGCAGGGCCTTGGCTTTTTACATCGAGCATCCCAAGCCGTTCAGGTGCTCGACTCAGCTCTTCATCGCAGTGGCGGATAGGATGAAGGGGCTCCCGGTCTCCTCTCAGCGTATCTCTTTGTGGATCGCGACCTGCATCCGGGAATGCTACCACATAGCTAAGACCCCTGTCCCTCTGGTCACGGCCCACTCCACTAGGGCACAGACCTCCTCTGCGGCGTTCCTGGCTCAGATCCCGACTCAGGAGATTTGTAGAGCAGCCACGTGGTTCTCCATCCACACGTTCTCGTCACACAATGCCATCACACACCAGGCCAGGGATGATGCAGCCTTCGGTTGTGCAGTACTCCAGTCAGCAGTGGTCTCCGACCCCGCCACCTAAGGTTAGGCTTGTGAGTCACCTATTTTGAATGGACATGAACAACCACTCGAAGAAGAAAAAACAGTTACCCACCTTTTAGTAATTGTTGTTCTTCGAGATGTGTTGTTCATGTCCATTCCAATACCCACCCTCCTGCCCCTCTGTCGGAGTGCCGGCAAGAAGGAACCGAGGGGGTGGAGGGTCGGCGGGCCCCTTTATAGGGCGCCGTAGTGGCGCCACCCCTCCGGATGCTGCTAGGGGAAGATCTTCCAGCTGGCGTGCACGCGGCGCGCACACACCTACTTTGAATGGACATGAACAACACATCTTGAAGAACAACGGTTACTAAAAGGTGGGTAACCATTTTTTTGCGGCCTGCGTTGTGCAAGAGGTCAGACTAGACGATCATATTTGTCTCTTCTGACTTTGACTCTGATTTTATCTTTGGGGAAAAATATCCTCTCCCCTTTTTGCCCCACTGAATTTTATCATTAAGGTTGTCCTTTCAGCATCTCATTCTTTTCCCATGTTTTCTTTGTAGCCTTCATCCCTGCCATCGATCTCTCCCTCTGTTTTTTTCCTCTCGTTATTTGCTATCTCCTGTGTCCTTACTAGTGACTCTGTAGCCTCCTTTCTCTCTCTCTCCCATCAGAAGATTATCTTTTTTGTGGAAGTGGGGTTCTGCATATTGATCCTCCCACTCCTTTCTCTCTGAAAATGTGTGTGAATGTTCTTTCCCCGCCAGTGAAGGGAAGAAGGTCTCAGTGACCATTTTTTAACTCCTGCAATGAAAGAGGGAGGAATCCTTTGCAAACTCTTCTAATGCCCAGTTAGTAAGGGAGGGCAGGGTTTATACTTCACTTTGAAAAGGAGTTAGTAGGGCTCTACTATGCCAGAGGGAAAATTGATGCAGTGGGGGACCCCTTTATCTCATAAACTTTAAGGCCAGAAGGGACCATCATGATCATCTAGTCTGACCTTCTGCACATTGCAGGCCAACCTGCCCACTCCTGTAATAGGCTCATAACCTCTGGCTGAGTTACTGAAGTCATCAAATCTTGATTTAAGGATTCAATGTTTAAAATGCAACTTTAAAGTTACAAAGAATCCACCATTTAGTCTAGGTCAAACCAGCAAGTGCAGAGAGAGGCAAAAAAAAAAAAGTTTGATTTTGCCAGTGTGACTTGGGGAAAAATTCCTTACCAGTCCTAGATATGGCGACCAGTTAGACCATGAGCACATCCCAGCCAGACAGCGGGAGGAAAAAATTTCTGTAGTAACTTGGAACCCTCCCCATCTAGTGTCCCATCTCTAGCCATAGGCTTTCTTTACACTCGCCAAACTGCATGAAGTGCTAGTTTGGACTCTATTGGTACGGATGCAGGGATCTTGCTCTCTTTCTTTGGCACCTGGAGCAACTCTATAGCATGCTGCCAGTGGGGACGATTCCTGCTCACCGTCCTATCTAGAGTGCCCTGTGGAGAAAAGAGTGGAGATGATGAAGCCAGTCCTGTAGTGCTCCTATCCATGAAAACAGATTCTTCAATAGCAGTACTCTAGGAACACCCTGTTCACAGTTGGAACTATGGGAATAGGCATGGTAATCTTGGATGTCAGAAAGTGTAGATAGCAGCACTAAGGAAGGAAGGTGCTCCATGAGGAAGGATGATGGAAATGGTGGAGCAGGAGGCAGTATGCCAGCACAGAACAGAGAAGTCAGAGGCACTGGTCAACTAATATTGCTAGTGCAAGTGGTTGTCTCATTCAGAGAGAAACCACCAGTATGGTAAAATATCTGGTAAAACTTTCTCTTAAACAAACAAACTCTAGAAACACAATACCTGATTTTTGTGTAAAAGTGGAGTAACTACAGTGAAGTCAGTGGAGGTATACTGGTGAAAGTGAGAAGAAAAATAGGCCGAGTATACTTTTATGTACATTTCAAAGGCTAACTGAAACCTGTCTCTCTCCTCTAGCAGCATGAGTAGTGATCATTGTAGCTGTATAACATGTTGTTCATTTGGAAATGACTGCTTGTCAAAACACCTTTCCAAATATGTGAATGTACAAAGGGTCATTTTTACTTTTCCCATTAAAATCTCATTGATGTTTCCTGAAAGTGCATTATATTTTGATAAAAATGTTTCCCATTGGTCAATTCATCATTCTTTTTTCCGTCCTCTGTTTGATGTTTCAGAGTAGTATAACAATATAACAACAGTATATACTACGGACTGCCTTTTATTTATATTTGTTTCACAACACCCCAGTTTTCAGGAATTCTATATTTTAATGTCTTATTGTTTGGTGGCTTTGTTTGTTATTGCCTGAGCTTCAAGAAAGGTTGTTCTCTCTTTCCCTCTTGACGTTTAGAGTTGAGCAAACTTAGCTCTTAAAAGCAATTAAGCAGAACCAAATAATTGATATGTTTCTTAAGGATATGTTGTATTTCTGTAACGGTGTTTCTCCAGATTTAGGGAGAAACCAAGAGTGCTATTACCCAAGGTCTACCAAGATTAACAGCTTTTCCATTACAAATACAAAATAAAAAAATAAAAAATAGTAAATAGATAATTCTCTGTAACATTGTAATACTTTAGATAGAACTCTCTGGAGTTGATTGCCTCTTTTCTTTTCTAACAGACCTTTTGGCTGTTAGATGCTTTTATGCCTAGCTCTTGTGTAACTTTCCGGTTTCCTTCTATCTGTAAATATAATGTGGAATGTTTTCTGTCTCTAGATGTGCTGATATTAAGTAAGATCAACAGTTGTCATCATAAAGGGACCTGTTTTATTTTCTGCATTAGCGTTCTCTAGTCTGCCCTTGGATATTGTGGTGATAGGCACCTTAACTATGTTATGTGGCAACCAGAATTATGGAAAATTATAGAAGGTGAAAATTATTCTTTCCTCTCTGGCTGCATCTACACTGAGAGTTTTAGGGACATCTCACACCCGTGCAGTTCCACTGGTATTCGCCAGAATCGGCACAGTCAAATTTTAACAGTGTAATGGTAAAACTCAGATGCTACAGCAATAGGTGGAGATGTTCTTAAAATTCTGCGTGGACATGATCTTCCGGCTTTGCTAAATTTCAGAAGAGGGTATCTGTTCATAATGAGGGCTTGTCTGCACTTAAAATACTGCAGCAGTGCTGCTGTAACGCTTCAGTGAAGATGCTACCTATGCTGACAGGAGGATTTCTCCCATCAGCCTAGCTGATCTACCTCCAAAAGAGGCGGTAGCTAGGTTGACAGAAGAATTTAGCCTGGCACTGCCTGGACCAGGAGTTAGGTCAGTTTAACTGTGTCGCTTATGGGTATGGATTTTTCAAATCCCTGGTTTTGACGTAGTTATGCGACTTAATTTCCTAGTGTAGACTAGGCCTGATTTTTTTTTTAAATGAACATAATTTCTTTATTTTAAAGGTATGTTGTGCTTTTCAATCTGAATGCTATCAGGTTTGGGCTTAGTATGATCTGGTAAAGACATTACATTATTCCATGGAACACTTTAAATAGAGTAGCAGGTAGTCTATGCCTGGATCTACCTATCTGCATTATCACTGGAATACAGCTCTGTTAGGAGAGTTGCAGAGACTTAGCTGGCTTCCAAAATAGCCAGGTCCCAGACCACAGGAAGTTTGACAATTCCTATTTTCATTGAACTCTGCTTGATTAAATTCTAGTGTTTTTATTAGATGCTCTCCATCAGTCTCTATCACATGCATGTGCTCTCATTAGAACTTCTAAAATCTATATAATTATTTTTATTTTCCTTAAGTGTTTTTCGTCCTAATGTTCTTTCCCAGGTTTTCTGCTACAAGCATTTACTTATTGTAGACTACCGCAGGAGAAAAGCCAATTCATTAATTCTTTTATCAGGATTATTTTTGAAATGGTGGAAGTGTCATGCCTTTGAGTATATTATGTTGCTTATCAGTGTATACTGTACTTCCCTGGAGGTTATGCATGTTAGTCGCAAAGAAGGAGGCATATAAATATAGTTGCCCCACAGTTGAGTGATATTAAATAGAGTGTGCTCACTGAGGAAACCAAATTATTTATGTATGTTTGTTTTTATTGCTGAGTCATAATATTTAAAAGGGAAAAATGATCTTTATTATGCAGTCTTACCAATTCAATGATTAAATAATTTATTTTTAGCACTTGGCTAGCTGCAAGGGAAGTTTAGGTCCCGAAGAAGTTAGAAGACCTGCACTGACTTTAGTAATGGGTGCCTTGGAAAGCAATAACCCACTTTTAAGATGTGCTGCTGCAGAATCTCTGGCCAGACTGGCACAAGTGGTTGCTGACAGTGCCTTCACTGCTGGATTGGCCCAAGTTAGTTTTGACAAGTAAGTCATTTAAAAAATGTTTGTATTAAGTTGTCATTGCAAGTATTTGTATAAACTTGAGCCAAACGCAACATGGCTTCAATATTCATAATATTAAAGGAAATTAATTCCTATAAAATAACATATCTGTGGTTGAATCTTGGATACCTTTAAATGTATGGCAAAAGTATTGCCAAATTTATGCACATAGTTTGTGCTTCTGTTACTATAAAAAGACCTGTTAAAGAAAGAAATTATGCAGGCATCCATGGAAGTTGAGTACGTTCAATCTAAATACTTGAAAATTGGCTGCTGCACCATTTTTAACACAGTAAAACCTCAGAGTTACAAACACTTCGGGAATAGAGTTCATAACTCTAAATAAAACATTATAGTTGTTCTTTCAAAAGTTTACAACTGAACATTGACTTAATACAGCTTTAAAGTTTACTATGCAGAGGAAAAATGCAGCTTTTAACCATCTTAATTTAAATGAAATAAGCACAGAAACAGTTTCCTGACTTTGTTAAATCTTTAAAAAAAAATTTTTTTTAGTAGTTTGCATTTAATACAGTACTGTACTCTATATTTGCCTCTTTTTGGCCGGGGGGGGGGGGGCGGGAGGTGGTCTCTGCCGCTGCTTATTTGAATATTTTCAGTTCCAAATGAGGTCTGTGGTTGACTGGTCAGTTTGTAACGCTCTGTTTTTTGTAACTTTGAGGTTCTACTGTATATCATTATAACATACCACTGTAATAGCCTGGTAACTGTGTGTGTGTGTGTGTGTGTGTGTGTGTGTGTGTGTGTGTGTGTGTCACATTCACATGGGTAAAAATCACTTCACTCACATAAAGCACGAGCATTTGGTCGTTATGCAAGTCAAGTACTGGGATTTGAGGGAAACCAGATAGGTGAAATCCATCCTTAAACGCAGGGCCACAGCATTCATCTCCGTGCAGCTTCTGCTATACTGGTACTCTGATATATGAAGGAAAAAGCTTTCTGTGTTGGCTTATTCAGTAGTGGCAAGGAGACAACATGGAAGATGTGTGGAGGCCTACCTGGGTGTTCATTCTACCACCAGCTCAACCCCACCACAAAGCTTAGGTGCTGCAGAGGGCTTTATACAGGTGATCTGCACTAGGGTAAACTTGTAAAATGTTAAATTTGTAAGAACAAAATAGACACACCATTTTCTGTCAACATATTTTTATTAAATGGTATAAATAAGATTTAGCAAGTCTTTAAAAAAATACAAAAAGTCAGCCTGATTTGAAGGTAATTTATATACAGAAATGGTTTTAATATTTGTGAGATATTTCTGACAAAAATAAGGAAATGCAGGATTGAAGCTGAAACTTTCTGGCTAACTTGTTTCATGATAGCTGCACTTCAGAGGCTTGAAATCCATGCATTTATATAACGTGTTTTGTTGTATGGCATGGCTGGGTGTGGCAGGGAAGAATTTTTTTTTTTTAAAAACCAAGGTTTTTTTTCCTCTGACTTTTTCATTTTAAATTTCTGTTACTTTAAAACATTGATATCTCCAAGTAAATACTTTCAAGTGTTGGTTTTTGTTTTTGTTTTTCTGTGATAATGGAAACATTTAGGCTCTGATTTCATTCTGTAATTGGAAATTTTAAGTATTGTAAAGTTAAAAGGAAATGCTTAGATTTTGAATCCTCTAAGCATAGGGACTGTCCTAAAGTGTCTGGAGAGTGCCTAGCACATAATGAATGCTACCACAAATAAATAAGACCATACTGATTATGAAACTATCTAGGTTCTTGTTATACCTATTAGGACAGTGGTCTCTAACCTTTTTACGCCCAAGATCACGTTTTGAATTTAAGGGCAACCCAGGATCTACCCTGCCCCTTCCCCAAGGCCCTGCCCGCTCACTCCACCCACCCGCATCACTCACTCTCCCCCATCCTCACTCACATTCACTGCTGGGGCAGGGGGTTAGGGTTCGGAAGGGGTGCGGGCTCTGGGCTGGGGCCGAGGGGTTTGCAGTGTTGGAGGGGGCTCAAGGCTGAGCCTGGGGCAGGGTGTTGAGGTCAATGAGGGGGCGAAGGGTGCAAACTCTGGGAGGGAGTTTGGGTGCAGGAGAGGGCTCTGGGCTTGTTGCATTGCAGAGGAGCAGGGACAGAGTCTGACAACTTATGTGATTATAAGCAGAGAGTACTTTATTTATTTTTAGCATGCTCTTTATACTCTTAAAGCAGGCAAGCAAGCAGTTGCTAATTGGTTAACAAATTTAACACACTTGCAGCTGTAACTTCATAGAACTAGCTAAGGCCAACTTCTCAAAACAAAGCTCAAAGCCTAATTAACCCATCCTAAAAACCTAAACATCTTAGCTTCCCACACTACCAGCTGCCAAGCTAGCAAAATATTCTCAACATGGGCTGGAGCAGAGTGTTGGGGTACAGGAGGGGATATGGGGTGATTATAAGAAAAATAAAGATAAAACACTTATTGGTGCCTAATTTAACAAACGATGTTAGATTTAAAGCAAAGTTTTCTCACCACATGTTTCAGCAGATAACTGACCAAACCCTCAGGTCACGACCCCTCCCCCAGAGTCCAACATCTGTTTTGTTTGTGTCTTCTGGTGCAATGAATGTGATGGGCAGGGAGAAAGAGAGGGGTCTCTTGAGGTGTCTGCCTCTTCTTTTTATAATTCTGTCCCCCCTTTTGAGAAGCATTTCCAACTGGGAGCAAGGCGACAAGTAGCCCGTGTGGAAGGAAACTCCATGCTGTTTCTTTGCTAAGATGCTCTTGTCCCCCTTCCTGCCAAAGAATGTCCACTTACAGGCAATGGTCCATCAGCCTTGTTTACAGCTGGCTGAGGACTCCATTTGACCATTGTTTCTGAGGAACTGGTTTAGCCTCTCCCTAGGCTTATCTGGAAAACATACTTTTAGTTATGATTTCCGCTTATGTTTATAACTTCTCATATAATGCTGCTATTTGCATTTTGCCATATTATAGATGAGCAAATTACGAGTTTTTAAATGATACCTCACAAGACATGCCTTGTACAAAATTATTACAACAGTGTGTAGGGCGTGAACACGGCTATATTCTGTAAGAGCCAGTGGTTACAGTTTATTGATCACCAATAACGTGTGAATTTATTGGAGACAATATGCCTCAAATAGAAGGAAACAACGATTGAAAGGAGTGAAGTAATGAAAGCAGATAATTCTTCTACACTAACATGTAAACCAATTTGTTGAGGAGCAAGATGGAAAGGATTTCTTTTCATTTCAAAATGCTGAAAACAGATTTCCTTGTTTATTTGGACATCAAATGAAATTTTATTAAAGTAATAAGAGCAGAACATTGAGTTTGGCAAGTGAGACAATTTTATGCTACTTTTATTGTTAAAATGCAGCAGTGATGACCATTTAAGTCCCTATTCTAGGCCTTCCAGCAGCTCTTCAGCAGTGTAATTCAGGAGCAATCTGTGTTCATCTAAAAATGGCAAAAATCAATGTGTGACCATGCCATAAAAACACTTGGGAGGCAAAAAATTGCACTTGTTTTAATACTGTTTTGTGTTACTGGTATCACTTACAGTGTAGCACAAAATGAGAATTTGAAGGAATGATTGAAGCATTTCACCCTGCATATAATTTCCTGAAAGATTTTGAACTCCTGTATGCACTGCTAGATATTGCAGTTGGAGAAATAAAAATAGAGGTTTGTTAATACAAGATGGTCAGTCATATATGAAAAATGACTTGATAGCTTCAGGTGCCCACACAAGGCACATTGATTCTTTGTCTAAAAAGAAAACCACAGAATGTAGTAGCAGGCTGTTGAAGGTGCCATATAATGTATAAAGAAAAATATGATAAAGTAGGTCTTTTCAAATGCAGTCATCCTAAACTTCTAATGTATGGGCAGGTATTCAGCGTACATTTAAAATTTTCTGGTTTAAAAAGTAACGCCTAACAGAGTGTTAAAGCACATTTGGGAAGTTGGTTGACTGGAAAACACTTGAAGGAACTTTTTAGTGACTCAGCAGACTACAGTCTGATGACACTATTGTCACAGTCTCAAACTGGAAATCTGGCTAGATAATTAACAACAATAAAATGGAACCACATAAGGACAATAATTGAAAAAGTGATTCTGAGAAGCTATGAAACCTTTCCCTTACTTAGCTAACATGATTGATTCCAAGTACAGAGTTTGCAGCATGGATACTCAGACTGTGGCTCTTTACAGCATATGATATTAAAACACTGTAATTTAATTAACCAATCAGGATGCTTTTACTATGTTATTAAACAATTGTAGTTCATAAAATAATAGTACTTATTCATTTTGCTGTGAGAAGAAGAATAATTATATATTTCTCTAGACATACTTTTTAAATATGAATGTTTAGTTCTATAGTAAATGAAACAATGAATTCACACAGAATTCAGAATTAGACAGAAAATATCATATCATATATTGCCTCTATATAAATCCATGGTAGGCCCACATCTTGAATACTGCATGCGGATGTGGTCGCCCCATCTCAAAAAAGGTATACTGGAATTGGAAAAGGTTCAGAAAAGGGCAACAAAAATTATTAGGGGTTTAGAATGGTTTCCGTATGAGGAGAGATTAATAAGACTGGGACATTTCAGCTTGGAAAAGAGGCGACTAAGGGGGAATATGATAGAGGTCTATAAAATCATGACTGGTGTAGAGAAAGTAAATAAGGAAGTGTTTCTTACTGCGTCTCATAATACAAGAACAAGGGGTCACCAAATGAAATTAATAGGTAGCAGGTTTAAAACAAACACAAGAAAATATTTTTTCATGCAACGCACTGTCAATCTCTGGAACTCCTTGCCAGAGGGTGTTGTGAAGGCCAATACTATAATGGGGTTCAAAAGGGAGCTAGATAGATTCATGGAAGATAGGTCCATCAATGGCTGTTAGCCAGGATGGGTTGAAATGGTGTCCCTAGCCTCTGTTTACCAGAAGCTGGGATTGGGTGACAGGGCATGGATCACTTGATGATAACCTGTCTGTTCATTCCCTTTGGGGCACCAACCATTGGCCACTGTCAGAGGACAGGATACTGGGCTCGATGGACCTTTGGTCTGACCCAGTATGGCCGTTCTTATGTTCATGGATCGCATTACTGTGGCTCTTTTGAGTAATGTTGATCACTAATTTGGCTCCTGAACCACTGAGGTCTGAGTATCATTAGTTTACTGGCTGAATTCAGAGCAGGAAAAAGAGACTGAAACATAATCCTGAATTTGTTCCTTCTTTTTTCAAATGTAAAATTTAAGATCCAGATTAATTTGATCTATCCTGTATACAGAAGAGTTTGCATCACAGTTGCATCAAAATGGTGGAAGAATGTGGAGGAAAAATTCAGAAGGCAGGACACTTGCATTAAAAATGTTGTCAATTTTAAAAGACCTATAATCCTGTCCAGCCAGTTCAGCTGAGTGTGTGTCAAGAAGATTGGATTGGTTTGGTTGAAACTTTGTAATAGGCTAAATGTTGAAAAGCATTAAGTTCGTAAAAGGGTGTCAGTCCCTAACTGCACATACAAAAGAGTGGTAATCCTGTCCAGGGAGTAGAATGAGGTCTTGCTATTGTACTCTTTTTTTTTTTTTTTTTAAGCTTAGAAATTTGCAATCTTCTTAGTTTGGACAATGTTTCTGCTTTTGTCATGTTTGAAGAAATAACACGATTATGAAGTGAATAATATAGTGTGTGTTTTGTCCTAAATTTAATAAATCTTTTGTAGTTTTTTTTAGTGGGTTTTTCCCCCACAGAAAATAATCTTGTATGTTACTGTTTCTAGGCTCAACTGGCAGAGTTAAAAGATTGTCAGCATATCCTAGCTAGTACCAGTTTTTCACAACCCTCTGTTTAAATTGAGAAATGCCCCTTTGTTATTTTGGTGCAACTCTGGGGTAGGAGATAAGTAGTACTAAAATGTCTTTACATATTCTGGCAACATAATGATTAACAAAATCTTTTGCTGATTGCATTCTGCAACCAAAGCACTGAAATCTACTATGTATAAAGATTACCTGGCAGTATCAGCTATCTAACAACTTTTTTTCTCCTTGAAATTAACAGGCTGAAATCTGCTAGGGATGTGGTGACAAGAACAGGACATTCTTTGGCTCTGGGATCACTGTATAGATATTTAGGAGGAATAGGCTCTACTCAGCACCTGAATGCATGTGTTGGAATCCTTTATACCTTATCTCAGGACAGTACTTCTCCTGATGTACAGGTACTTCGTCACATAATTCAAAATATCTGCCCTCTCTGTAGATATTAAAACAGAACCAATTGTTTTTTGGGAGTAAAAGTTCTTCTTACATGTAAGAGCAGATTAGACAACAATTCCTTCAGCAGAATTCCTGAATTCATACTATTGTTTTGAATTTGATGTACATTCACCTAAATCTTGTTTGATTAGATAGTGCCTTCTTTTTCTTTTCATATGTATATAATTTTTTGTGTCTGCAAAGCTGTCTGTTTCCTAGCACTTTTCTTTTATAAAGATGATGTAGTAAATAGCTTGAAGCTAGTGTGCTGCACTAGCTACAGAGACCAGCTTGCTTTCATGAGTCAAATCGTTGTGAAGATGGTCACATGGTTCTTCCTGAGCTAACACTTCATATGCCATGGTCCCTCTGGGAAGGATATTTTAATCACATGTTGAAATAAAAAGGGGTATACATCAAAACTCCTTAAAGTTTAAGTGATTAAAAACCCCTACATGCCCTTTTAAATAGACTGAATAGTAGACTTAAATTTATCACCTCTATCTACTATCCTCCATACACAGAGGATCACTACAAAAGTAACGTAATGGGTTTGAATGTAGGGCAAAGTGACTGAGATTAAGGCCTTGTCTACACTAAAGGGAAAAGTCAATCTAAGCTCTGCAATTTGAGTTACATGAATAGCGTAACTCAAATTGACCTAGCTTAGGTCTACTTACCGCAGGATCCACACTATGCGATGTCGATGGGAGATGCTCTCCCATCCACTTCCCTTACACTTCTCAATCTGGTGGAGTACAGGAGTCAACGGAAGATCGATCTGCGGTTGATTTAGCGGGTCTTCACTAGACCTGCTAAATGGACCACTGATTCATTGATCACCACGCATCAATCCCCCGGTAAGTGTAGACAAGCCCTTATGTAATATACTCTTTAGCAGTTCTGCCTTCATACTTGCTGTAACTCCATTATTCTTGCTCATGAAACAATGAAAAAAAAATTTATATCTGCAAATTACAGCACTTAGTGTGGGACTAACATTACACTTAATCTAAGAAATTGGTTGCCATTGAGGTACTAATGATGACGGTGTTAACCAGTTGTGCCACTCCAAAATGTAGAATTTTCCTTACAATATTTATCAAAGAAGAGCCACAGTTTCCAGATATTTTGTTATGAAGAACAAATTGTCTGTAGCGTCTTCATCCATCCACTCCCTTTCCACTTCAGAGCACTAGTTGTACCCATGTATTAATTTTTATTTTAATCACAGACTTCACAAAGCAGCTCTTAGGTTTATTTTATTACATATAGGTGTGACATGCCTACATCTTTTATTTTACAGACTTGGGCACTGCATTCTCTGTCACTGATAATAGATTCAGCTGGCCCTCTATATCATGTGCATGTGGAACCTACCCTATCTCTTGTTGTCATGTTGTTGTTGACTGTGCCTCCTGCTTATGCTGAAGTTCACCAGAGCCTTGGTCGCTGTTTAAATGCACTTATCACTATGTTGGGGCCAGAGTTGCAAGGTATGCATAAACAATATTGTCATGTTTGTTTGATTAGGTAATTAGAACACTTAAACATAAGTTGAAACATTGCAGACAAACAGTGAATGTGTTCTAGGAACTTTCAGGAATCATTCAGACATTTTTTCTTGTAAATGAACTGTGAAGTAGTTTTTCATAGGCTAGGCCTTTATGGGGCCAAGACATGGTGGTAATTACCCTTCCAGGATAAGCTATTTTTTTTAATACCCTTACCAGAACGTAGTCCTAAAAGCTTCTCATTGGGTTGAAAGTCCTTATGCTTAGTGCCAAGACATAGGGAATTTTATTTGAAAAATGGAGAACAAAATCCAGATTCAGGCACCTAAACAAAAATGGTCTGATTTTTCAGTGGCGTTCTGCACTCACAGTACCCATTGAGTTCAGAGCTCAATACAGGCATTCTAGTACTTGTTTACAGAAGGAGGTTAATCCATTGCTTTTTGAGCCCATCAGATAATGTGCAATATGAAAGCCACACTAATAGCATGTACACAAATCTCCAGCATTATTTGAAAGGGCAACAACACCAGAGATCTATGGAGCCTGGGGAAACAAGGCAGGTACAGTGACTTGACAGGAAAAGCAACTGAAAGACTTCAGGGAAGACATTATATCTGGCCTTTCCCTGGGGGGTTAATAGGGAATGTCAGGTCAGGCACTATCAATTTCTTCTGTTGAGGCCCGGGTCCTGTGAACTGCTTCATGTGTGCAGACCTCATTGATTTTCATGGGGCTTTGTGTGGATGCAGGGTTGTGTAAGACAGCTTATAGGATCAGAGCCTTAGCTTCCTGCATCTATAGCTGTTTCAGTGCCTAAGTCCACTTCCATCCCACTGACTCACCTGCAAGTGAATTCCTTTTATTTATTATTTGTGTACTCTATCATTGATAATAAATTCACCCAGTCCTTCATATGATGTGCATGTACTACCTTGATACATTTACCTGCCTGCCAATCCCAGGCTTTATTAATCATTTAGTTCATTCCCCCCCCCCCCCTCCCGAAATATTACCTTAAAAAAGAAAACACACCTTTTGTATTGGTATAGAAAGTTCTACTGAATAAGTGTGCCAGTAGTCCAAAAAGTGGGGAGTGGGATCTAGAGGCTAGAGAAAAGAATTGAGTCAGGTCTAAGTTTACCACTGACTCACTGTGTGACCTCTCTGTGCCTTATTGTCCCCCTCTGTTAACTGGTTATAATGCCTGCCTGCCTACCTCTCAGTGGTATTTTGAGGCCTTCTTGCTTGTTTGTAAGCTTAGAATCATAGAAAGGTAGGAAGGAACCTTTCCTTCTAGCCCAGTCCCCTGCACTGAGGCAGGACTAAGTTGACTGTGACTGTCTGTTTAAAGGTGCAGTAGAACTGCTAAGTATGATGATTATTATTCTACTTGACTGAATCGCTTGCAGAAACTCCTATGTGAATCATTTTATTAAGAGTGAATGCTTTGTATAATTATTCATATTTGTACCTATTTAAAAAAAAATAGAGGAAAATTAATATGTTGGAAGTATTAAAACACTGTTTTTCTAACTGTAGGCAGTAATACTGCAGTTTCAGCCTTAAGATCTTCTTGCCTCCTGGGCTGTGCGGTGATGCAGGATAACCCTGACTGCCTTGTTCAGGCTCAAGCCATCTCTTGCCTACAGCAGCTTCATATGTTTGCTCCACGACATGTCAACTTGTCTAGCCTTGTAAGCTGCCTATGTGTAAGTACAGCTATGAAAATGTATTTTTCCCTGTTTTTAAAATTTTCAACCTTTGCCTTGAAACATAAAACATTTAAATAAATTTTCCTTAAACCAGCCTGTTATCAGTTGTTAAAATACATTTAATACTGTGTTTTAGTAATCAGTCATTCTTTAATAGGGTGAGGTATTCTGTCTTTCATATGCACATGATCATTCTCTCTTCTCCCCTTTCTATTTATCCATTTTCCTTCCTTCTGTTTCCTTCCTTCTGTATCTCTCCCAAGAGCATACCCGTTACTGAGAGTATGTGCTGCCATTCTTACACAAGCCAAACTTTTGTTGACAAAATGTATGAGTTTTGGGTTTTGCCCACTTCTTAATTCTGGCCAGTATTTCTTCTCGCCTATGTGAGGTTAAGGTTTGTTGAAGTAACTGATTACTTCTCAATATTCAGTATAAGTAATATAATTATTTATAATTTTAAAGACATCTATATTAGTTTACCTTCCCCTTCAATTCTGTACTGCTAGTGAGCAGTTGTTGTTGTGGTTCTGGTACTCAAGACAGCTGCCCCCTCTCACTTCAGTTTGCAGGCCTGAGGGATAGGCCACTTTTCAGGTCTGTCATCTCATTTGTAAAATATTATATATTACCTTTTAATTGCCATGGTAGCTGCCATGTCCCCAGAATTTGTTAAATCCAAGAAAGCAACCCTAATGCTAACATGCCTGGTCGGTTCTTCATAAGCAAAACAGGGCGTTCTTTCCACTAAGGTCATGTCCACAGCACCAAATGCAACCTCTACTTGCACAAGTATTGGGTGTCCTAGTTCTATTTTTTTTCTTTGATCCTGTACTAGAATCATAGGACTGGAAGGGACCTCAAGAGATCATCTAGTCCAGTTCCTTGCACTTGTAGCAGGACTAAGTATTATCTAGACCATCCCTGACATGTGTTTGTCTAACCTGCTCTTAAAAATCCCCAATGATGGAGATTCCACAACCTCCCTAGTCAATTTATTCCACTTTGCCTATTATTCTTATATCTGAAGCTGTTTCCCACACAATAAAATGCCTGCTTCCATAAGAACATACTGTAGCAAGAGAAGATTTTAAAAAGATTTGATCTACCCTCATTGTGTATACATGATTTAGCTGGTTTTCCTGTAAAAGTTTTTTTCTCAGAAGTCAAAAAAAGAGTAAATGTTCTGGATTTTCTTGTATCTCTGCCTTGTCTGTCTTGGAGTTTAAGTGTTCTTTTGTCTAAGCAGCTGTTGCATTCATTAGTAGATATACGTTTTGATTTCTTATGGAGTTCACATTTCTTGCATATATGTTTGAGGTTTTCGTAGAAATGTATCTGCAAGATTCAGAGAGAGCTCCACATTACTATTGGGTTTAAGCATGAGCATGTTTATTTTGGGAGAATTGTACCTTTTAGGGATTCTTCTTTCTTCTCCCCCTTCCAGCGTATTTTATCCTTGATCTTTCTTTCAATAGGTAAAAAGCATTTCCACTCATCTTTTATGAAAGCACTCCAGACTTAGGAGTTGCTGTCCTGTTGATCAGCCAACTCATTAGCATTTCCATCTATTTGCAAATCTATGGAATGAACGTCTTGACCACTTCTGTTTACAGTAGTACCTCTCTAAACTGCACAAAAAATTGGTTTCTCAGCAAAGATTTCTCAGCAAAGATTTAATAATAGTGTGTTTGTAGTGAGGTTTTGTATTACAAAGACTTCATTGTTTTTACAGAATAATACTTCAATATACTTGTGAAATTGTTACAGTAAATTATGGAATACTTCATAAATTAAAACTTACCTACACTTGTCAATTAAAAAGCAAAGTATATTTTGGTGCATGTGTGTGCGTGTGTGCGTGTGTGTGTTCATTTAAGTCCCAACCCTACAGGAAGTTTTACGTGGGTAGATTCTTGTGCCTACACCGCGTCCCAGTGAAATCCGGGACTCCACACAGTTGTAGATTTCTGTCTGCGAGGAGCTCATTTCAGAATCAAAGCCCTCCACACTAATACATACAGTTTAGTAATTGGCAATAGGTCTCTCAGTCATAACTATGAATAAGTGGGGTTTGATTTATACTTTTCTTATTTAGACCACATTCCGGCAGAGGTCACCATGCAGGTGGACCCTGCACCTGTGTTGAAGCCTCATTGAATTCAGTAGAAGTTTGTAGGGCATGCGGTCTGCCTGAAAAATTACCCTTGTTGTCTTAATAGGAGGCATGGACAGGGCACTGTTTTGGGACGTGGGAGACATAAGTACAATTCCCAGTTCTGCCACTGGCTTGCTGGGTGAGTTTGGGCAAGTATCTCTCCCTGTGCCTCAGTTTCCCCATCTGTAAAAGAAGGATGATACTGACCTTCTGTAAAGCACTTTAAGCTCTAAAGATGAAAAATGCTAAGTAAGAGCTAGGTGGTATTATTTTTTAGTTTTAATACCACCATTCTGTGCTGAGCAATTATTTGTAACAGACGGGGAGGAAGGTAAAGAGGCTCTTGTCAGAGAAACAGACTGTATTACTGATGTCCATTGAGACACGCTAGTGAGGAGAGAGCTGAAAACACTGTTGCTGAGAGTGGTTACGTTAATTACCAATTCTAATTACGAATAATTATTTGGAGGGATTTTTTCCTATTTCTCCAAGGCTATTGCCAATATATTGAAAATTTATGAGTTCAAACTTTGTTAGAATGTTCTTAAAATATTTAATAATTAAAAGAAGACTTCTTATAAAAAAAAGTTATATAAAAAGAACATCATCATCCCACCTTCATCTTCATTTCCCCCTTCTCCCCTAGTCCCCACCCCTACCCCAAAACAAAATAAAAAAACAGCATCTTAGAATTTTCTTCCTTTAGAAAGAGGATTTTCTTACCCAGGGCTTTGCATCTAACTGCATGGTACTTAACATTCTCTGTCAAGTTCTGGCAATTAAATACTTGGTTGTGGAAATAACCTTTTGTATCTAGTGATGACTAATATTAATTTTACAGCTAACTTTACGGATACACACTAGGTTCTTATTTATGCATCTCATATACATAGGATGGCTGCATAGGGTGGATGCTCAGGTTTTCAGCTATAGGACCCAAAAGAAAACATGTTCAGATACAAATATATATAATAGTTTCAATGACCACTTTCAAGAGCTGCTTTTACATTTATTTTAACCAATGAGTTTTATGGGCTGTTGGCGTACATTTTAAAGATGTTCAACATTATATGATGAGGTATCTGGACTAAGCAAATGAGGTTATTGTGGAATGTTTGAGATAAGACTCTGAATTTAATATTCTGAATTTACATTTTATGATTTCCTTGCTGTAGTGAGTATCATTGTGGTAACTGTATTTTGATTTTGTCATGACTGGTTTGTCATTTGTTTTTGTGCAGGAGATCTTGTTGGATAATTCTGTGTTGGTAGGTCCCTGTGCCTTGTTAATCCTAAAATTTCAGCAGTTTGCAGTGGCATTTTTTATTTCCTCCTGTCTCTCTCTCGCTGTTTAACCATTAATGTAAAGTAAAATATCTTTAGCATGTCAAATGATGTTCATCTGGTATCACCCTAACCAAATCCCTTCTAACCTTCGGCAGCTGGCACATGTGTTTCATTTTGTGCACTTAATTTTGCATCTGTTTGACTTTAACATGTCCAATGCAGAAATGGTTTAAGTTAATTTTTATGTGTTGCTTGCATTGTGTGTGTTCCCTTTTTCCCTACTTAAAATGTGGGAGAATGAGAGATATGAAGAATGTGTCTCTCACATTTCCCAGTATCCTGACTTGAGTGCTCTGTCCTTCCCTATAAAAATTATCTGGTGAGCTGCAATTTTAAGCATGCCAGATTTCCAGGAGATGTGGCCTGCGTGAATAAGTGTTGCATTAAAGATTCAGTTGTACCCTTTACAATTTCAGTTAAAGTATCTTGCAGAGATACTAATTGACTCATTTCTTTTACAAAAGAATTGTTATTCAGAGCAAATCTTTGTATCTATTAAATATATAATTCATAATGAGTTTTGCAGATTCGCATGCATAAGCATACGAAAGCAGGAGAGACAAATTAGTTTTAAATATAATGAAACTGAGATTCCATATCACTTATTCTTTGTGTCCTTAATTTTTTTATTTTTAATCTCATTTTGAGTGACTGGCTTATCAATGACAAATGAGGAGCATGACCCCTCAGCAAAGGTTCTCTGCAGAAGACTCTCAGTTCTGTCCTTTTTCAGTTACCTTAGAACAGAGGTTTTCAACCTGTGATTGGTCCGCAGACTATGTCTAAGCGGTCCACAAAAAGGTCGTTACAACAGAACAGTGGTTTTCAGCCTCTGGTCTGCAGACCCTTGGGAGTCCACAGACTATGCCTAAGGGTACGTCTACACTACAAGACTATTTCGAATCTACTTAATTCGAATTTGTGGATTCGACCTTATGAAGTCGAATTTGTGTATCCACACTAAATACACTAATTCGACTGTCTGAGTCCACAGTAACGGGGCCAGCGTCGACTTTGGAAGCGGTGCACTGTGGGAAGCTATCCCACAGTTCCCGCACTCCCTGCTGCCCATTGGAATGCTGGGTAGAGCCCCCAATGCCTGCTGGGGGAAAAAATGTGTCGAGGGTGGTTTTGGGTAACTGTCATCATTCAACCGTCACTCCCGCCCTCTCTCCTTGAAAGCGCCGGCGGGAAATGTGTTCGCGCCCTTCTCTGGTCGGTTACAGCTCGGACGCCACAGCACTGTGAGCATGGAGCCCGCTGCGATCATCGCTGCACTTATGGCCGTTGTCAACTCCTCGCACCTTATCGTCCGCCTCTTCCACAGTCAGCTGCTGAGAAATCGGGCGAGGAGGCTCCGTCAGCGCGGTGAGGACAGGAAGTCACAGAGTGGCGCAGACCTCTCACAAAGCAGGGTACGCCGTGCAGTGGAGATCATGGTGGCAATGGGTCAAGTTCATGGTGTGGAACGGCGATTCTGGCCCCGGGAAACAAGCACGGACTGGTGGGACCGCATAGTGCTGCAGGTCTGGGATGAATCACAGTGGCTGCGAAACTTCAGGATGCGTAAGGACACTTTCCTTGAACTCTGTGACTTGCTGTCCCCTGCCCTGAAGCGCCAGGACACCCGGATGCGAGCAGCCCTGAGTGTGCAGAAGCGAGTGGCCATAGCCCTCTGGAAACTTGCAACGCCAGACAGCTACCGGTCAGTAGCGAACCACTTTGGCGTGGGCAAATCTACCGTAGGGCTTGCTGTGATTCAAGTAGCCCACGCAATCGTTGAGCAACTGCTCTCAAAGGTAGTGACCCTGGGAAACGTCCAGGTCGTCATAGATGGCTTCGGCGCGATGGGATTCCCAAACTGCGGTGGGGCTATAGATGGGACTCACATCCCTATCCTGGGACCAGCCCACCAGGCCAGTGAGTACATTAACCGAAAGGGCTACTTTTCTATGGTGCTGCAAGCACTGGTGGACCATAGGGGACGTTTTACCAACATCTACGTCGGGTGGCCGGGCAAGGTTCATGACGTGCGTGTGTTCAGGAACTCTGGTCTGTTTAAACGCCTCCAGGCAGGTAGTTTCTTCCCGGACCACAAAATAACGGTTGGGGATGTGCAGATGCCTACAGTGATCCTCGGGGACCCAGCCTACCCGCTAATGCCCTGGCTCATGAAGCCCTATACAGGCGCCTTGGACAGTGAGAAGGAGCTCTTCAACTACCGGCTGAGCAAGTGCAGAATGGTGGTGGAGTGTGCTTTCGGACGTCTCAAGGGGAGATGGTGGAGCTTACTGACTCGCTCGGACCTCAGCGAAAAAAATATCCCCGTTGTTATTGCTGTGTGCTCCACAATCTCTGTGAGAGCAAGGGGGAGACCTTTATGGCGGGATGGGAGGTTGAGGCAAATCGCCTGGCTGCTGATTACGCTCAGCCAGACAGCCGTGCCGATAGAAGATCCCAGCGGGAAGCGCTGTGCATCCGGGAGGCTTTGAAAGCTAGGTTCCTCGGAGAGCAGGGTAACCTATGACTCTCCAGTTGATTTACAGAGAAGCTGAACCTGAGCCTGTTTCAGTGACTGTTGACTTCGATCTGCGGTTACATACCCCGTTCTCCAGGTTTCCCCCCTTCCAACACATGTTTTAAAATAAATTTAATGGAACACTGATTATTAACAAAGTTTTCTTTTATTATGAATTCCTGTTCAAGGGTTGAAACATGGACGCGGACTGCGGTGGGTACGGTGTGCACTGATGTACAGACCGCTTCTACACTAGAGGAATGACAGGCTCCTGCTCCTACAGCGGTCTCTGGGGGGAGGACGGTTGCAGGTGGGTGTGCAGGAAGGGGTGGGTTTGCAGGAAGGGGTGAGGGGTGCCGTCTTTGGGACGGAGTTTGGATGCAGGCTCTGGGCTGGGGGTTAGGGCATAGGAAGGGGTGAGGGGTGTGTGGGAAGGGTGAGTATGTGTCCGTGGATGAGGGCTCTTGCTGGGGCTCAGGGCATCGGAGAGGCTCGTGGCTAGGGTGGAAGGGCATGGTAAGGGCAGCCTGCCTTGCCATTTGTGGATGGCAGGTGCTAGGACCCTGGGGCAGCATACACCTCACAGACTGACCCGGGGCAGCATACACCTCACAGACTGACCCTGGTGCCTAGTGACTGCAGTCTGTGTGTGTCCTGCTGTTGATCCTGCCCCCAAGTCTGTACCCTGGTAATGGAGGCTGTCCTATGCAATTAAAAAACCCCTCCCCCCCCTTCACACAAAGTCTTCTGACAAGGAAAACGTGACGGAAACAGTGAATAACAACAAACTACTCTTAATACTCAACTACACAGTGGGGGGATGAAACTTGGATTTGGGACTGGGTGATCCAGGAAGGGAAGCACTTCTCACAATTTATGGCATGAGAGCTGTTTGGTACATGAGCGCTCTGCTGGGGTGGAGTGACAGTTTTCACGGTCCCTAGCGCCCCTCCTTCTTGTGATTTTGGGTGAGGGGGGACAGGACTTTGTGGCGGGGGAAGGCGGTTGCAGATACAGTTCAGGGGGGCTCTCTGCTCCTGCCTGCGGTCCTGCAGAACATCTACAAGGCGCCGGAGCGTGTCCGTTTGCTCCCTCATTAGCCCAAGCAGCGTTTGAGTCGCCTGCTGGTCTTCCTGCCGCCACCTGTCCTCCCGTTCGCTGTGTGAGCGCTGGTGCTGACATAGGGTCTCCCTCCACTGTCTCTGCTCGGCCGCCTCGGCTCTGGAGCAAGCCATCAGTTCCGAGAACATGTCGTCCATAGTCTTTTTCTTTCGCCGCCTAATCTGCGCCAGCCTCTGTGAGGGGGATGCCGGGGCAGTTCTTGAAGGAGCCGCAGCTGTGTGATGGGAAAAAGGAAGTGATTTCCTTGAAAAGATACATGTTTGCGAACACTGAACACACTCTAGTCAGTTTCTGTGAACAAGACCATACAGGGAACCTAGTCTCACGAGCTCTCAGGACAAGTTCGAGATTTTAGAATACGCTTTCATTGGCTGCGGTCTTGCATAGGAGATCGGACAAGCGGGGCGGTACAGCTGAATCCGTGTAGCAGCCAGGCCTGGTAAGCACTACACTATAGGCTGCTTAACAGTTAATGGATAGCTGTGCCCTCCCGCTGAAGGCAATCTGGAAAGCATAAAGTCTGACCCTGTTCCAGCCCCTCGCGGCTGTGCCCGGGAAAGATCACTGTATGCTTTTCCTCTGCGGCCTCCAACACGTGGCTGTTAAATGAAGGTCATTTGCTATGCAAAGTAAAAGTCAAGCATTCACAATAGTAACAGTACACTAATTGCCCTAATTAGATGCAGCAGTCGCCGAACGAGATTACCCTGAGGCGGGTCACTCAGAGAGAGAGAGAGAGAGAGAGGATGCTGCTAGAATCCCTGCACAGACCAGGACCGTATGCTGCCATGCTGGTGGAGGCAATGATTCCGCTGTACATTAGGATGGCCTGGCGCGGAAGAGTGTGCTTCCACGGAGCACCAAATAAGGCACCTCTCCCCAGGAACCTCCTGCGGAGGCTTTTCGAGCTCCTGTACGAGAGCTTCGTGGAAGTGTCCCAGGAGGATTTCTGTTCCATCCCTATATGTGTGGACCTTCTTTTTATATAGTTTTATATGGAAAAGTTTTTATATAGTTTTTACATATTTTTTATTCCTGTTTTTAAAAAAATAAATGTTTCCATGTTTATAGCACTTACCGACTGATCCTTCCCCTGATTCTGAGTCCGGGTTAACGGCCGGGGAGGGTTGGTAGGGGATCTCTGTGAGGGTGATGAAGAGATCCTGGCTGTCGGGGAAAGCGGTATTGTAAGCGCTGTCGCCTGCGTCGTCCTCCACAAACCCTTCCTCATCTTCCCCATCGGCGAACATCGCCGAGGAACTGCCCGTCGACACTATCCCATACTCAGAGTCCACGGTCACTGGTGGGGCAGTGGTGGCAGACCCACCTAGAATGGCATGCAGTGCCTCGTAGAAGCGGCATGTCTGGGGCTGGGCTCCGGAGCGTCCGTTTGCCGCTCTGACTTTTTGGTAGCCTTGTCTCAGGTCCTTGATTTTCACGCGGCACTGCGTTGTATCCCGGCTGTATCCTCTGAGTGCCATGGCTTTGGAGACCTTCTCGTAGGTCTTTGCATTCCGTTTGTTGGAGCGCAGCTCTGAAAGCACAGACTCATCGCCCCACACAGCGATCAGATCCAGGACTTCACGGTCTGTCCATGCTGGGGACCTCTTTCTATTCTGGGATTGCATGGACTCCTCTGCTGGAGAGCTCTGCATCGTTGCAGGTGCTGCTGAGCTCGCCCCGATGTCCAAACAGGACATCGGATTCAAAGTGCCCAGACAGGAAAAGGAATTCAAATTTTCCCGGGTCGTTTCCTGTGTGGCTGGTCAGAGAATCCAAGCTTGGACTGCTGTCCAGAGCGTCAACAGAGTGGTGCACTGTGGGATAGCTCCCGGAGCTACTAAGTTCGATTTGCATCCACACACAGCCTAATTCGAGATAGCCATGTCGAATTTAGCGCTACTCCCCTCGTCGGGGTGGAGTACCGAATTCGAACTAAAGAGCCCTCTAGGTCGAATTAAACGGCTTCCTGGTGTGGACGGTTGAGCGGTTAATTCGAATTAACGCTGCTAGATTCGATTTAAAATCCTAGTGTAGACCAGGCCTAAGATTTCCAAGGGGTCTGCACCTCCATTGAAAATTTTTTAGGGGTCCGTAAATGGGAAAAAAGGTTGAAAACCACTGCCTTTAGGTGACACATAAGGGTAGAAGGTTACTTAATTGTAAAGGATAACCTCTTTACCTTCCATATACTTAGACACATGCTCATTTTGGTTGTTTACTCGTTATAACCTAAACTTGGATTACAGTAAATTGTATAAACATTGGTCTAGTTACCCTGCCCAGCCACTTGACAAGCATAGTGTATCTGTGGATTACTTTCAGGATAGTCTTAAAATTTGTGGGGAGGGAGGGAGAAGAACCTCAGGTGCAAGACTTGGTTTTTTTAAAGTTGTTTCCTTGCTCCAGGAACAATGTTTACGTTGGCATCGGTTTTCAATACAAAAAGCAGAGTCTGATCTTGTGATGTTGAAGAAATGATGCTCTAAACAGCCATGCTGGAGAATGGTTCAGGAGAGCTGACTTGTCTCCACACGACATGCCCATCCCTAAACCTGACCTTCCCCAAAACAAACAACTACAATTTAGTTGGATTATATTTTCAAAAGAAACCTTGTTCAGCATCCATTTATTATTCTCTTTGCCCTCTCTCTTACAATCTCACTTTCATGCACAGACCTTGGAATTATTTGAGCTTGGTTTTCCTGTCCTTAGTTGTATCGTAATTTTCTTTCATCACTCCTAGCTCTCTATCATGGTGATATGAGTGGAGTTCATTTGGACTGAGTTTTCATACCACACTGTAATTTTGTACTCTGGATAAAAGTAAAATAGGCATTCATTTAGATCACGATTCAACTTTCCTTGAAGTCAGTGGAATTTTTTTCACTGACTTCAATGAAAGATGGATATGACTGGCTCTGTTGGATAATTTCACTGAGAGAACTTTAAAATTACTGTGGTTACCAAAGCATTTACAATATTGTAAACTTTTAATTTTAGGTCTATAAAGGTACGCAAAATAGGACAGTTATTTGGTGATGGACTTCACAGTCTATTTCATAACAGTGATCAATCAGAAAGCACTGGACTATTGCCGTATTGGGTAGCTGCAACAGAGGTTGTGAGCCATCTTACTCTCTTTGTTTGCATATTTCAGGTGAATCTCTGTAGCTCCTACTTGTTGTTGAGACGAGCAGTACTAGCTTGTTTGCGTCAGCTAGTGCAAAGAGAAGCAGCTGAGGTATCAGAACATGCTGTTGCCTTTGTTAAAGACTGCAGAGAAGACTTCACTCCAGGTAATGTACGTCCATTAAGCCTTGAGAGTGCAGTGCTGGACTCATGCTGAACTTGGATTGTTAAGCATCCTCCCTTCTAAATTAAACTGAGATGGCAGATTATTTGTTCTGTAGCATATTTAAAAACCTTTAACTCAAAATATTTATTTCTACTAAAACATGATATTTATGTGATTATTTTTGTTGAAGCTTTTTAGGCATTTCCCAGTGATAAAACAATGCTAACAGCAGTGTTGCCAAGCCTCACAATTTTGTCATAAGTGTCATAATACTTGGTGTTTTTCTTAAAGCCCCAACTCCTGGAGCAATCCAAGAGAGCAAAATCTCAATTTTCATTTAAAAAAAAAAAGTTTCTAGCCCCCATCGTTGCAGAGAAGAGCTAGAAAATGTGTCCTGAGTGCACCCTAACTGTGACAATAACCAAATAGTAGGTAAAAAAAACCTTTTTTAAAATTGTGATCTTTAAGTTAATCTCCTGATTTTCTGGAACCTTACTCATGGTTTTTTAAAGCTTTGGGTTGACAGTACTATAACACTGCAATAGTGAATTAATATAAATGTGCCAACAACTTTAGGTCAAGGTTTTTAAAAAGGGGTTCCATATTCCATTGTGCTAGGTGCTATCTACGCACACAAAGTCAGTCCTTGCCCCCCAAAACATACAATTTAGTTGAGCATATAAATACAGTAAGGGGTCTGGTTTTCAAAAGTGCTGAGCACCAGGTGTCATATGTACTGCATATGTGCAAGTTCGTCAGCCAGCTTCCACTGCAGTCTTTGAAGTTTTGGTGGAAAAGCAGGAAGCCCCAAAAGAGACCCAAAGAAGTTTTAAATTATTTTTATTTGTTAATTGGACCATGGGCTTATCTGTATGAATATTTAGTTTGTGGCAAGTTGGGATGTAAATGTACACCACAGCAGCCTCCCTTACACTAAGGGCTTGTCAACATAGTGCGTCGGTGTTTAATACAGGGGTGTGATTTCTAAAGCAGGCTAACATGTTGTGCGTTAATTGGTCCATATAGACCCTGCTGGTGCACACTAATATTTACTGTACCTATCTCAGAGAGATTATGTGACAATGTTATTTTAACATTTAGCAAGCCTCTTTTTGTGCAGTACAGGATTACACCATAGGTGAATTTAGTTAAAGGCCCACTTTAAGTGTTGATTTGTAAATTTAGTGATATTAAGCAAATGAGAATAATCAACTGTCGGTAATAACTGAGGATTTCCAGACGACTGTGTATTTTGTTACTATAATGTTCTTTCAGAGCTATTTTTGTAGATGGAGAATCATTTAACCTTAACTTTGTAGCCTGAACAATTTTTGCACTGGTAATTATCATCATCACAGGTTCTTTCCTTCTGGCAGCTACACAGATGATAGCTGTTGAGTACGGAATCAATAGGGGATATATAGATAAATGCTTTACTTAACATCAGAACAAGTCCACTCATTAATATAACTAAACAACATAAAGAGCTCTTAGGATTGTAAACTTACTCACATACTCCTAAGATATGGGAAAACAAAGATAGAATCAGTAAGTGGAGCATATCAGAGAACAGGTCCTGATCCAATTGACAGTCTTTCAGAAACCTGATGTACCCAGAGTATAGGAAAGTATCCAGTGTTCGGGTTTTTTTTGGGGGGGGGGGGTACCTTTGGATTATATAACCCACATGGATCTATGGCCATATTTTCCCATTTTTATTACCATAAGAAACTTAGGCCTGCCCTTTTGTCTGTGTGTGGTGTTTTGGGTGACCATACTTAGGCTTTGAACTACTGACAAGCTATTCACATCAATTAATTTCTTAATAAATAAAGTGGTTATCTCTATAGTTACATAGTTGCAAAAATCCTCTTCCCTCCCCCACTCCATTTTAAGGTTATTTATGCAACTACAGTGAAACCCCACTATAACGCGATTATTGGGGTCCAAAAAATTCGATCACAATAAATGTGGGGTCACATTATAGCAGGGTTACGGAAATTTACCGTTTCAAGCTAATCAGTTTCTCTTGGGCAGAAAACGACTTGCGTTTGTGAACTGCCCATAATGGTAACTGAAAGAGTGTAGCAATAAATAGTGACAGCACAAGCTAATCAACCTATTAAATGAACCAGCACCGGCCTGAGAATGGCTGGGTTTGGACTTTGAAAACCGGAGTTTTGGGACCTGGCAGAGTGGAGCTGGAGCAGATCTCAAGAGATCTGTACAGAGGTGCTCAGCCAACTCCCCTCCACACGGAGAGCTGATTGCAGTGTTTGACACTGAGGAGTTGCTGATATTCAGAGCGGAGTTCGTGCCACTGTTTCTGTAGCATCCCTCCCAGCTGTCAGCCTGCTCCAGCAGCAGGGGCTCTCAGCCATGCAGCAAAAGAGGGAAACACTTGGGGAGAGTAGGGGAGATGTGCAAGAGGCAGAGGAAGAGCGAGGAGCAGCTGGGGAGGAGAACGGCAAGAACATCTTTACAAAGCTTCAGCCAGAACGAGAGCTTTTCCACTGCCATTTTTTTGGTTTGGGGCAGCCGGAGCCATCTTATGATCGCGTTGTATCCGAATTTGCATTACCGTGGGGCGCGTTATAGCGGGGTTTCACTGTATGTGGTGTACTCGTCTTTCTGTGCTTGTCTGTCACACAGCATGAGAAGACACAAATATATGAACTTGGGTTAAGCCTCTGGACCTACTTTGACTAAAAATCAGGCCTGCCACATTTGGCCTCACACTAAATAAATGTTGCCTTTTTAGCATAGCAAATCCTAATTCTCTTATTATTTAAATTCCCCTACTTGTGTTCATGTTATTGATGTCTAAGGCCATTTTCAATCTTGTACTTTTGTAATCATTACAGTAAATTCTCAGCAACCTTGAATGACTAATTACATTAAAAAAAACCTTAATAACCTGCTACATATTCAAAAGCTAATAACAAGGGTTAGCAGACAATGAAGAATTCTTCAGAAAGTAAAACATTAACATGGGTATAGAGATTTTAACCAAGCAGTTAGAGCTAAACATAACATCCTCACTGGAGTGGATTCTAGTAAATCAGCTTAACATAACACAAAGCGACATTCACATTGGACAGGCATTTCATGACCCTGGGAAAAGCTAGAAAAATTACTGGGGTGCAATTCATTTGGGGCAATATTGAATAATGTGGTGTTCTTAAAGTTGGTTTTGCACCCAGATGGCATGGCAGATATTTTCTGTTTGCAATATATGACTTGTGTAATTATTAAGTACTGTAACTGAATTTCTACACTCTTGTGTTATGGCAATTTTGTGATGCATACCACTCAGATGATAGACTGTGTTCTTAACAGACATTAACATCAGAGAAGTTGGCCTGGAGGGAGCATTGCTGAGCTTGCTGGACAAAGAATTGGATCAAAGACTATGCCAAGATATCAGAGAGACCCTAAGTCATATGCTTACATCAGTGGCAGTGGAAAAGCTCTCGTTCTGGCTGAAGCTTTGTAACGATGTTCTTGCTGCCTCAGCTGGTAAGTGCTAACATATTCTAGCTGGGAATGTAATAAAAACAAGGCCTACAAATGATCTCTGCTTTACAGGAGAGAAATAATCAGTCTCATCTCTTAGAAGTGTACAGATTGTGAAAAAGTGTATTACTGCTATTTATTTTAAATTATTTGATACTTACACTTTTTCCCCTAGAATGGGAAATTACTTGATCTTTCCTGACTGCCTTTTGCGTTCTGAAAAGGGCTGGTGAACAGTAACTCTTTCCATGACTAGTCATATCCTACTTGATGAAAGGCTTGAGCCACAAAGTTCAAATTTCCACAAACTTTGGAATGGAACATATCGTTACATCTGAGATAATGGTTCAGGCTAGTCATTAATACCTAGTGTATAGTGTGTGGATTCCTTTTCAATGAATCTTTAGTTGCTATAAAGCAACATATGCTGAGGATCTTGTGGTATTAGTCATGTGCATGTTATGCAGCTGTGCTTGTACATAATGAAATTTATAGTCCACACCCATGCAATTAGTAGAGTCTGGGTTAGCTCTAAACAGACAGAGAAAATGATACATCAGTAGCAAGACTGCTTCCTGAAATGTGTGATATAAAATTAATCTTGACAGGCCCTTTTGCTTCGGTCTTGATTCTGCTGTGTTGTCAATCAGTGGCTGTTCTCAGTAAATAAATAAGAGCAACTAAAGTCTTGAAAACCTACAGTCTTTGAAATGTTCTGCTGAAATGTAGTCATACAAAAATTGTCTGCTATCTTTTTCTACATTTCTGGTATGCTTTAATGGCATTCTGGTATTCAGAACATTCAATAAAAATCACTTTTCAACCATTTTTCAATAGCAAGCCAATCCTTGTTTTTATAAAGGTCTTGGCTGATAACAATAAATTTATAAAATCAAGGTTTCATAATAGATTTTGGTTTTCAGTATTGAATTTTGGATATAGCACAAGATATGAGTTCTTGGCAACATGGAGGTTTGGAATAGTTAATGTTCAGAAATTTGGGGTTTACCTCTGGTTATAGATTTTATTTATTCTCATAGCAGAAATTAAAATGCAGTAAACACTGGGGCTATGAGGCCCTTTGGGGATCCAGAAGAAAATTCCCTTAAGCTATTGGCTCTCTGTTATTAATGGAGGAAATGATGCAGAGCTATACTTCTAAATGAATAATTCAGAGCAGGTTGAACTAGTTACCCTACTTAATATTCTGAAAGGACTGAATTCTAAGAATGGAGAACAAATGAGGAGGAGGAACTACAAAGATAAGCTCTTGGGGAATATTGGGTTCAGGTAAAAGCTATGCCCCCGAAAGAATCAGTTTTGGCTTAAACCATTTTGACTTTTATTTTGATTTATTTTATTCTGGCTAGTTGTACATGAAGAGAACAACCTGCAATCTGGAACACTGATAGTTTCTGTTGTGTCTTAACTCTTTCCTGGGATTTGTTTTGTTTCATTCATAAATCAATGTGACTTGAGTTTGCTTTCATGATACTGACCTTTGCAGTCCTAAAAAGATTATGTAAGAAACAGAAGATAGTTTTGGGCCATTTGCCTTTTTATTCTAGCTCTAGGTTCTCCAACTGAAGTGGGCAGTGCTGATTCTGAGGAGCGAGATGAACTTGTTAAAAAGTTATCTTGCAAAATCTGCTGTAACTTTTCAAGTGAATAATCGTAATAGTAATAAGGAATATTTAGTTTCTTCATGGAGACGTCCTATAAAACAGCTTTTGGTGCAGATACCAGCATGTACTAATATCATCAGGACTACTTTAACCCTAAAGCTCAGTAACATGTAATCTACCTTGAGTCTAGTAACATGACCAAGCCATGACTGCAGAATATCTTGAGACAAAATTATTGACCACCTTATGGTACTAACTGAAATAAGTAATCAATGGAAGGAGCGGCCTGGTCATCTTCGAGGGCTAGTGAGATTTGGTGCAGCAGGAATCTTAAAAGCCACTGCATACTTTCTACAGTTTCTAGACCCATTAAGCTGTTAAAGGCTAGCACTTACAGGACAGTAATGTGTTTGAATTCCTTCAGTAATCAGTTGTATTCCTTCCCTTTTTGGTGTTTTTAAAAATATAGATTTCACCTCAGTAGCTTCAGTGGATACTACCCAAGAAGAGGAGGGAACTAAAGAGGATGATGATGTGTTAACCTCTGAAACTGATGAGAGATCCCACCCTTTCACTAATCCAAAATGGTCCACTAGAGTTTTTGCTGCAGAGTGTGTTTGTAAAATTATCAGCCACTGTGAAAACGCAGGCAGGGCACATTTTGACATAACACTGGCTCAGGAAAGGAAACAAAGGGATTCAAGAGGTATGTGTTACGCTAACTGAGATACCGAGAGAATTTTATAGAGTGCAAAGAGTGCAAACATTTATGTTTTAACATTTGGTTACTTAAGGGAAATTCATTATAGATTTCTTCATAACCTCAATTGCAGCCTTTAATTAAAATGATTAGAAGCCTGTATTCATTCAGGTACAGAGCAATGGTAAATTAGTCATAATATTAGCATATAATTGCAGTGTTGACACTCACTTACCCAGCTGTTGTAGCATGACATGCAAATAGGGTGCCATTGTTCCTATAGAAAACATTGGCAACTAGAAGCAATAACTGGTGCCTGTGTACTGCAACACGATTTTGTAATCTAGGAATATCCAAGAAAACTAGAGTCACTGCTCTGTTTATTCTGTAATCTGCATAATTACCAATGAACACACCATTAATTTTCTATGCTTCCCCATGTTGATCTGAAGATGTTGATGCCTCAAGATCTCTATGAAAATTTGCCTCAAATATAGAGGTTTTTATTTCCTTCAAAATTTTACCTTAAAATGGAAAAATATCAGCTGATACCATTGCATGATTGGGGAATAGACAAAAGGTGCTCGTTTGAAAGCAAAGGGAACTCCTCTGTAGATTTTCTGGGAAGTAAGGGCTCCTGTTTAGGATCCACTATAAGGTAGTACTCACAAGTGACATGCTCCTGGATATAAACAACTCCTTAAAGGAAATGCATATGGTAATGTAGAAAATAAATTTGAATGCTTTAGGGCACAACTACGTAAAAATAGAAACAATTGCACCATCTTTAATATAAATTAGACTTTAGAACAAGTTTGTTTTTATTGAATGGTTTTTTCTTTTGTCCCCAGATGACTTTTTGGTATTGCATTTAGCTGACTTGATCCGCATGGCTTTTATGGCTGCCACAGATCACAGTGACCAGCTCCGTCTTTCTGGACTTCAGACATTGTTAGTTGTTGTTCGGAGGTTTGCATCTGTTCCAGAACCAGAGTTTCCTGGTCATGTAATTCTGGAGCAATATCAAGCCAATGTAAGCACCCATTGATTATAGAAATTTTATATACAAAATGGACACTTTGATGACAAAGAGAAAATATTCAGTAGCTAGTTCTGTAATCAGGGTTCAATTTGTCACTAAAACTGTTGTATTTATTTTCACTTTAGGGTTGAAACTTTCTGTGCTTGCTTAGACCAAAGATTTTGAGTTTGAAAGCAAAATCTGTTTTGTTTTTGAACATGGCGAATGAAAAAGTGAAGACGTTACATTGTAATTTTTTTAAATAACATTTATATATGTGCCTAGAATACAAGAGATAGGTGCATTTTAAATCTAAGGAAATGGTAAAAACCAAAAAACTGTGCTCAAGTAATTCAGGTTCCCATATTTTTACAACTTCAAACTTAATGAACATAGTCCTCGGTGAGGAAGTTACTGGATAGATCTGATATACATAACTAAGAAGTCTTGCAGTGTCCCTTAAATCCTTATTATCCAACCATAACACAAGCAAACGAGTATTCAACCCTCCCTATCAGTGCTAACCCTCACAATCCTCATTTCTCCAAAAGCCTGTGAAAATAGGCTTCACAGTGACCTGAAGATCAACAGATTCGGGCTACACCGAGGGTGTGAGAGTAAGTTCCAAAGGTACTCTCCTCCCAGCAGCCTCTCTTCTCCTTTAAACTGAGGGAGCTCCAGCCAAAGGACCTCTGTTGAATTAGTGTTGCATGGAGAGGGAGGCAGATAGGAAGCCATTTAGGGCTTTGTAAGCTATGATCAACCCCTTTAAGCTCCACTTGGTAATCAGTAAGTAAGCCACTCTAGATAACAAAGCATTAGTGTAAATGTTGTCATAATGAGATATCCCACTTATAAACAGGTTGCTGTATTCTTGCTTGAGTTTTGGTTTCCTAAAATATTTTATGGTTTAGTTTCACAAAGAGGCCCTTGCAGTCATCCACTCTCAATGTGACAAAAGTGTAGGCTGTAATAACAAGGTCCATTTATGAAAGAGAAAGTTGAAACCTTCTGCCTGTCGTTGATGAAAAACGCTGTCATGGTCATTTCTCTGGCCAACTAATCTAATCAAACCCTCACACTACACTGCACACCCACATAAAAAATAACAGACATGTATCCTATATTAAGGCACAGATATAACTTTTGCCATATTTTTCAGTTTGTATCCCAATCCACCAGCATCACTTTAATTTTATCTGGGTCAATCCTTGGCCAGCTTCCATACTCAAGTCTCTAACAGACATTACATAGGGCACTTAACTACATCATCTGGGCTGGTAGAAATGAACACACACAACTTTGTGTTACCAGAAAAATTAAGGCTTTGTAGCCCATTTCTCCTTCCTAATGTGCGCTGATAGCCCTCTGGATGAGTGGTGAGAGACCTCGTAGAATCTCACGTTGACATGTCCAGCAACAGCCAGCTAGAAAAGAAATTGGCTATCTGTTCCAGCCACGTAAGATACGTCAACAATACTTTTATGATCAATGATATCAATGACCACTGATAAATCTGATAATATGGGTATGGGCACCTGGTCTTCATTTAATATGCTGAGGATTTCATCTAATGATGTAACCAGCTTTAGCTTTTTGCTGTACTCCGGTCTCCTCATAAAATGATAGGCGTGCAGGAGATCCGAAACAGTGAGATACTCTTAGAGTTATGTCACCACAACCAGTTCAATAATATTTAACCAGAAAGAAAAGAAGATAGATATAGGACAACCATTTGGCAAGATTTTCAACATCAAACAATGGCTTCTTGAGCAAAGCCCACACAGAATTCCTTAAAGGAAGCCAGCATCTTTCCCCCATTCAGGAAGGAGTTACCCATTTCCACTTGTTATAAATCCAGCTCCTCTCTATTGGTCTGCACCAGCCAAGATGGGCGTAGGTATGAAACACACAGGCTCTGGCCTGAAGTACTCCCCATATTTCTGCTACCACAGAAAGTTAAACTAGCAGAAACTCCATCTGGATTATCTGTCCACAACAAATTTGAAGATAGAAACTTTACCGATACTCTGGAAACAAATTAATGCTCATTTGTATCCTGCAGAGCATTACTTAAGACTTCAAAAAAAATCTTTGACACAGTTGGTCATTCAGCATGAGATCTGCGTGGCAAAACTTATAGTGAAATTTGATCTTTGGCTGCAAGAAGCATTTCAGTCTCTGGGTCTATAGAATGAATGGTTTAAGCAACTAGTAGGATACTTTTTCAATAGGAATTTGGTCTATAAAATAAGTGATTTTAAAAAGGAAATTTTGAAAAATTTGCAGTTTCATGAATGTTTCAGTTCTTTTGGGGGGCGGGAGGGAGTTAAGATGAGCTCCTTTAGGGTCAAAGTATCAGCTTTCGAAGGATCCAGTGTAAGGGAGAAATTTGAAGAAGTGTTTCCTAACTATAGAGACCAGTGCTTAGATCAGGTTTTATCTGTTGTTTAATAATTTTCTTACAGTAGCGCCCAGAGGCCCCAGTTAGCCTCACCCCCATTGTGCTAGGCGCTGTACAAGTTCATTCATACTTTCCCTGCCCCAAAGAGCAGTGCATCTTAAGTTTAAGTTCTCGTACACAAACTTAAGCGCAATGTATCTTAAGTTCTTCTACAAGAACCTTTTGAATCATCAGGGAAAATTTCTCTTCAGTTGCCTTCAGTGAAAGTGGCCCTCAGCACTAAGGATTGGTGAAATCCATGTGCCTTGATCAGTGTCACTCCATACGTCGTTGTTTGTGAAATGGATGGGGTTTGTGTTCTGTCTCTTCTATTCCCACACATATACAAGTTAAAATCTGTTTGTGCTAATTATTAATATTGTGCTGCTTTCTTTTCCTTAAACCCAACTTTCCCTTCTTAAGTGTCTTTAGGCCTGTCGAGCTTTGGAGTAATGTTTTGTTAGGGTTGGGAAACTTTTTATCAGGTCAAGAGTTCAGGGAGGAAAAAGCTTTCTTTGTTCTGGTTTAAGACCCTAGCAAACAGGGGAAACAAGCCTCAATCTCCCTGTCTCAAAGAGGAAACCATCTCTTTTATGGAAAAAGCTTAACTGTTCTGTCAGATTGCTCCTTAATCTCCCCTTTTTCTACCCTCCTCCAAACAAAGATTCTTTATGTCCATCACTTAGGTATCTGGCCACAGAACCAGGCTATATCTGTAAGACAGCAACATCTTGGGATTCCGAGTAATACCTGGTAGCTAGCTACTAGAGAGAACAATACAGTTCTCCAGCAGGAACATAACTAACTTCTAATCATTTTCCCAATCAAATCATGGTGTAAATAGAAGGGAACTGTATAATTTATAAGAAAAATTGAAACAGACCATTATTTCATTAAGTGTTGAATGATTTCTCTTTAGGTTGGAGCTGCACTTCGACCTGCGTTTGCTCCTGAAACCCCGCCTGATGTCACAGCAAAAGCATGTCAGGCAAGTGTTTAAAGCTAACACTTTCAAGTGAGACTCTCTCTAAAAATTAATCTCCTCTACATACTGGATACATACAATGATTTTTAAAGCCAGAAGACTAGTCTTATCCTGTACATCACAAGCCAATGGATTTCACCCAGTTACCCCTCTTTTGAGCCCAATAACTGTATGTATTGTCTTAAAGGTTCTTCTGAGCAAATTATGTATCACCTTTTGCCAAGTGAGCCTTTAACCTCACTCCCTGTGAAAACAATGGAACATTTTGAGAAGAGCAATTCTTTTTTGAATTCTCTGTGTCAAAATATTATTCATCAGCCTGTGCTGAAGAAGATTGTCATTTATGAAGAATAATGTCAAAAAGTTACCGTTATTCTAACAAATTATTTTCCAAAACTATCACTTACTCTGGATCCATTCAGCAGGGAGGCCAAGACGGGGTAACTCTGCTGTTGCACAGGCAAAATTGGGGAATAGGAGGGAGAAGGAACTGTGGGTGTGTTGGAAATGTTGAGGTCACAGGAGGGAGGCGTAGAAGTGGAGGAAACTAACCAGCATGCTCTGGCTGGTTTCCATGGTCCCTGAGTTGGATACAGTAACCAGAGTGTATTCACATTAATTCCAGTTAACATTATCATTAGTCCCAAATTAAAAACACTGTACCTGACTGGGGAAAAAAGCTTGTTTAGTAACTTTACAGATAAAATTCGACTATGTAAATTCCATTTTTTCACGTGATCACACTTTCTATGGTACTCACTAGGTTTGCAGTGCCTGGATAGCAAGTGGTGTAGTCAGTGACCTTAATGACCTTCGAAGGGTTCATCAGTTGCTCATATCATCCTTGACCAAAGTACAAGCTGGAAAAGAAGCACAAAGTCAGTTGTACAATGAAAGTGCCTCAACTATGGAGATATTGGCTGTGCTCAAAGCTTGGGCAGAGGTTAGTAAATTAGATTTATAACAAGACTCTTGGCAACTGTATGATGAGAGTATTGAGCTGTCCTTTCAAGCATAATGAAATATCATTGTAATTTGTATAAAGTTAAGTTTGCTATTCTCTGCTGAATTTACACACAACCAAAAGCATGAACACCTATACACGCAGTTTATGATAGCAAAACATGCTTTAAAATAAAAATTAAATGTTGTCACAGAGGTGCATTTTAAACCTTATAAAGTAGTAAACTTGTTAATATTCCATAGTGATTCAATGTCAATTTTAAATTGAGATGGCTTGGATACTTGTAGGTGTCCTCTGTAGTTATCGATGTTGGATATACATCATTCACCAGTGAAGTTGTAAATTTAATTGGTATTTAATTTCTCACAGGGGGGCTCTGTAGGAAAACATGTCTCAGGCAAAATATACACATTTCTCATTGTGTGACTGCCTGCAAGTTCAGTTAGGCAATATAGGCTTATGCATGTGATCTCAGTGAGTTGGTAAGGTGGGCTCATTTGAACAACATACATTTTAATACAGCCAAAAGCGAGGACATACAGCTGGGAATGAAGAAATGTAGATCACACTTACAAGGTGGGGGACTATGTCCTGCAGTGCAGTGATACTGAAAAGAATTTAGGGGTAATAGTGGATAACCAGTTGAACATGGGCTCTCAGAACAACGTTGTAGCTAAGAGGATAAATACAATAATTGGCTATAGAAGCAGGGGAATATTGAGTAGAAGCAAGGGGATGGTATTACCTCCGTACACGGATTATTGAGACCATTACTGGAATGCGGTCTCCAGTTCTGGTGTCCATACTTGAAAAAAGATGTCAGAAAACTGGAAAGCATTCAAAAACAGCTACATGAGTGACTACAGGTCTGGAAAACATGTCTTATAGTGAGAGACCCAAGCAGGTCAGTCTGTTTAATTTATCCAAGAGTACAGTAAGAGGTGGTTTGATACTGGACTACAAAAAACTACATGGGGAAGAGAGTTGATAATACACAGTTCTTAAATCTGTCTGGAAAAAGGATTAATAAAATCCCGTTGTTAGAAGCTGAAACTAGATGTAAGAAGGGCCATACTGGGTCAGACCAATGGTCCATCCTGTCTTTCAACAGTGGCCAGTGCCAGATGCTTCAAAGGGAGTGAACAGGAAAGGGCAATGTACTGAGTGATCCATCCACTATCATCCAGTCCCAGATGCTAGCAGTCAGAAGTTTAGGGACACCCAGAGCATGGGTTGCGTCCCTGATCATCTCAACTAATAACCATTGATAGATCTATCCTCCCATGAACGTATCTTAATTCTTTTTTGAACCCAGTTATGCGTCTGGACTTCACAACATCCATTGGCAATGAGTTCCACCGGTTAACTGTGTGTTATGAGAAGGAGTACTTCTTTTGGTTTGTTTTAAACCTACTGCCTATTAATTTCATTGGGTAACCTCTGATTCTTGTGTAATGTGAAGGGGTATATAACACTTCCTATTCGCTTTCTCCACACCATTCATGACTTTATAGACCTCTATCATATTCCCCCTCAGTCATCTCTTTTTCAAGATGAAAAGTTCCACTCTTTTTAATCTCTCTTCATTTGGAAGCTGTTCCATGCCCCTAATCATTCTTGTCCTTCTCTGTATGTTTTACAATTCCAATATCTCTTTTTTTGAGATGGGGCGACCAGAACTACATGCAGTAATAAAGATGTGGGAGTACTCTGGATTTATATAGAGACATAATGATATTTTCTGTCTTATTGTCTATTCCTTTCCTAGTGGTTTCTAGCATTATGTTGGCTTTTTTTCCACTGCTGCTGCACATTATGCAGATGTTTTCAGAGAACTATTCACGATGACTCCAAGATCTTTCTTGAGTGGTAACTGCTAATGTAGACCATCAGTTTGTATGTACAGTTGGGATTATGTTTTCCAATGTGCATTACGTTGTATTTATCAACATTGAATGTCATCTGCCATTTTGTTGCCCAGTCACTCAATTTTGTGAGATTCCCTTTGTAACTCTTCACAGCCCGCTTTGGACTTAACTATCTTGAGTAGTTTTTTATCATCTGCAAACTTTGCCACCTCCCTGTTTATTACTTTTTCCAGATCATTTATGAATATGTTGAACAGCACAGGGCCGAGTACAGATCCCTGGGGGACTGTGCTACTTACCTCTCTCCACTGTATGAACTGACCATATTTTGCTACCCATTGTTTCCTATCTTTTAACGATGAATCTTTTACTGATTCATGAGAGGATCTTCCTTCTTATCCCACGATTGCGTAGTTTGCTTAAGAACCTTTGGTGAGGGACCTTGTCAAAGGCTTTCTGAAAGTCCAAGTACATTATATCCACTGGATCACCCTTGTCCACATGTTTGTTGACACCCTCCAAAAATTTGAATAGATTGGTGAGGCATGATTTCCCTTTACAAATTCCACCCCAGCTTCTTCCTCCTTGCCAAGGCTGCAGCTACTTATGGATAATTAGCAGGCTGGTGCCATCCTGGAGGAGGGTGGTGAAGTGGTGGGCCAAGGGGGCGGGGGGTCAGTGTCTCACCATGTGGTGCCGTCTAGCCAAGCTCACTCCACACTAAGTCCACTCTTGCTATTTCTCGTTTGTTTGGCCAGTAGGGAGAGTGGGGCAGTACTCACAATGCATAGCAATTAGGAGCCCCAGGCCCATCCCCTCACCAACAGGACTGAGGGGAGACACTGCAGCACCAGTCGGCAAGGAGCTGAGTCCAGAAAGCTGAGCCCAGGATCACCACTTGGAACATGAGCAAGTGTGTGTGGAGTGGGGGGCGGCGTCCTGCCCTGAAATGGTGTCGGTGGGGCGAGGCCTGTCCTAGCGTGGGGGAATTGGGATGAGACCATCATCATCATGCCTCAATCTCCCTGCCAGGGCATGGATCCCTCACACACTTGTTTGTGCTCCAGATCCTGGTCACTGCTCTTTGACAGCTGATGCTGCATTGCCTCCCCGCTGGCCTGCCAAGGCTCCTAATCACCACACATTATGGTCATCCTCCTCCCTGCCAGCCAGCTGGGCAGGAAGCTAACCTCCCACAAGCAGCCAAATTAGCCCCAAACCATGATTTTTTTTCCCAACAGAAAGGAGGCGGAACCAGGCATCTCCTCCCCCCGCCCCTTTGAAAAATCATGGTAGTGGGCTAATTTCATTATTTCTGTGCAGTCTGTGAAATCTTGATTTACACAGGGCTTTTGCTTACAGTGAAAGACTCAAGCAGCTCAATTGATTTAGGTTCTCAAAGAGAAGGTGAGGGGTAACTTGATCACAATGTACAAGTACCTACAGGAGGATAGAAATTTGATATTAGAGGTCTCTTCAATCAATAACAAGACCAATGGTTGGAAGTTGAAGCTAGATGAATTCAGAATAGAAATAAAGTGCAAATTTTTAATAGTGAGAGTCCTTAACAACTGGAATCACTTACCAAGGATTGTGGTGGATTCTCCATCACTGATTATCTTTAAATCAAGACTGGGTATTTTGCTGGAAGATGTCCTAGTTCAACCATGGCTATTAGACTTGAAGCAGGAATTAATTCAAGGAAGCTCTGTGGCCTGTGTTGTGCAGGAGGTCGGACTAGGTGATCACAGTAGTCCCTTCTGGCTTTAAAAATCTATAACTGTTGCTCTGTCTCTTTGAACAGGTTTACATAGTTGCAGTTGAAAGAGAAAAAAACCAAGGTGATGCACACAAGCAAACTTTGACGATCACAAACTCTACAGATGAAAGCTACAGAGATTTAACTTCGTCAGCCGATGGACTTTTGGACCTAGTCCAGGCGGACCTTGGGACCCTAAGCAAACTCTGGCTTGCTGCACTTCAGGATTTTGCTCTCTTAACTTTGCCTTCAGAATATGCCTCTCAACTTCCGGTTGAAGGTATGAAGGCAACTGTGTACTTTTATTCTTGTTTGATATAATTTGGGTGTGTGTGCTTAATAACATCTCAGCTGAATTGTGCCCACTCACAGTACATAACTTTTTCACAAAATAAGATGTAGTTGATACAGAACCAGCACCCTATAATTTTTCAGCTATTTACCACAAAATCAATTACTAAGTTTAGGATAGAGTTTTCTCTGGGATGGAGCAGTAGTGGCTTTTTAAGATGAAAGGAAGAAAAAAGACTTAAAGAAATGTATTTGATTCTACTTGCTTTGTTGTTGATAATTTTATTTAACGACAAACCACCAGGTCAGCTCTGGCTGTTAAACAATTAAGAAATACAATGAAATGCTATTAAACACAAATACCATTATAATAACAGAAAAGAATCCCAAACCTGTAAGAGAAATTATTTACAAATGAAAATAGTCGCATCATTTAAAACTCTGACTGATATTTTTTTGTAGGTGGTGCATTCTATACTGCAGAGACAATTGAAAATGCAAGACCACACTATCACAATTCCTGGGCTCTAATTCTTTATGCTACAGCATTATGGCTTACCAGCACAGGTTTCTTTGTGATTGATCCAGATGAAGGAGTAACTAATCTCTCTAGACCTGTCACCCCAACTACAATGTGTCAAGATTCCTCCTCCAGGGCTGCAGTGAAATCTCCTGAGGATGTGAATACTGACATATTTCATCTTATCTTGGGTTGGTTGATGAGCATGTAATCTGTTTGGATTTTAAATTATAAACAGTCATTTTAGTATAAATACCGGTAATACTGTTGACACTCTGTAATGCTTTGGTTGTCTGCTCTTAATTGTGTTGGTGAAGAATTGATATGTTGGAAGTACTTATGGCAAGAATTGGTTTCTATGTTGGAGACAGAATTGCTTCCTGACTTTCTTATTATGCTGGGAAAAAATATCTAATGCAAGGTAAACAGTACACATGCAAATTTACTACTATGCTCAGAAACCTACTAGTGCTTCTGCTTTGAGCTTAGGAACAGATTCAGTTTTGGTTACACCAGTGTAATTACAAGGTGACACTACTGACTTGATTGGAGTTACTCTGGAATATGACCCACAGTTCTAAATACGTTTTTGTTTAACCTGGCAAAACATAGACTCAGTATCTGAGGCCCAACAGAAAAGTTTAGTTATTTCCTTCAGGTCTAGAGTTAGCAGCCCCAGGGTTCATATAGACTTCTTTGCCCCATTTAGCTAGTGAGGTGGGGTTGGTAAATACATGATTAACTAAAAACTTCAGCCTTTTTGTGAAATAAAAATACTAAGTCTCAGATAGCCTTTAAGTTTCTAAGCTATTATTACAGTTTCTATGTAAACTCATGCTGTCATGTAAATCAGTATGTCAAGAGTTCACATACTACATTCCAGGTTCTCAGTTTCATACTAAGGCAAAAATTCTGTGGGGTGCCTATAAGAATTTTCTTCCTAATTAGTGGACCCAGATCTCAACATTTTCATCTTCTGTCTCTGTGGTTTTTGAAGCTGATTATTATTTATTTCTGTTCTATTGCCCAAAAGTTTCAGTCTGTTCATTATCTTATGCCTGGTCTACACTCGGGGGTGGGGGATCGATCTAAGTTACACAATTTCAGCTATGTTATGCTGAAGTTGACGTACTTAGACCTATTCACTGCGGTGTCTTCACTGTGGTGAGTCGACTGCTGCCGCTCCCCCATCAACTCTGCCTGCGCCTCTCACGGCAGTGGAGTACAGGAGTCAACAGGAGAGTGCTCGGGGGTCGATTTATCGTGTCTAGGTAGATGCGATAAATCAACCCCCGCTGGATCAATTGCTGCCCGCTTATCCAGCAGATAGTATAGACATACTCTTAAACAATGTATATACATAAAGGAAGACAAGGTCTATAACGTTAATTTAGATGGAATGTAGGGGCCCAAAGATGTTACCCTAACACAGTCACTGTCCACCATTAAACAATGTTAAAAAGGCCCGGTGTTCTAGGAGATGGTGAGAGTGGCTGTCATGATGATGAAGCTCACTCCAGTGGCCCCCGTCTTTTCTTCCATACTTCCCCCAAAGTCTTTCTTTAATGACCCAAAAGGGAGTGATGGGTGGGATAACCCATTTTCTTATTTTGCCCATCAGTTAGGCCTAGTTTCTGACACACTTATTTTGGTTCATTAATTTCCAGACCCACATTTTCTTGTTTACCGTGCATGATCTCAGTGTGGTCATTGAATTATATCAGAGGGCCTTTTTGTTTGGACGACTCCTGCGGGGGGCGGGGGGTTGGTCTGGTTTTCTTGCACCTATTATAAATTCTTTGTTAAAAATAACTCGACCTACTTTTCATGGTTAATACCCAAGCAGGGAAGAAGTTATAGGCCTAATTGTTACAACAAGTCCCTACCTAAAATGTTTACAATTGAAGATTAATTTGCTTAGGCATACAGGAATATAAAAGATGCATATGCTATTTCCATGTCTTTTCAGCACATTGACAGCATACTTGTCTTGATTTACAAAATTACTTTGGTTTTCAGTAAAGCCTGTTTTTGTTTTTCTCCTGCCATTTACAGGAATTAGTGTGGAATTTCTCTGCTCACCTCGCTCAGATTCAGCAATGGAAAACATTACTGCTTGCCTACATGCACTGCAAACATTTCTTGATGTGCCTTGGCCTCGATCTAAAATAGGTGGTGATCAGGTAATATGCTAATTTAGAAAATATCAGTTGGAATTCCTGGTATTTTCAGTAGCTATCGGTGTGGTGCTCTGCTCTTGTTCGATGATAACAGTCGACTGTGTGCGTGTTCCCTCTGTGTGCTGCCCCAGATCTGCTCAGATAGCTGACACAGCAGACCCCAAGAGAACCCCCAAAGACCACAGACTCTAGTCAGGTATGAAGGAACCCAAGCCAGGTTTATTGTCAAACAAAGCACAGTAATAGTTTCGCGTAGACTCTACAAGACATACTACGAATTTATGCCCCCTGGCAATGGACTGGCTCAGTCAGTGGCAGGACTTTCCACTGCCCCCTAGGCCAGACAAACGTGCCCTCCGGGACCCACTCTTATACAGTTACAGGACAGATTTACTCATCCCTACTGACGTATTGAAGTACAGCCCCTTGACTCATTGGGGGCTATCTTCCTCTTTGATTATGTCAGTTCAAACAAATCTATCCATCATGTTTTCCTTTTGATCCTGTCTTTAATATGCACCTGCCTGTTCCTTGTTATCTCTGTGGAGTGTTCTGATGCTATCTTGGCACAAGTTCCTCTTATTAGTACTTATGTGAGGATGCACCTGCTTCTAGCAGCCCTCTTCTTGTCAACTTCTGTGAGTGGGGCCTGCCTCTGGCTCACAGCCCAGCTTTTGCTTAGCAATGCCTGGAAGTACTTTGATTCAGGCTTTGGGCCTCTGACATGAGTTTATGTTTCAGGGTCTCATCTTACTACACCAGGGTATTGTGACAGTGTCTGCTATCACTTAGATCTCTCAGCTGTCCTTGAATCTACAATGATTTTTCATTTGCTGTTCTGTGGCACTGATTGTAAACACTGTTGTCTGGTAAAAAATGTGGCAGTTAGTTAGTTATTTCTTTCTCTCTTGTAGATCCTGAGACTTTTTGGCTTTCTTTGAATGTGTTGGTACATTGACCTCACCTAAAAGTTCGGATTTTGCATTCCAAACATTGTTTTATTGAAAATTTTATAGAACTGGAAAGAAATAATAAACTAAAAGTTAATTAAAAAGAAACCCGCCTATGTGAATACTATAGAAATCATTTCTAGACTGCAACTTAGTTACAGCTTGTTGAAAGATGACTTACATGTGTAGCATGGAAGGTTGTCATTTCTCTGACTCCAGTCAGGGAACAGCATGTCAGTCTCTGGAAGGAAGGAAGCTCCCAAGGTATAAGTTAATGTAACTTGGAAAACCAATCAGATAAACCAGTGGTCCCCAACCTTTTTGTGGCCAGTAGCACATTCATGTTTTCAGAAGAGTGTGGCGGGCGCCAACAGTTTTTCAAGGCTTATTTTGTATTTGTACATTAAATAATATGAAAAACATCATATTTAATATTCTTCCCACTCTGGGTTGAAATAATACGTTCTTTGTCTCTTATTTGAACCACTCATTTTGGAGCAAAATTTTAAAAAAATAATAAATTGCAAAGCACAAGAAAACAGCAGTATCGGTGCAGGAAGAATACTCACATACAGGGCTGGCTCCAGGCACCAGTGGAGCAAGCAGGTGCCTGTACCAGCACATGCTACGGGGCAGCATTCGGTCCATTCTGCAGAGGCGGAGCGTTTTTTTTTTGTTTGTTTGTTGTTTTTTTTTTTTTTTTTGAGGCAGTTCTGGGCAATGCAGGGAGAAGCCTGAGAGAAGCTGCGCAGCCTGCAACCCCAGAGTACTCTGTCCCCAGCAGGCAGGGGCCCTGGCATCTCTCCCCTGCTGGGCAGTAGGCAGGCCCCACGCCTGCCGGGGACTGAGAACACCGGCATCTGCAGCCCTGGAGTTCTCTGTGCCCGGCAGGCGCTAGGCCGCGGCTTCTCTCCGGCTTCAGAAGCCGGAAAGAAGCTGCAGCCTCGCGCCTGCTGGGGACAGAGAGCATCGGTGCCCGCAGCCCTGGAGTTCTCTGTCCCCAGCAACCGCAGGGCCGCAGCTTCTTTCCCCTGCTGAGCACTAGGCAGGCGCACATAAATGCCCCGGCAGGTGCCCTGGCACCCGCGGGCACTGAGATAAACCATCCTTTCAGAGGATATGTCTTCACTACAGAGTTAGCCTGGGCTAGGCTAGCATGGGTGGGCATCCCCACTATATAGCCCTATTCATGCCAGACCTATGTGGATGCATGCACAATGGTGTTATTCCATGGGTCTTAGTGATATATTAAACTGAGCCCCTCTATGAATTCATGGAAGTGCTCTTGTGGTTCTTACTGATATCACACCACAGCTTTACTAGAAGGCTTGTGTCAGCTTCTGTCCAACTGGCAGCGTGGAAGAGGACTTCTTGGATGGCATCTCTGCTCAAATGGTGTGGAAGAGCAGTAGAAATATATTAAGCAGTGCAGAAGACGGGAGAAATTAGATGAGAAAGTATAGCCAGGGCAAAATTGTGAGACTGGAGGATTAACAGCACTTGATTAGCCTGTATTCTCACTGCAAGGTAGGCAGTGAGCAAAAACCCCTGAGCCCAAGCCTTCACCCTCAGTCATGCCTGCTAACCTGAGTTTAAAGCACCCTTGAGCCTGGGTTAGATGTTTTTCTATGTAGATGGATCTGGGGTTAGGGGAAATGCCTAAGCTAGGGGTCGGCAACCTTTGAGAAGTGGTGTGCCAAGTCTTCATTAATTTAAGATTTTGTGTGCCAGTAAAAGGTTTTGTGTGCCAGACAGGCAGTGTGTGCGGCAGATGGAACCACAGACCGGCAGCGGGCTGAGCCCAATGCCGGTCGGGGGTTCCGTCCGCCGGCCCCTGCCAGTCAGGGTCCCAGCCACCAGCCCTGCTCAGCCCACTGCCGGCCCGGGTTCCATCCGTCCAGGCCGGCAACGGGCTGAATGGGGCCAGCGGCTCGGACCCCAGCTGGCAAGGGGCTGGTGGCCGGGACTCCAGACCTGCTGCAGGCTGAGTGGCTCATCCCGCTGCTGGTCTGGGGTCCTGGCCACCGGCCCACTCAGCCCGCTGCCAGCCCGGGTTCCATCCGTCCAGGCCAGCAACGGGCTGAACGGAGCCAGCGGCTGGGACCTTGGCTGGCAAGGGGCCGGCAGCCAGGACCCGAGACCTGCTGCAGGCTGAGTAGCTCATCCCGCTGCTGGTCTGGGGTCCCGGCCACCGGCCCCACTCAGCCTGCTGCCAGCTCGGGTTCCGTCCATTCAGGCCAGCAGTGGGCTGAGCGGGGCCAGAGGCCGGGATCCCGGTTGGCAGCAGCATGCAACCCAAAATCAGCCTGCGTGCCACCTGTTGCTGACCCCTGGCCTAAGCTATAGCCCGGGCTAATTTTGCATTGAAGACATGCCCTATATGTATTCTCTTTTTAAAAAAGTATAAATATGAAAAATGTTTGGTTATTACAGGACCACATTTAGGTTTTCTTTTTACAAAAATTCACACTTCATCCTAGTTCTGATATCTACAATCTAGGGGGATAATATTCTCTGTAAGTATAAATTTTTATTGTATCCTTTAAAGTACAAATTCTACCCACCCATCAAAAAAGTGTTGCTCTTTTATCCGTCAGGCATTGCGTACGTATTAACCAGTCAGTCATTATTTTGTTGTCCTGAATGAAACTTTAAAAATGACATCTTTTGAGGCTTGCCTGAACATGTTACCTGGGCAGGTCCTGACTGTTCTGGACCATTGTTTCCAAAATGACTCTATAAAATAAGGCCTCTTCCATTTCAAGAGCAAACTGTGCTGTACTGTATCTTTCAAAGTACTGTAAATAGATATGATTTACCCTTTTGGAAGAAAATATGTATCACATTACTTCTGATTATGACTAATACTCCTTCAAAAAACCCAACCTTGTTTAATTAAAGGGACATGTCATGTTTTAGTTGCCTTATGACAAATCCACAAACTACTCAGAGTATCCCACCCTGGCCTCATTATAATCTTTGTTTATGTACAGCACAGTTTAAATTAAATATATATCCTCAGGAAGCAAAGCAGATATAGCAGTCTCCCTTCGTTTGTGTGAAGTAATACTTGCGATTTTTTTTAACAAAGAATTGAATGCATGCAAAATGTTTACCTAGCACACAGCGTGACAAAAAGTATTTGTTTGAAGAAGGCACCAAGGCTGATACATTTGTGACCAGAACCAAGGCTTTTGCTGGCACAACTGTACTCCTCATACCGTTTTAATTGGAATTCTACATTTCAGTTGCCCCTTAAAGCAAGGAAAACTGTCTGCTTTTTAGACCCCAGTTTACCTCCTCCTTATGAAAACCTTGTCTTCCACTTTTACTGTTGGGAATTCTTATCACTTTACGGTTTTGTATCATACAGAACATTCAATAACTTCTGTAGGTTAAATAATACTGCTTACATCTTTAGTTTCATGAACCAGTTTTAATTTTCCTACTTTTTTTTCTTTCTGATCCTATGTTTGTAGCTTGACAGGTTGGAAACTAATATATGTTTGGTGTAAGCAATGAGGCCTCTCCTTCCTTTTGGGAACATTGAGGGGGAAAGGTCCTTCTCACCATATGCTCCAAAATTTAGAAGTGTAGATTGGTAGGTTGGTTTTTCTTAGCTTCAACTTCTCATCTTCTGTGTGAAGGCAGTGGGGTTGCATGTGCACAGAAGTAATTAGGAACAGAATTTAGCTTGTCGGCTTAGGTGAAAGTGGAGGGAGGCTTTCAATAAAATGACTGTGTGGAGTTAAAAAAAATTTCATTAATTCCTTCTGTTTTAATTTTATGCATTGAAACAGTAAAATTTCAGACGTCAAGTACTTGAGGTTAGAAAATTAATATGTAGCTGTGATGCAGTAGGGGCTGTCTGCATGGGGGTGGGAGAGCAGGGGATGACTTTAGGTGAGGGACAGGACCTGAGCCTGTAACCTGAGCCAGCAAGGGGGGTGGGGGGAAGTCAACACCTTTGCCCGGGAAGCTGGACAAAGGAAGAGAGCCTGCTGGAGAGATTTTTAGTTTCAGTTTTGGGCTGGCTGGGAAGAGGCAGGGAACTCCAACTCTGGGGTCTAAGATCCTTGCCCCCCAGAGGGACCTGACTGAGGGGTCCTGGTTGTACCTACAAGCCCTGCTTGGGACTGGGTTCCTGTTGTCTAATAAACCTTCTGTTTTACTGGCTGGCTGAGAGTCACGGTGAATCACAGGAAGTGGGGGTTGCAGGGCCCAGACTCCCCCACACTCTGTGACAGTAGGGGAGCATCTGCACTTTGGCAAAAACATTAGATAGATTTTTTAAAAAGGGAGGGGCCAATAATTTTCAGCTGCTCCTAATTAGAAATGAGCAAATAAAGGCAATGAGAATATAGTATCAGAGGGGTAGCCGTGTTAGTCTGGATCTGTAAAAAGCAACAATGAGTCCTGTGGCACCTTAACGACTAACAGATGTATTGGAGCATAAGCTTTTGTGGGTGAATACCCACATACCCATGTGTCTGACGAAGTGGGTACTCACCCATGAAAGCTTATGCTCCAATACATCTGTTAGTCTTTAATGAGAATATAGTTCACAAGACTCTGACAAAAATGTGTACCATCTTATTACAGTTTTATATTTACACAGTTGTCCTCAATCTGTTTATCACAGATGACTTTGTACTCACATCTTAAGCAATGACTCTGAGGAATGGGCAGTCTAGACACAGTCCAAATAGGTATTTTGAAGACATTATGTAGAGACATAGAAAGGAAATCCTGGAGCTAGAAAGAGAATACAATATCAGCTTACTACTACTTTGACGCTTCATTTTATATCTCCTGTCTCACTCTGAGGTGAATAGATAGAGTATTCTGCAGTCCAAGCTGTCGTTTATGTTCAGTTTATGTAGTGTCTTACATTTTCAAAGAATTGTATAAATTTACATTAGGATACTGAACCTCTGATGCTTGTGGGTAATAAGTAAATGGATGTGACCATCAAGACTTTGAACATTTCTCTTGCTACAGGAGCTTGGTGTGGAGTTGTTGAATGTTCTGCATCGACTGATACTAACCAGAGAATCGCCTGATATTCAGCTTGCTACTCTTGAAGTAGTCCGACAGATTCTTTTCGCAGCTCAAGAGCATGTGAGAGAGAAACGGAGAAGTGCAGAAGGTATACCATATACTGTTATACAATATACAGTATAAACTTTTTATGACCAAACTTATTCCATCTGTAAGCTGTAGATTAGTGGCTTTACTTGTCAGAGGTGCTAAGAAGTCACTAATCTCATTGACTTCACTGGGAGCTAAAGATATTCGGTACTTCAGAAAATCAGGCCACACGAGACTAAGTAGGCCAGTTGTGGAATTGCAACACAGGAGCATCAGCTTTTTCCTCGTGTGGCAATATAAAGTCGAGTTTTTAAATAAAGCAACTGTGATCAAGTTACTCATCCAGTTCCTAACAGCACTGAGTACAGCCGTTGAATTAAGCATTTTCCCCTCGATTAGATATACCCTTTAACATTCATTATAATTAAATTACAGGTTTTTCTTCTGTTTAGAAGATGTGGAATGAAACCAAATTTTATTTCCTATAAAAATAATACATACGCACAGAATTTTGTACCAAAACATTTTTTCTTCTTTGAGTGCTTGTTCATATAGATTTCAGTTAGGTGTCTGCATGCCGCATGCACAGTTCGCTGGAAGGTTTTTCCCCTAGTAGCACCCATCAGGTTGGCGCTGGAGCCCCATGGAGTCACGCCTTCATGGCACTGCATATAGGGCCCTGCCAACCCGCCGTCTCCAATTCCTTCTTACAGTCAGTGATAGTTATCGGAGCGTTTCATCTCAACTTCAACGAGGGATCCTCTAGCGTATTTTCTGTAAATAGTTAAAGATAGTTTAAAAAAATTTTTTATTTAGACAGACATCTGGACTTGGGGCACTGGGGGGTGTTTCCCTCCCCTGCTTCCACATCCCTCTCCCGGGCCCGGGGCATGTCTCAGACCCAGGGGTTTAAGCCGTGCGGGGTTTGCCAGAAGCCTATGCCCAAGGGCGACCCACACTCAGCTTGTCTAAAGTGCTTGGGGGAGTCTCATGAAGCAGACAGGTGCAAGATCTCTCAGAGCTTTCGCCCCTGCACGAAGAAGGAGAAGGATCACAAACTAAAGTTGCTGCTAATGGAATCAGCTCTCCGCCCTCAGTCTGAGTCAAGCCCAATGGATATGGCACCGGGCTCCTCAGCGTCAGTGCACAGCACGCTGGCTTCGGTCCGGGAGGTTCTAGGAAGGACTCTGGGGTCAGAGACCCTCGGCACTGGCACTCCCCGGCGCCGAGCACAGCACGGGATCAGTCTTGGCACTGCTCACAGTCTCCTGTCCCGAAGAAGCAGCACAGGAAGACTGATAGAGGGCGCTCCCCTTCCCGTGCATAGGAATGTGAACCTAAGGGAGGGAAACTGCACCTCCCCTCCAGCTCAACAGCCGGCACCATCGACTCCAGGCCATGAGAGGTACCGTTGAGTCTGGTGCCACCGGAGGAGACCCAGGTGGAGGATTTGGACCTCCCTTCCAAACCCAAGACTTATGAGGCGGCGTGGGACCTGATCACATTGACAGGTCCACACTCCCCCTGATCACGGTGTCATAGCACCGGTCCCAAGGCCCCAAATGACTCAGAGGCCAGTGGCAAGCCAGCTATGGCTTGGCAATGTTCTACATCGCCCTGGCACCAATTCCCGGCACTGACGGGCACTGACTCATACGTGTCCCAAAGAAGCCGACACTGTAGCCGCTGGCACTCCCAATCAGCGGGGATGACCCAAACTTTCTCCCCGGTACCGTGGCCACAACAGTGGCAGGTACTGGCTCAGACGCCGACCCAGTGGCCCTTCTGGACCCCGTGGGCTTACCACCAGTCCCAGGGGTCTACTTCAGTATGCTCCTTTTCAGTCGTGTCTGAGAGAAGGACTGCTTCTAGGGCCAGGGATTTTTCCCAGGCATTAGCTACCGCCGCAATTGGTACCGCGCCCAGGCGCGACAAAAGACTTGGCACTGTGCGCGTCCTCACCAGAAGCACTTCCACCAACTTAAGAGAGGCTGGGGGTGGGGAGGTTGAGAGCCTAGGCTCTCAGCTCCACACACAGCTCCTTGCTCCTATCCAGACTGGCCCTGGGCTCCCGACTCCCCATGGAGAGCCCGGCGGCTGCCCCAAGGATCCCAGCTCCTCGCCAGGAGCTTGGGAACCACGGGGACTCCAGGCACAGCGCTCCTGGACAGGAGCCCGGCTGTGGTGGGAAGCCTCTGTACAGCCCTGGGACTCTCCGTGGGGAGCCAGGAGCCTCCAGATAGCAGCCCATCTGACAGTGGGGTACAGGGAGTTGGGCAGGCGCAGCCCAGCTCAGAGCAGGGAGCCTGGGCAGCAGCTGGGCTGGGAGCCGGCAATGGGGAACTGGGGGCAGCTGGGTTCCAAGTGGGGTGGGTGCAGCCTAACAGGGAGCCCGGGGGGGGCAGCCGGGCTCTAGCTGGAGCTAGCTCCAGCATGGAGCCATGAAATTGACAAGAATTACAATCAACGCCAATGTAAGTAACTCCCCACAACTGGAAGATACTGTTTATTACATCTGGATGGATAGACCACTCATGGTTGTGAAAAGACCTGCTGAGGTGCTTGATTTTGCTACTTTGATGATTTTAGGAGGTTTTTGTGTAGAATTTCTTAGGTTTTTTTAAAAAAGCCATCTGAAAAATCAGCAGTTCCATCACGTGGCATCGTACTGTTCTCCAGCTGGTTCATCAGCAACATTGAATCTTGAGATCCACCTTCGAGATCTCTGCCACTTGAGTTAACAGAGTAACTGTTAGCAGTAGTTGGTTGGCATCCACTCTGTGGACTACACTACAAGGGGACGAGGTGCAGTTTACCAGTGGGTTTCACAGATATTTGCAATGCTGACAGCAGAGGGACTCAGGAATCTTGGGTTCCATTCCACACTCTGGAGAAGAGTGTTCTCTTGTGGTTTCAGAGCCTACTACCTGTTGGTCCTTCTCCCCACAGACTTGCCTCTGTCCTGGTCTTGTCTCTTCCCTACTTTGGCTCCTCGTCCTAGTCCCATTCTCCTACTCATCTTGCCCAGCAAATCCTAGTCTTCTCCTCTGGGGTCCAGTGCCAGTCTTGTTGCCTAGCCAGTCTCATTTCCCCTCTCCTGTCTCTTCATCTAATCTCTCTCCCTCCCATCCTGTCTCCTCCACTGGCTACCAGTCCCAGGCTCCATCCTTGGGCTCCTCATCCATCTCAGTTCCTATCCTTCCCTGGCTCCTCATCCATCTCAGTTCCTATCCTTCCCTGGCTCTTGGCCCAATTTCCCCCCGTTCCTGGCTCCTTGTCCTAGTGTCCGTGCCCAACCAATCCCATTGGTCTCCCCACAATTCCTTGTAAAATCTCTTTCATTCCCCAACCCGAACCCCTTCCCCCGCAAAAAAAAAAAAGTATCCCTCTCTAACACCCTGTCTCCGTGCCCAGCCAATCACAGCCTCCCTTCCCACAGTGGCTCCTAGTCTCCATGCCCAGTCTCTCCCACTTCCCTTCCCCCAACTCTTCATGATAGTTTGTGTTTCTTCCCCTCCCTTCCAGTCCAACTCTCACTGGACACTTTGTCCCAATCTATTCCATTCCTTCCCTCTGATTCAGCTCTTGTCCCTGCTCCACTTGAGTCAGGTGGCTTACTTCTCTCTGCTGCCTTAATGCCAGCAGGGGGGTAATTGAAAGCACAGAGGAGAGAAGCTCCCTGCTATCAGCCCCACCACAGCCAGCAGCAGCCAGGACCAGCAGTTCTATGAGAAGCCCAGCTTTGCTTCTGTAGCCTTAGGCTGGAGCATGTTCAGTCATTCTGTGGGGGATGAATGCACAGTTTGTTCCCACGTAGGAGCTCTGAGGGGCTGGGGCATGCTCAGTGAGGATGAAATCTTTGGACAATTTAGCTGCTGCAGTGACTGATGAGAGAGAGAGAGAGAGTTCCTTCTGGAATGCACAGAGGTATAAATATCCCTCTCCCCTGTCTACACGGTGGTCAGTGCCCCCAGCTGGTCTGGCCTCTTTCTGTTGCCCCCTTGGCTTTACTTAGGTAAGTCCATCCCTCTTTCCCCTCCCTCGTAACCCAAAGGACCCTTAATAGAGCAACATCCCTTTCTCCTGCCGGACAGACAAAGACCCCCCATATTCAGTTGAGGTGAGTGCATCCTTATAAATTTATTTCAAACTACAGTTGTTCTCTATCAGAACTTTTAACACTGTGCTGCATTAGAATTTAGAACTGTAAATTATCCCCTGCCAATACAACAAAGCTTCAAGAAGTAAACTTTTGTCAACATAAGAACGGCCGTACCAGGTCAGACCAAAGGTCCATCTAGCCCATTATCTGTCTACCGACAGTGGCCAATGCCAGGTGCCCCAGAGGGAGTGAACCTAACAGGCAATGATCAAGTGATCTCTCTCCTGCCATCCATCTCCATCCTCTGATGAACAGAGGCTAGGGACACCATTCTTACCCATCCTGGCTAATAGCCATTTATGGTCTTAGCCACCATGAATTTATCCAGTTCCCTTTTAAACATTGTTATAGTCCTAGCCTTCACAACCTCCTCAGGTAAGGAGTTCCACAAGTTGACTGTGCGCTGCGTGAAGAAGAACTTCCTTTTATTTGTTTTAAACCTGCTGCCTATTAATTTCATTTGGTGACCCCTAGTTCTTGTATTATGGGAATAAGTAAATAACTTTTTCCTTATCCACTTTCTCAACATCACTCATGATTTTATATACCTCTATCATATCCCCCCTTAGTCTCCTCTTTTCCAAGCTGAAGAGTCCTAGCCTCTTTAATCTTTCCTCATATGGGACCCTCTCCAAACCCCTAATCATTTTAGTTGCCCTTTTCTGAACCCTTTCTGGTGCTAGAATATCTTTTTTGAGGTGAGGAGACCACATCTGTACACAGTATTCGAGGTGTGGGCGTACCATGGATTTATATAAGGGCAATAATATATTCTCAGTCTTATTCTCTATCCCCTTTTTAATGATTCATAACATCCTAACATCGCAACAAAACACCACATGCTTAATGTCCTTATTTCTTCTTTTCGTTATAGTTGATGATGGTGCTGCAGAAAAGGAGACCTTGCCAGAATTTGGAGAAGGCAAAGACACAGGCGGACTGGTGCCTGGAAAGTCATTAGTCTTTGCTACACTGGAGTTGTGTGTTTGCATTCTAGTGAGGCAGCTCCCCCAGCTTAACCCTAAAGTAACTGGTAGCCCTGCAGTTAAAGCTGGAAAACCTCAGTTGTTGTCAGAGAGTGGAAGTAGATTGGTGGCAGCAGCATTAGTTATCCTCTCTGACATTCCGTCAGTCTGCTCTCCTGAAGGTAGGAGGTGGTTGATACCAATATGTGATTTTGTTACAAGGGAAAATGAAATGAAAAGATGGATGATGATCATAGAGTAACATATACTTACTACATAACTTTCTCTGTTGGATAAATGCTGGGGCAAGGTCTAGGAGATTTACCTATGACAATTTTCCAATTGTTTTTGTTGTACTCAAAAGTTAAAAAAGAAAAAAAAGGCTGATAGGTACAGGAGCAGTAGTGTGAGAGTGTAAAGTAGTTTTCAGGACCGAAATATTTTTCTCTCATCTTTTTCCCCATAAAGAAGTCCAATTAATGGACACATTTTATTTCACAGAGGTATATGTCTGATAGCTACATGCTTCCTTTATAAAGCCTCAATTTAGGAATTTATAATACAGCTGTAAAAATGTGTTCCATAGGGAAATGTGCCATGTCATCTTTGTCCAAAAGCCATCTTGTAAACTACAGAAACGCAGACTAGGAAGGTAGTGTTTATCTCTCAGAGCATCTGACCGTCACCCCCGACTTCATTTTTCACAGTCACCAAACCTTGTTAGATTCTTTTTAAAATAATATAATTACATAAAATATGTATCTATCTTATCTTGTTACCTTTCACTGTTTATTACCTTCATGCTTCCATAACCCAGCTTTTTTCATACGTTGCTGAGTTAGGTCTAATTTAGATAATAATTTCCTTGAATCAGAGCCCTGTCACTGTATTTATGTAAAATACTATTCATACCTATGGTACTGTACAAAACATAAATCCAGCAATTCCTATCCTTTGCATCTAGCAGCCCCTTTTCCCACATTTGCCCTCTACTATTGAGTCCTTGTGTCACGGTCACCATCCTGCCAGCCCAGAGGGATGATGATCTCCTTTTGGAAACAGTCATTGGCTCTCCTGTTCAATCATAAGGATTAATTTTTGGTGGTGATGGTCTTTTGTTACGTTCAGTCCAGTGATTGTCATCTTTCAGAATGACGAGAAAAGAGCTTGGACATGGCATTGTTAGGCTCTGAGAGATCACTGCTGATCTTCAGTAGCTGTTCTTCCCAGGTTCCTGCAGTTAAGCTTTAGAGATTTTTTTTTTCTTTTAAGGAAACAGAACAAGAACCTAAGGCACCAGTACAGTAAGGCATTTAAGTACATGCTTTAGTCCATCTCCATTCAATCTGTTTTGCTGAATAGCGATGGACTTAAGCACATTAAAGTTAAGTGTGCACTTAGACTTTAAGTGTGCACGTTGCTTAATCAGGACCTAAAATAATGCACAAAATGTATGTGTGGACTCTACTCCATTGACTTCAGTGGGATTCAGGTGTCTGCACTAGCAGAGCCCAGTCTAAACATTTAAGCATGTTGGAACATGGGTCTGACCCAATATGGTAGTGCCTAAGTTCTGTCTAGTTCAGTATTCTGTTTCCAACCGAGGCTAGTGCCAGATGTTTCAGAAGGAGATGTAAGAACCACATCCGACAAAGTGGGTATTCACCCACGAAAGCTCATGCTCCAAAACGTCTGTTAGTCTATAAGGTGCCACAGGATTCTTTGCTGCTTTAACAGATCCAGACTAACACGACTACCCCTCTGATACTTGACACCGTAGGCAGATATTGGATAACCTGCTCTGCACATTAGATGTGATGTTTTCCTAAATTTTTGTTAGCTATAACTATTATAATGCTAGATATTATTATGCATGTTCAGTGTCTGATTTCTTTTTTAATCTTGCTAAATTCTTAGCTCACTGACTTCCTTTAGCAAAGAGTTTCACAGTCTAATTATGTATCATGGGGAAAGTATTTCTTTTTATTAGTTTTGAATTTGCCACCTGTTAATTTCATTGAATGTCATCCCTGTTCTAGTGTTCTGAAACAGACACAACAGAAGCTCTCAAACTACAATCTTTATTTTGTGTATTTTATTATGTCCCTTCTTATTTGTCTCATTTCTACAGGAAACAATCCAAATCTTTTCATTCTTTCTTCATATGCATTTTTCCACATCATTATCATTGCCCTTCCTTGAACCCCCACTAATTCTGACTTTTACATAATAAACTTTAGGTATGTGAGTCGTCCCAGTGAAGTTAATGACTTTCTGACTTAAAAGAAGAGAGTCCAGCTTCTCTTTAAATAGCCAATCTGCCTCCGTTTGACATTAAAAATCACATGCAGTTTAAATACTTTTTTCTGGAACCAAGACTTACAATTAGTTGGCAACTTTTAGAAATGAAAACTGTTTAGACATTGTATATAAAAAGGGAATTGAAGAGAAATGATTTATAAAATAACAAATTCTGGAAATCTTTCGCTTTATGCAGTGATATATCAACCATTTGTTTTGTCTCATAGGAAGTGTTTCGGTACTCCCTACTATCCTGTACCTAATTATTGGAGTCCTCAGAGAAACTGCTGTGAAATTGCCAGATGGCCAGTTACCTTTGACAGTTGCTGCATCTTTACAAGCTCTTAAGGGGATATTGTCTTCTCCTATGGCTCGAGCAGAGAAGAGCCGAACTGCTTGGACTGAATTTCTTCGTAGTGCTTTAGTCACAGTTCTTGACTGCGGGGATCCAGGTAACCAGAAGTGAGAGGGGGATGATGAAAAGATGCTGGCGTAGATAAAATTCAAATAACTCTAGAAGATTGAGACGGTGGTGGAAGAACTGAACTACCCTTTGTTAAGATAACTTAATGTCTAAGGGTGAAACTTACTTAACCCACATAGTCCAACATCAAGTTCTTAGGTACAGCCCACTCCCATTTCTGCTACTATAGTCAAGGGGTCGGCAACCTTTGGCACCTGGCCCATCAGGGTTGGCGGGCCTGGCTGGTTTGTTTATCTGGAGTGTCCACAGGCATGGAGCCCCACAGCTCACTGGCTGCTGTTCACTGTTCCTGGCCAATGGGAGCTATGAGAAGTGATGGCTAGCACATCCCTTGGCCCGCACCGCTTCCCGCAGGTCTCATTGGCCGAGAATGGCGAACTGCGGGACTCTGTGCCTGCGGACACTCCTGATAAACCGGCCTGGCCTGCTAGCAGCTTTACTCTGACGGGCTGGGTGCTGAAGGGTAGAATCATAGAATATTGGGGTTGGAAGGGACCTCAGGAGGTTATCTAGTCCAACCCCTGCTCCAAGCAGGACCAATCTCTAGACAGATTTTTGCCCCAGATCCCTAAATGGCCCCCTGAAGGATTGAACTCACAACCCTGGGTTTAGCAGGCCAGTGCTCAAACCACTGAGCTATCCCTTCCCCCCAGCCCCTACTATAGTCTATAGGTTGGAGTAGCCACTACAGTCTCTCCGTGCCTCTTTTGGGGTGTAGTGGGGAGGCAGATTTCATGGTTCCACCTGTGGCTTACACCCAGCCTCAACCCATTGCTATCCTCTGCCCCAGCCTGTGTTGGAACAATGCACCCAAAGGGTGTATCCACTGCAGTGGTGCTACCCCACCGAGCTCTAATGTGGTGTGGAAGGCTACATGCTTATCCTCTGCACCAGGGCCACTGGTCAGAATTAAAACAATACTTTCACCATCAATAGACCTACCTGCTTTCCTTTGGGTGAATCCCCTCTGACAAGCAAGGGGCTTTGCTTGTGCAGGCAAATGTAATTTATGCAACTCTGTGCCAGATTCAGCAAATCTTGTTCCTTGAGTTTAACTGAATTATGCAAAAATACAATTGTGTGTATATGTATGATTTTATTAATTATAAAACTTCATAATCCTGAATTTATTTTTGAAATTACAATATAATTTTCATAAATCATTTTAGTGATTGATATGTGTCTGCAACCAATACTCTAGAGTGTTTCTGTATTTAGTCCACAAACATTTCACATGGCTGAAACCATGCAGCTCTATTCTTTACCTCACTAAACACTTATTGCAAAAAGTGTGACATGCATCAAACATACTTTTTCTTGTATTTAATTATCATATTCTCTCATATTTAGATACATGGGGTATGTTTCCCTTGTGTGAGATATACTGTAATGTCCCCAGAGGCCACTGGTTCTCTCTAAATAAAAAGCGACAAAGAGTCCTGTGGCACCTTATAGACTAACAGACGTTTTGGAGCATGAGCTTTCGTGGGTGAATACCCACTTCGTCAGATGTATGACATTGGTTTTAGATTCTTGTGAAAACAGTAGTATCAATAAATGCAAAAGAAAAAATATTTTCTTAATATAAAATTAATGTGCTTGCACCACTGTATAATTCCATTTAGACATAATATAGGCAATGCCATGCCAAAAAATGCTTCATAAGCATTCTTTACATCACTTTAGAACGGGGGTCAGCAACCTTTCAGAAGTGGTGTGCCTAGTCTTCATTTATTCACTGTAATTTAAGGTTTTGCGTGCCAGTAATACATTTTAACATTTTTAGAAGGTCTCTTTCTATAAGTCTATAATATATAACTCAACTATTGTTGTATGTAAAGCAAATAAGGTTTTTAAAATGTTTAAGAAGCTTCATTTAAAATTAAATTAAAATGCAGAGCCTCCTGGACCGGTGGCTAGGACCCTGGCAGCGTGAGTGCCGCTGAAAACCAGCTTGTGTGCCTACTTTGGCACGCGTGCCATAGGTTGCCTACCCCTGCTTTAGAACATTACAATTTGCAATATTACTTTTAGAATGTGAATTTGAGACTGAGACTGTTTTATCTTTAGTAGATGGAGCTCAACAAGAACTTGATGAAGTCAGCCTGCTTACTGGCATTACAGTGTTTATTTTGTCTACAAGTCCAGAAGTTACTACCATAGAGTGCCTTCAAAAGCGTTGTATTGAGAAGTTTAAAATAGCACTTGATTCAAAAGATCCTGTAGTAAGTACTTTCCTAGCTAGAGGAGTATTTCAATTAGAAGCATTCTAGCACATTTTCTGTTGAGCTGTTTCACTGGGCCGAACTAAAAGTGTTGATTTGAAAGTTTTTTTTTTATTCTGTCCCGTTTAGATCTGTTTTATTTTAAAGTACAATTTTAAACTTGTTGGCCAGAGCTAGTGGGTCTGTGCTGTGCCTTGCTTTTAACTGTTGTTCATTAAAATATTCTGTATACAAATGAAGTATTTTCTATATTATTGTTTCACCATCTGGGAAATAAGAACTCCACACTTTACTAAATGGGTAAGAAAGTTATCTAGTTTTGCAGCCATTTCCTTAATTTTCTCTGTGCACTTATTTTAGACCTTAAGGCAATATGCTGCCAGGTCATCTGTTTTGATTCTTTATCTGTACTCTTGACAGAAACAGCACATTAGGAGGATTTTTTTCTTGTTTCTTACATGGTGGAAGTATACCACTGTCACAGCAGTTCACCCTTTATCACACTGCAAGTGAGGCTCTAAAGATGATACTCCCTTGGGCTTTTGTTAATTAAATAGTAGTTCCCCAAATGTGTGCTTTATGTTGACCAATGTAAGAGTCCATCGTAAACCAGTTCTTTTTCCTCCTCCTCCTATACTGATTTATCAATCAGAAAGTCAGCTTTATTTAATTTTAATTATCAAAGTTGATGACTCAGCTGCTAGAACAAGATGGAAATATTTACTTTTTAAGTCTATTGCTATATGTCCAATTTTAGAAATCTCAATTTTTAGCAGGATGGCTTTCATTAATAAGAATTTCAGAAAGCCAGGTGTAATTACAAAAAAAGAAATAGTGACATAGGGTGAAATTTTCAAAAGCATCTAAGTAACTTAGGCACCTCAGCCTTTCAAAAGTCCCATAGACACTTAGACTCCTAAGGCATTAAGCATTTTTGCAAATGTTATCCATAGTTTAATAGTGAGGTGACATTTCTGTTCTAAGACTCTGCTTTTAGTCAAGTGTAATTTTCTCCAAAAATTTCATTTTAACATGGTTAGGAAACCTAGTGGGTTCGTGAACCTAAAACTCTATTTAGACATTTTTAATTGAGTGCAAGACATGTTTTATGGTTTCTTCGTTATTTGTTAAAATAATTCTGAGATACTTTCCTGACATCATTTAACTTTTCAAAGTATGTTTTACAGTTAGCTAATGATGAAAAGTTTCTCTTGCCATGTGAATTTTCAAGCTTTTGTACACTTTTTTTTCTTATGAAAGCTTTATCTTTAAAATTGTGCCAAGCCATTCTGACATGTAGTTTTAAGTGTAACGTTGTTTACATTCAGTATTGTAACTGTAACTTTTCCCCTCTAGGTACAGCTTAAGTGCTATCAGCTGCTGCTTTCTATCTTTCAATATCCCAACAGAGCTGTCTCATATCCTTACATTCATTCTTTGGCACCATCTATTGTGGGGAAATTGCAGGAAACAGAAAAAACAAAGCCTGAGAATTCTGCTGAACTGCAAGTCATTCAGGAAGGAATAAAGGTGGTAGCAGCTCTCATAGCCATTGCTGAGGAAGAGCATCGTAAGTCTCTCAATTCTAATGCCATTTTAATGTCTTAAGTGGCTGTGGAGAGTCAACTAAAACAAAATGTATTCCCCCATAATTGAACAAAATTTAATTATTAGTTACACTGTTTAACAGTATGTCTTAGAAAAATGTTTACTCTCTTTATGTAAGGTTAGTAGTATTCATTAGGGTTTGAAAACTTAAAAAAAAATTGATATCTAAGTATTGTTTTTAATTTTTATAGGTGCTTATTTGGTGGCCTGCCTCCTGCCCCTCCTTATTTCCTTTCTTTTGGATGAGAATTCTTTGGGGTCAGCCACAAACTCAGCAAGAAATCTACATGAGTTTGCTTTGCAAAACGTGATGCAGATTGGTCCACAGTACTCATCAGTTTTTAAAAAAGTAATGGCTTCCTCTCCAACTATGAAAGCCAGGCTTGAATCAGCTGTAAAAGGCAATCAGGAAAGCATTAAAGTCAAGACAACACCTAAACATGCAAAGAATCCTGGGAAAAGTTCAAGCATTCAATTAAAGACCAACTTTTTCTGAAGTGTCTTAGGCACTTTGATAACATTGCAAAAAAGTCCCTTTTCATTTCTAATTACAGTAGTCAGGAAGAGTTGGTTTCAGTTTCAGTTCAGTTTTGACTTGAAATCCAGATGATTTTTTAAAAACAACATTCTTTAGAGATTTGCTTTCTAATAAATATAATTGACTTTTTACATTTGTCTGAGCACTCGGAGTAAAACTTATCAAAAGTAATATAAACTATATATTTGCATTAATAAAATAACAAATATGTGAGAACTGTGCATTTCTGATATCAGTACAGACAAGAAATAAGACTTTAGATATATTCAGGAGCCAGCAATTCTTATTCATTAAATAAACTGAATTATTTTGGCAATACATTTAAAACAAAAGTTACTGTGATTATTGATTTTTGATTTAATTGGGGCATAAATTTACTTGCTGTTAATAGTCTTTCCTAAGTACTAATTTAACAAGCTGCATATATTAAATGTCCTTGTAATCCTTAAGATAAATTATTGTTGAGCTCTAATATCCAGCTACATTTAAGGTAATATTGACTGCTTTAATTAAATGCTAATAAACTCTTGAGCTGTCTAAGATATAGCAATATAACCCATGCTGTTATATCACAGCTTCACAATGCCTTTTCACTTAGGCCTCAGTTCTGCAGGAACTTGCAGTGTGGGACTAATGTGCTTACAGTTAAGGCCCATGTGTAAGTGTTTGCACGACTGGTGCCTTATTGCTTGATATAAAGCCTCACTTTTCAGGATATACTTTTTTATTTAACTTTATATTATGCTAGCCAGACAGTTGAAACTTGCATATCCTGAAAAGGACAGCAGTTTTGATGCACTGTGGCTCTGATTCAGACATCTATCTATCTATCTGGCTGCATCTAGTTCATGATTTTTAAATGATCAGGTATCTGTACATGACTCTCACTAATATACATATCTTTTCAAGGAAGGGTGGAAGTGTTTGAAGTCTTGTGTCAAAATACAACAAACTTAAAGTACAAAAATATACTGTATTTTTATCAAGGAACATATTTTAATATAGAAAAAAAATCTTAACTACTAAAAATGCAATGGCTATAAAGTATTTTCTAATGTATTGCCTTTTTTCTTTTGTGCCAGTATTAGCTCAGTAAACCAAATACTGTCAAAATGAGTATAGTATTTCCTTGTTAAAAATTAGTCAAGTAAAGAAAAGCATCTACGGAGCTGAGAAACACACTGTGACTCAGGAAGAGCGTGATGTACTGTATTTTATTATAAGATTTGTATGTAAATACTATTGTAAATTGTACAGAATTAACCATTTGACCAAAATTCTAACAATTCATTTTTCTAATTCACATAAATAAACCTAATGAAGTTCGTTTTTCATTTTACCTGATAGAAGGACTTGCATTTATTTAGAGTTATTTAAAAATCTGGATTTTAATTAATTAATATTCCCAACCCATACAGTGTCCCTATCAGAACCTCTATAGGCATATTTACCATAAGATGTGAAAATGCAAATAGAATAACTCAGAATTAACAACAGCCAATGAGAGTTTAAAAAAACCTCCTTATAATGGGGTGAACAAGCCTGTGATGGGGCAGAGCGGCCCCGCACTGGTACAGCAGGGGTTAACCCTTCCTTCCTAGCAGAGGAAGCCATGCCCCGGAAGCTCTGCTGGGCATGCTCCAAGTGGAGAGCAGATATAAAAGCCTGCAGTCTGGGCTGACCACCGGAGGAGAAGGACGCACGCTGCCAGCTCCTGAAGAGGGAGAGCTTGCGCGCCAGGATCCAGGAGTCAGCCAAGCCAAGGCACTACTTGAGACCCCGATGGAGGACGTCACAGGGGAGAAACAGACCGGAAGACCCCCTGCCCCAGATGAACTGGTATTCACGGTGGGAAGTGACCCAGGGAAGCTTTAGAGACAAACAGCATTAGAGCTGTGGTGATGCTTGGCGTGTTGCAGGTGGATCCCCGCCGAGCGAGGGGCAAGGAGAGCTTGCCACTATAAGGGCCCTGGGTCGGGGCTTGGTGGAGAGGGCGGGCCTGATTCCCCCCACCCCCTCACCCTTGAACCGTGAGGGATCTTGGATAGACTCTGGCCACTAGGCCGTGCTACCCTGCTCGTAAGGGGGTGTATATGGACTCTGGCCACTAGGCCATGCTACCCCGCTCATAAGGGGGTTTTCATGGACTCTGGCCACCCGACAGGGGTGATAGTGGAGAGGAAGGCCAAGAGGCCTTCACTGACTGCTCGCAGAGAGGCGGACATAGTGACTGGAGAGTGGTGAGATGTCAGCACCCCATCCTACCCCTGCCCCAAAGGGGCACTGTGGTGCCTGACCTGCCACAAAGCCCTCTCAAGGTTATGATAGAAACACTCCTAGAGCAGCACTAACCTGCTCCTGAGGAGGAAGTGACCTTGGGATTGCAGATTGACCCAGACTTTAGGGGCCAGGCTGTCAAAGATATTTTGGCACCCAGTGGGATTTTCAAAAGCATCTAGGTGCCTAACTTCCTTAGCAACCTCTCTGCATCTTTAGCCTCCTAAATACCTTTGAAAATCTGGCCCTACAACAGGAGTTTCATGAGCACTGTGGATTGGAAAGCTCTCCACCCCCATTCCCTTCTGTGATGACATATCAGACTGGCATTTGGTGGTGTCAGTCAGTCTTTCTTTTTTGAACTAGGAGAACAGAGCAGTTTGGGAAATGTAGTTTGTAGGGCAGCCGTGATAATAGTTGTAGTTAGGGGCAAGACATGCGGGTAAATAAGGAATATATTTGGCTACCCCTATTGGGGGGTTGAGAGACATGTAATGGTTCTTTTCCCCTCTAGCTTGTTCTGTCAGTAAAGAAAAATGGTGAACAACGCAAAGAAAGCTAAATGTAGAGTCAAGGATGATTATTTCATGTGTCTAAGCATTTTTACTGCACTTACTGGTGTAGTATATGAATTCCCAGCAAAATTATTGTCACAATATAAAGACCAACCAATTGTTTAGTTTCCTCCCACCTTCCCCTGAGGGAACAAGGGATGATTTTTCTCCTCCTCTCTTATCTCTATCATCTTTCTATGTATTGTTTTTTGAAGAATTTTGTTTTCCTTGGAAAATGGTGAGATCTGCAGTCATTCTTACCAATGTCGGAGGGGATTTCTCTAGACTTAGAGCTTTCTCAGTACTGACCATCTCCTGATCTCATAAATTTCATCTTTGAAGTTGACAGTTTTATATTTCCTGAGGAAAGTAGTTGCCTAGGAAGATTATTGTTTTGGACAGCAAGGTGGGTAGAGAGAGTGCTCTCTTACATACTTTGGGCCAATTTCTTGGAGGGCCACAAAGAGTCATCCAGACTTTGAATCAGACATGGTATTTTATAGTGTAAGAAGCGGCGCACTAGGACGAAGAACCCTTGGGCAGAAGTGTTGCTGAGAAGGCAGGCTGCTGCATTTGGGATCTATATTAATACTTTCCCCCCTCATTTAATATATAAAGGATTGCATCTACATTTTAAAAAAAATTCTGCCTGTGCTAATTATCATTAACATTTTTCATATTAATGAGGTTATGAAATTTTACATCACTGACATACTTTTCTTAAAAACAGTTTCGCATATTGCATTAGGAGCAAGCAAACCTGATAAAAGCCAAGTAAAAAATAAAAGCATAAAAAGATTGCCCTATGTCTTTCAGAGAATGTGAATGGAATTGTTAACGTTTTAATTGTCTGACTGGAGGAGAGGGACTGGAGCTATGTGATCTGGCATTTGGTGGTCACGGTCTTGAAGGCCCAGATGGAGCACAAGATGTGTTGTTTTTGGACCTGGTTTACCACAACAGCTGTCTTAAAGATAGATTGCGGTGAGTTTAGAATCTGTCCTTTTGAAACAAATTATTAAATCAAAATGGAATTACATTTATACCTGGTTTTTTACCACTTAAATCTGATTGGATCAAGGAAGAAAAAGTTTGTTCATTGCTCTCTGCATTCACCCTGATGCTCATTTACAATTTTGAAAACCCCCATTCTTCCACTGTCTCACCTACATAATCTAAATCTGGAAGTAAGAAAAAGATGGAGAAAAGAGAAACATCACTAACTTTTGATATACAGAATTTGGAACAAAAACAGTCTGACAATTATTTTACTCATGTAAACATTAGAAAAGTTCATGTACTGATTCTGTGTGCCTTGCACTTTTACACTTCATACCTTAAATTGAAACATATTATGTTACATAAGTACGCTCACCAATTTCCCTTTGTATGAATTACCCTATTCTTGGACTGATCTTTCCTCACTGAGTTACACCTAATCTCTGAGAAACTGAAGGTGTCTGAAAGTTTGGTTGATTCAGTGCCAGGTTCTTGTTCATGTTCGTTACATCAGTTTTAAACCAAGTGGCAGCATTCACAATTGCCAAATTGTGCCCACTCCTTTAGTCACCTATTTTTGGCAATGTTTTTTGTACTCAAATTCATTTCATCCTGATGCCAACCTTTTCAAGTAGGGAAATCAAAATATATACCTTTTTTGTATTTAAAAAAATATATCCAATGTTAAATTAAAATGCGTTAATAAATATTCTAAGTATATATAGATATAGATAGAAAGAGAGAGCTTGGAATATGATATTTTAAATACTATGCCAAAGACAAATTAATTTGCCATAATATGGACATGCTGCAGTTTTATTTGTTTAAAGTCATATCTGCCATAGTCATTTAGGAGCAACCTGCAATTTTTTGTAAAGTTGTCATTAAATTTAAGCAAAGCATGCAGAACTCTGTAGTTGTCCAAGTAGTCTTCACTATTTGCATGTCTAGAGTAATTCATAATCTGACTCTAATTTGGTATGCTTCTGCATGCACTTGGCTACAAACTGAGATGCCAGAAATATTTTAAGCTGTGAAGGTCAGTAAAGCTCAGACTCATTTAGACTGATGCAATATCCCTCACAAAATAAGATGATTTCATGTAGAAGAGGTGTAGCAGTCCTATTGGAATGGTGCACTAATTATTGGAATTTTTGTGGAGATCTCTTCCCAAACAGGGCCACAGGAGTGCTGATGTGGGTCACTGGGAATAGGGAGAACTGAATGAACTGTAGAATCGGAGTCACCTTGTCAACTTTGTTGTAGTCGTAGTAGTAATGCATGACAGTAGTCGCCAGTGATCAGGCAGGTATTCAGCAGAGTCTGGGTGTGTGTGGCAGTGATCCCTTTTAGAGATACATGAACAACTGGCTTAAACTGTCTGCAGTCCCATCTAAAACTCCATTCCTAATATAGTTTTTAAACTTTATTTTAATTGTTTATATATAAAATAGAAATACATAATGAAACAAAACATATATAAATGCATGCATAAAATGGAATTAGCATAAAAAAATTCAGCGTTCATTATTAATCAAAAATCAAAAACAAACCTGAACTTGTAGAGGTCATGCAGGGTACAACGAATTAAAGTGATTAAATGGATAAATGAATGAGAACATAACCTATGAGTATCAGGGACTAATAAATACTAAACTACAAAAGTATGCAATAGTTTGATATGTGACCAGACATCCTCATATTTTTCCAAACGTTTCTATTTAGACAGTCATTTTTTTCACTTAGTGCAGTAATCAAAAGCTCATTAAGCCAATCTGTGTACTCTAACTTCGAATGTGAGGCAAAACTTGTTTGGCAATGATACCTTCAGCTTCCTGAAATGTAGCTTTAGTCTTATAGCAGATCCCATTATGGGCTTTCTAATAAAAGGCTTTTATACAATAAATGTGCCGTGTGAGTTGCTGGTTTAGATCCAGCTGAATCTAAACCAGTCAATGCACTTTCTTAAACAGTTTTAAACTGTTCTAAAAGTCTGAAGTTTTCCTCTGGTAAAAAGTTGGTGATTGGGACATGGAACCTTAGTGAGATGAGAAAATTGGAAAAAATTATGCAGAAGACCCCTAGAAAACGAGTAGTGTTAAATGTTTACCCAAAGTGTTTAATGTTCTCTTGATGTATATTATCATTATCCTTTCATTGGATCCCCTCAAAACAGAATTCAAATATCCCCCAAGGGTTTTCCCACAAAACAGCCCACCTGTTATAACCAATCTGTTCTCATCAGGTGTGGGTCTGTAAGGGGGCTAAGGAATATTTTGAAGGATACAGATACAGCCCTCCAATAAGTGATTGACAAGTAATATCTTTTCCAAAACAAAGCATCCTTTCTTGGTGCAAACACAAATCCCTACACACAAGCTAAAAGCACCCGAACTGCAACAGCATACAGTTAAGATCATCCTAAGTGACTTCTCCCTGCTTCAGCTTGTTGTCAGATGCTACTGGTGTGGTGCTCTGCTCTGTTCAATGTTGATATCAATCGGCTGTGTGTGTGTGTGTTCCCTCTGTGTGCTGTCCCAGCTCTGTGTAGATAGCTGACACAGCAGACCCCGAGAGAACCCCCAGTGACCACAGACTCTATTAAAGTACGAAGGCACGTCGACCAGGTTTATTGTCGAAGAGAAACACAGTCTCCAGCTCCCCGGCATAGAAGTCCAAGGTGCTGCTGAGGTGCGGCTAGCTAGTACTTATGTGCTCCCTGACAATGGACTCAGCTCAGTCAGTGGCAGGACTTTCCACTGCCCCCTAGGCTGGACAAAGACACTGCCCCAGGGATGCATTCTTATACACAGGTACAAACAAGTTACACATCACTCCTGACGTATTGAGGTGCAACCCCTCTACGTAGCAAGGTACAACCTTTCTACATAGTAACGTGCCGCCTCTCATCTTGTACATGTAGGTTCGAACAAAACAACTCTATCCATCATATTAGCCTTTTGGCCCTGTCATTGGGACGGGTCAGCCTGTTCCTTGTTATCTGTGTGGAGTGTACAAGTATGCGAATGTTCTGATATCTGGTGTCCAGTACCTTTTAGGTATGTCTCTTTTTGCAGCATCAGCCCTTTCCTTGCCAGCTTCTGAGAGCAGGGCCTGGCTCTGGCTCAGAACTTAACTTTGCTTTATGTTAGCAAAGTCTTGACCATTACTTTAGTTCAGGCCTTAGGCCTCATACCAGGCCTCTGATACCAAGGGTTTATGTTTCAGGGCCTCCTCTTACTACACAGCTGATCAGTCTTCCAAAGGTTGCTGACAACTTCTGGTAATAGTTCTTAGATGTTCTTTAGGTCAAGTCTCATCTTGCTCTGCCTCTGTCTCTTCTTGGTCTTCTCCTCCTCCTCCACCCACTCCCGCTTCTCTTCCAGATCTGCACAGACTGAATCCGTAGAATCCTGACCAGGGGTTTTCTATCTGCTACCCAACGTCTGCTACAACGGATTGTAGTTTCCTCAGGAAGTCAGTGGTGTCTCGAAGATAGCTATGAGTGCTGGTAGCATAGGGCCTGAGGAGAGAGTCTACATAGCCAGACAATCCTGCTGTCAGGGTGCCAATGCCTGAGATGATGGGGCATCCAGGATTTCCAGGTTTATGGACGTTGGGTTTATGGACGTAGGATATAGCTACAAGTACATCTATAAAAGTGGAAAAGACATTTGCCATGATGTATGATAAATATGCAAGAGACTTCCAGGTTTATGGACGTTGGGTTTATGGACGATAAAGCCATGATGTATGATAAATATGCAAGAGACTTCCAGGTTTATGGACGTTGGGTTTATGGACGTAGGATATAGCTACAAGTACATCTATAAAAGTGGAAAAGACATTTGCCATGATGTATGATAAATATGCAAGAGACCAGGTAAAACGTAAGCATGTAACTTCAAAATTCAACTATATAGTTATGTAATAGTGAGTAAAGAAAGATTTGATGTACAATAGAACCTCAGAGTTACAAACACCTCCGGAATGGAGGTGGTTCGTAACTCTGAAATGTTTGTAACTGAACAAACTGTTATGGTTGTTCTTTCAGAAGTTTACAACTGAACACTGACTTAATACAGCTTTAAAACTTTACTGTGCAGAAGAAAAATGCTGCTTTTAACCATCTTAATTTAAATGGAACAAGCCCAGAAACCGTTTCCTTACTTTGTCAAATCTTTTTTTAAACTTTCCCTTTATAGTTTTAGTAGTTTACATTTAACACAGTACTGTACAGTATTTGCTGTTTTTCTCTGTCTCTCTGCTGCTTGATTGCATATTTCTGGTTCCAAATGAGGTGTGTGATTGACCGGTCAGTTCGTAACTCTGGTGTTCCTAACTCTGAGGTTCTACTGTATTTAATTTATCTTCTAGTTTGCAAGTCCCAAAGACTGTAAGGATGCCCATGTTAGGCCTAGACCCTTTGCACAATGTTATATAGATTTTTCACCCTCTGGTTGATATACAGTTTGTTAGTATTTTCTACTTCAATATTCTGCATCAGATTCTAGGAAGTCAGGGTAACCTATTACATATAAAAACAAATGGGAAATGGTATCTAAAAATAGGATTCACGTTTCTTTTAAAGTATCAGAGGGGTGGCCATGTTAGTCTGTATCTACAAAAACAACAAGGAGTCCGGTGGCACCTTAAAGACTAACAGATTTATTTGGGCATAAGCTTTCGTGGGTAAAAAACCCAGATTTGAAGAAGTGGGTTTTTTAAGCACGAAAGCTTATGCCCAAATAAATCTGTTAGTCTTTAAGGTGCCACCAGACTCCTTGTTGTTTCTTCTAAACAAATCAAAGCAAAAGCCAGTCTCCAAAGAGAGTAGCATGCCTAGTTAACACTACGTCAGCCTAACCCACATACAACTTCGCTCCCATTGAAATCAGTGGTAAAGCCTCATAGCCCCAGTGAAATGAAGTGTTTAACACTTTCTAGTTTTATACACACAAGGGGAGTTGTGGCACTCCACAGGACCAAGTCCTATATTCTAGAATGTGGAATTTAGTCTTACAGCCCTCTGTTCTCTATTACATCCTGGTAGCAACATGGCTACAACAACACTGCATATAAGAAGTGGAAGAGATTTAGTCTCAGTTTAAAATCAAGATGGATTGAAACATTTTTTACCTCACTAAAGATAATAGATTCAGCTTCTTACCAACAAAATCCTTATGACACAGATTCCCTTAATGCCAGCACTGATGGAAGAAAAAAGATTGATATGATGAGTGCCAGACACTGCAAAGCACTATCACAACATGCAAATTACTTACATGTGCCAATGTGTCCTGATAATACACAGAAAAGCCTATTATGTCTATTTATATATGTTGGGGAATTTACAGATGAAGGGAATCTGTGTCTGAAGGATTTTGTTGGTAAGAAGCTGAATCTATCATCATTAGTGAGGTAAAAAATTAGTCAATCCGTCTTGATTTTAAGGAAGTACATATTATATCCTCAGTCACAGTATCTACCTATAAAAGATTAGTAGGATTTTTAAATCTGTTTTCAAACTGAGACTAAATCTCTTCCACTTCTTATATGCAGTGTTGTTGTAGCCATGTTGATACCAGGATATGAGAGAGACAAAGTGAGTAAGGCAATATATTTTATTGGACCAACTTATGTTGGTGACAGAGAAAAACTTTGGAGCTTACACAGAGCTCGTTAATCATATCACTGACATTACAGTGTGCTTTGGATAGAGATACTTTGCTTTTTGAGAGTCTTAGCTGATACAAGTACAGAGTATTGTTACTATTTATTATGACATCTGAGGAAGTGTTTGATTATAGGATTGTTTGGTGCATTTTCTCCATTCAGCCTCTCAGTTCTGAAAAAGAACAATAGATATTTGTCCAAGAGGATTTGAAGCATTTCTGTTGGAAGTATACCCCAAAGATTCTGGATCCTGAAACACTTATCCTGGTTTACAAGTAAAAATGTAATGCTGTTTAATTTGAAAATACAATCTCTGTACAGCCTGTAACTCTCATTCCATCCCACATGAAATATATGATAAAACATCAGGAGAACAAGATAGTCACTGACATCCATATTTTCTGTAAAACTTGACTAACTGAAGATTTAAGGGATAAACAATTCAAATACTGCCACCAAGGTTATCTAAAATTTCTGTTTGAGTCAGATACTGTACAACTGTGTGCAGAAAAACTCACTCATGTTTCACTGTATTTCACCATATCACTTTAGCAAGTGAGCAGTTGTGATTGAAATGGTCACATTGCCCAAACCAGAAATAACATTTTTCTGCTTTTGTCCAAATTTTTCAAATCATTCTATCTGAAACCCTGTTGATTTAACAGCGGTATCCTGTGGTATGTGTGTTCACTTACTCTGGCAACACAAAATGGAGGATTTTGGAGCAGACTTATTAGCTTAGCTTAGCAGTGGATTGTATTGCCATGGGGGAGACCTGGGTGTGACTTGCTGTTGTAGTGAGTTTACAGTAAATGTTCAGTTTGCAGGGGAGTCTAACTGTATTAGTATGGTCAAGGGGAGGAGGGAAAGAGAGCTTGTTTCCTGTCACATTTTCCATTCACTCCTATTCTGAGGCCAGCCAATCTAGGAATATTTTGCTGTTCCTAAGGCAATGGTTGCAGCAGCCTCGTTTGAAGAGTTGCTCAGAAATGCCACCATGTTCTCTGGTGCCAGCCAGCCAGCCAAACTTAGATGATGAAAAGCAAAGTGAGGCTCTGAGCCCAAGGGCTCCCTGCCTTCTATCTTGATTTTTCCCCATGACAGTGGGGAAGAGAGAGGATGTATCACTAAGCCAGCAGACCTAGGAACAGAGGTGTTGTGTGAATAGAAAAATTGTCATTCACATCTGCACTACAGAAGTGCTCCCTAGCTGAAGAGGGCTGAAGCTAGGGAACAAAATGGGCAGCAACTACTTTTAAGCTACCTATCTGGCTTCTCTTCATATTCTTGGAGCAGCTACTCAGCCAGGGTGCCTGTTCTCTGCTTCTATCACATAGGAAGCCTAGAAAAACAAATTAGGTTCCTGGCACTGCAAATGGTAATACTTAAAGAATTTTAACTTGATCTCAATCTATTCATGCCTTTGGTGCTGTTTTCCTCTTCTGATTCGCAGGAACTACTTACTACACTCCTCTTGAATTTCCTTCATTATGATGACCATTCTGTAGCCTCCTTTAAAGGCCAGACACAATGTGATTAAGTTAAACATTAACCACTTAGAATCTTCTGTCAACAGAGGTAGACTCAAGGTGTGATATGCTAATAACACTGCATTATCTCTCTCTACAGTAATGCCATTAATTTGTCTCATCATTGTAAGGATGGGCAGACCAATTGTTGATCACCAAATTAGCAAGTAAGTGAACAATACAAAACAAGCAAGGCTAATGTACCAGGAAACAGATTGTTGGAATTTTTTGACAAATTAATTTAGTTTTAAATATTTTATATATAGTTTAGAAGTTGGATGTGCAGGTGGGGTTCATCCTCCTGATGGATGATAAGAGCGCGGGCAGGGATGCATGCATCCCGGAGATGAATGCATGGTTGTGCAGATGGTGTCAACAGGAAGCTTTTGGCTTCTTTGACCATGGGATTCAGTTACAGGAAGGTGAACTGCTGGGAAGAGATGGGGTCCACCTGACCAAGAAAGGGAAGAGCATCTTCAGACACAGGCTTGCCAACCCAGTGAGGAGGGCTTCAAACTAGGTTAAAAAAGGGCAGGTGTTGAAAGCCCACAGGTAAGTATAAAAAAGATGACCGTAACAGAGGGCTAGAAGTTGAAGGGGAAATGGAAACTTATAATAGGGCCATAGAAGAACCAAGAGGGAAAATAGTGGGAGAATCTGTTCAACATCTTAGATGTCTATACACAAATGTGAGGAGTATGATGAATAAACAGGAAGAACTGGAAGTCTTAGCATCAAAGCTAAATTATGACTTAATTGGCATCACTAAGAGTTGTTGGGGATAAATGACTGGAATATTGATGTAGAGGGTATAGTTTGCTCAGGAAGGGCAGGCAGGGAAAAAAAGGAAGTTTAGGTGAAAGTGATCATGAAATGACCATTTTCATGATTCTAAGAAGAAAGGAAGAAGTGAGAGCAGCGGAATAAGGACAATGGACTTCAAAAAAGAAAATGTCAACAAACTCAGGGAACAGGTAGGTAAAGTCCCCTGGGAAGAAAATCTAAGGGAAAAAGGCATTCAGGAGAGCTGGCAGTTTCTTAAAGAAACAATATTCAATGCGCAACAGCAAACTATCCTCATGTGAAGGAAAGATAGGAAGAATAGTGAGAAGCCAATATTGCTCCATCAGGAGCTCTTTATGTCCTGAAAAACAAAAAGGAATCCTACAAAAAGTGGAAAAATGGACAAATTGCTGAGGATGAGTAGCACAAATATGCAGGGACAAAATCAGAAAGGCTAAGGCACAGAATGAGTTACACCTAGCAAGGACATAATAGGCATTAAGAGGTTTTATAAATACATTAGGAGAAAGATGAAGGAAAGTGTAGGTTCTCCACTGAGCAGGGAAGGAAAGCTAATAACTGATGACATCAAGAAGGTTAACGTGTTAAATGCCCCTTTTATTTCAGTCTTCATTAAAAAACATTAATAGTGACCAGATAACGCAACTGCCGTGGCAGCTCTTTAATGTGCCTTGTGTAGTCGTGGCACAGCATTGGGAGAGAGCTCTCCCAGCACTCTAAAAAAGACCTACCTCCATGAGGGGCGTAGCTCCTAGCGCTGGTGCACTGTCTATACTGGCATGTTACAGTGCTGAAACTTGCTGTGCTCAGGTGTGTGTTTTTTCACACCCCTGAGTGAGAAAGTAGCCATGCTGTAAAGTGCCAGTGTAAACAAGTCCTAATATTAACAGCAAGGGGAAAGGAAGACAAGACAGAATAGGGAAAGAAGAGGTTAAAGAATATTTAGATAAGTTAGATGTATTAAAGCTGGCAGGGCCTGATGAAATTCACCCTAGGGTATTTAAGGAACTAGCTGAAGCAATCTAGGAAGTATGGAACCATTAGAGATTATGGAAGATGGGTGAGATCCCAGAGGCTGGAGAAGGGCAAATGTAGTACACTAAATAGGGGAACAAAGCGGACCCAGGGAATCAGACAAGTCAGGTTGTGAGTTCAATCCTTGAGGGGGCCACTTAGGGATCTGGGGAAAAATTGGTCCTGCTAGTGAAGGCAGGGGGCTGGACTCGATGACCTTTCAAGGTCCCTTCCAGTTCTAGGAGATTGGCATATCTCCAATTTTTTATTTTATTTTTTTTATTTTTTAAACTAACTTTGATACCTGGAAAAATACTAAAACAAAGTATTAAACTATCAATTTGTGAGTACCTATAGGTAATAAGGAATAAGTAACAGTGAATACAGATTTGTTAAGAACAAATCATGCCAAACAAACTTAATTTTCTCCTTTGACAACATAACTGAGGCCTAGAGGGTAGTGGGGGAAGCAGTATATATCGTATATCTTTATTTTAATAAGGCTTTTCACACAATCCCATCTGATATTTTCATAAGCAAACTATGGAAATGTGGTTTTGACAAAATGACTATATTGTGGGTGTACAAGTGGTTGAAAGACTATATTCAACAAATAGTTATCAATGTTCACTGTCAAACTGAGAGGACGTATTTAGTGGGGACCAGTTTTGTGTCCACTACTATTCAATATGCCAATTAATGATTGGATAATGGAGTGGCGGATATGCTTACAAAATCTGTGTATGACACCAAGGTGGAAGGCACAGCAAGCACTTCGTCCAACAAAATTAGAATTTAAATTGACCTTAACAAATTGGAGACTAGTGAAATCAACAAGATAAAATTCAATAAAAATAAGTGCAAAGTACTTCATTCAGGAAGGAAAAATCAAATGCACAACTACAAAATGGGGAGTAACTGGCTAGGCAATAGTACTGCAGAAAAGAATCTGGGAGAGGGTTATAGTAGAGTCAACAATGTGATGCAGTTGTGAAAAGGGCTAATATTCTTGTGTGTGTTAACAGCAGTGGTGTATGTAAATCATAGGAGGTAATTGTCCCACTGTACTTGGCACTGGTGAGGCCTCAGCTAGAGTACTGTCCAACTGTGGGCACCACACTTTAGCAAAGATCTGGATGAATTGGAGACAGTCCAGAGGAGAACAAAAATGATAAAAGGTTTAGAAAAACATGACCAATGAGGAAAGATTAAATAAACAGGGTATGTTTAGTCTTGAGAAAAGAAGCTTGAGGGTGGACCTGATAACAGTCTTCAAATATGGTAAGGGCTGTTATAAAGAGGACTGATCAATTGTTTTCCATGTATTCAGTGACTCAGGACCCTTCTCAGAGTCAGCTGCACACTTCAAAGGCACTAATTCAATATATAATGTATATTTCTCTGTCTGAAATTTTGCACCCATTAAACTATCTGCTATCTTTTGTGATTATTAATGATAGCTTATGCCAAAAGGAGTGCATTTAATACAAATCTCTTTATTTGTTTTTAATCCCCATCTGTGATTCAAGCTCACTGCAATAGAGAGTAAAGCATCACTAAACTAAAGCAGGAAGTATTAGTCCATTGAGCCACTGTGCTGGCTGCTGCTATCTACAGAAAGCTGCTTAAATTTGCTACAGAAATAAGAAAAAAAAATAGCATTGGGGTCCAAACTACTGTATATTGGATTCAGTCACATGCCCAATATACAGAAGTATACCATCTTAAAATATCAAATTTTATTAAGATAAGTGTGCTGTGGACATCATATCATATATTTCTAATCAAGAGCAAGGAGCATGCAAAATAGTAAATGTGGCACAGTGGTACATGTGTGCAGCCATTTTCAAATTCTCTTGTTCTGAGACACTGGAGTGGGTATAAATCCCAGGATCCTGTTTCCTACTCTGTTAATCAAGAGGAAAAGCAGATAGAGCTACAGTCTTTGTCTCTCATTGTCTTTATTATTTAAAACAGGATATCCCGCTCCTACTGCACAGTTCTTGTTAAAGTATACATAAGGTGTCTGATCCTGTACACAGAAGCTTTCTGGTGCCAGCATCTTTCTAGTGCCTTGGGAGGAAGTCTAAAACCTTCTAATTTTCTATATGGGCCAACAGATACACACAACCTGGAACCCTGCTGATTTAATTACTGGAATTGCACAGGTCAATGGGATTACACTGGTGTAACTGAGGGAACAATTTAGCTCTAGAAGCCCTCTCTTGACTACTTTCTCAGGAGCTTTGCAGGCAGCAAGAAGTAATAATAATAGATAATGTTGGGCAACATTAATAATAGGTGGCGTTAGTAGCCCCCATTTTTATATTTGTATATATAGCATTTATAATATTGGGCTGGATTCTGGATGTAATTTACTACCTGAGAACTAACTGAGAGGGACTATTGAGGGTGGAGTGGAACCCACCTCTGGGTGCCTTTGTTTATCCTCTCCCACCCTTTGTCTTGCTTGTCTATTTAGATTGTAAGCTCTCTGGGGCAAAGACTCTCTCTCATGATGGCCTTGTACAGTGACTAGTGCAGTGGAGCACTGATCTCAGTTGGGTCTCCTGGTGCTACTATAATATAAATAACTCATAATAGTAATTCTTTATGATCCTTTAGGGGCCATATCCCAATGGCACAAGATGCATCCGCCTCCAGGGTTTTCTCACACATGCAGGGCCGTGACCTTCAGAATCAGGCAGCTGTACCTATACGAAAGCATTTTTGAAGGTGAAATTCTCTGAGGAATAATTCTAACACCACAAAATAAGTTTTTACAAATATTCCAAATGTCAAGCGTTGTTGAATTCACAAATGCAATATAGTCCTTTTTGAACATGTGGTTAACATTTAGAACTTCTCCATCAAAATAGCTATAATGTAAACACTATTACTTCACTATAAGGGGACATTGCTTTTTTCCCCAATAAGCAAATTAAAAACATATAACCTCACAGTTAGTTCTTTGTGTTCTCAAAGCTCCAAATATGAACAAATGTGGATTCTAGCTAGACATATTGTACTCAGGTCTCTGGAAAGGAACTGTATTCCTGCATAAAAGGGGAACATATGCCACTACCACTAATAGCCAAACACTTACTGGAGATAGACCAGAAACAAAATGCCAGATCCAAGCACTGCTGAACTTCAGAATAGTTTGGATCTAGGTTTGACATAAAAAGCTAAAACCCGTTAAGAAAAATTATTTCTAAAACTTTGCAAAGGGATGTTTTTTGAGACTGTTTGGTCCAAATCTTAACAGCGGGTCATATCATAGAATCATAGAATCTCAGGGTTAGAAGGGACCTCAGGAGGTCATCTAGTCCAACCCCCTGCTCAAAGCAGGACCAAACCCAACTAAATCATCCCAGCCAGGGCTTTGTCAAGCCTGACCTTAAAAACCTCTAAGGAAGGAGATTCCACCACCTCCCTAGGTAACCCATTCCAGTTCTTCAGCACCCTACCAGTGAAAAAGTTTTTCCTAATGTCCAACCTAAACCTCCCCCTCTGCAACTTGAGACCATTACTCCTTGTTCTGTCATCTTCTACCACTGAGAACAATCTAGATCCATCCTCTTTGGAACCCCCTTTCAGGTAGTTGAAAGCAGCTATCAAATCCCCCTCATTCTTCTCTTCTGCAGGCTAAACAATCCCAGTTCCCTCAGCCTCTCCTCATAAGTCATGTGCTCCAGCCCCCTAATCATTTTTGTTGCCCTACGCTGGACTCTCTCCAATTTATCTACATCCTTCTTGTAGTGTGGGGCCCAAAACTGGACACAGTACTCCAAATGAGGCCTCACCAGTGCTGAATAGAGGGGAATGATCACATTCCCCTACTGCTGGAAATGCCCCTACTTATACAACCCAAAATGCCATTAGCCTTCTTGGCAACAAGGGCACACTGTTGACTCATATTCAGCTTTGTGTCCACCGTAACCCCTAGGTCCTTTTCTGCAGAACTGCTGCCCAGCCATTCGGTCCCTAGTCTGTAGCAGTGCATGGGATTCTTCCGTCCTAAGTGCAGGACTCTGCACTTGTCCTTGTTGAACCTCATCATATTTCTTTTGGCCCAATCCTCTAATATGCATTGAGACAAATTCCCTGCTGGTGTAAATTGGTAGGTTCTCTTTTACTTCCGTGGAGCAGCAATGTGGACATAGACACACAATTCTTAGTCATGTTAATAAGTTACCTGTGTACACTCAGAGCACAATATTGAGCAATGTTTTCACAAAAGTGCATCCGAAAAGCAAAAACTCAGATGAGATTATGTTCACCAGCATGGATGATTAACTGAATCTACAATGTACGGTAAAGCCTGCAGTATATACACTACTATACTATAAAAGCAAGTATGAAATGTCTGAATAACAAAATAATACTACTGTATCATCATAACTATCCAATGACTCCATAAAAATTGGACACAGATTAAAAGCCTAGCCACAGCAATTTGGGTTAGGAGCTAGGTTTTATTTTTAACTTCTCTGAAGCCAACCTCATTTTTTCATTTGTTGATTATATTCCAGATGTTTTGCACCTTAGAAGAACTGAAATTCTTACCTTAGAAGAACTGTCAAATTTGCAAGGGGCCAGCTATGCAGTGTGTGACACACCCACTGTATCCACAAAACCCCATGTTTGTAGGCACTAATCAGTTACTTCCAGAAAAAGCATAATGTAGGGTGTTACAAGCACAATAGTGCCACCCGCATTTTGTGCCACTCAATTGGCATTTGGGTCTGAAACTCACCCTTGGGCGCCAAAATATATTTGCGGAAACCGTTCAGCATGGTCAAAAATATGTTAACAAACGTGCCCTACTATGTCTTAGCCGGGGTTATAAATCACACTAGCCATCTTAAACATGTTTAAACTATATTAGACTGAAGTGCTTTTTAAATAGCGTTCAAAATGTCTTTGGCAAATAGACTGACCCCAATGTGGACAGGGCATCAATATTTTTATAATGTGACCACTTATGAATGAATGAATTTGTATATAGGGTTTTAAAGCACACAGTACACAAGTATTTCCTTGCAGTGCTGTACCTTGCCATTTGAAATCTATTGTTGACATACATACACGGGTGGCTCTTTTGCACCCTTCCCACTGCATCCCCTAGAGGTAGATCCTCCGTTACAACCAGTCCACATTGAGGGGAACATACTGAGATTAGAACCAGTGGATTTTTTTAATTCTAAGCCTGTTTTTAATGGCAAATGACCTTTTTTCAAAACTGACAATTTTTATTTCTTTTTCCAAAATGTTCTAGTTTTTAATTGAAGCCAAACATTTTGAAATTTCAATTTTTTAAATTTTCATTCTTTTGTTTTCCCCCTTTGTCTGTTTTTCTTTTTGCCACTGAATGTAGTTGAATGAATATCTAGTGATATAAGATGTTCTGAAAAGTTAGTGTGTGTGTGTGTGTGTGTACACATACATATACATACACACACACACACACCAACACCGTGAGGAGAAAGAAACACTGGACATCATTCATTTTATTACATTTAGTGGAAAAAAGGAAACAAAGAAAAATTAAAAATTGCTTTTTACCCTGTAAAATGTAAACAAGTTTGACATTTTGATATTTTTTTAAAAAAAAAGTTCTTCCATTTTTCTATCAGTTCTACTCAAGATAGGTAGGGAAAGTAAATCTAAACTGTGAGAGAGGAGGAGTTTGGCACCAGTGCATGGATATTCTTTATATAAGAATGACCTGTTATTGTACTACATCAGTTTCTCAGGTTTTCCCACCAGCCATCAGTGTGGTATGCAAATTTCCCCTGTCCTATGAATAGGACCTAGTTTCAAACAGTACCACGGCAGGGATTCAGAGTATGGGATGGGGTTCTGGGCTGAGGCAGAGGGTTGGGGTGCAGGGAAGGTGTGGGCTCTGGCTGGGGAAGCAGACTCGGGGGTGGGGCTGGAGATGAGGGGTTTGGGGTGTAGGAGGGTGCTCCAGGCTGGTACCGAGGAGTTCGGCATATGGGAGGTGGCTCTGGGATGAGGCAGGGGGTTGGGGTGTGGGAGGAGGTATGGGCTCTAGGCTGGGGGTGAGTGTTCCGGGGTGGGGCCAGGAATGAGGGGTTCAGGGTGTGGGAGGGGGCTTTGGGCTGAGGCAGGGGACTAGGGTGTGGGGGGTGAGAGCTCCAGCTAGGAGTGCAGACTCTGATGTGGAGATGGGGATGAGGGGTTTTGGGTGCAGGAGAGGGCTCGGCTGGGGCTGAGGGGTTGGGTTACAGGGGGGGTGCGGGCTCTGGCTGGGGTGCAGACTCGGGTGGGGCTGGGGCTGAGGGGTTTGAGGTGTAGGAGTGTGCTCTGGGCTGGGACTGAGGGGTTCAGAGGGCGGGAGGGAGATCAGCGCTGGGGCAGAGGGTTGGAGCCCAGGAGAGGGACAGGGGTTCAGGATCCGGGTGGCGCTTACCTCAGGCAACTCCTGGAAGCAGTAGCTCCCTGTGGCTCCTATGTGGAGGTGCAGCCAGGCGGCTCTGCGTGCTGCCCTGTCCACAGGCACTGCCTCCGCAACTCCCATTGGCCATGGTTCCCGGCCAATGGGAGCTGTGGGGGTGGTGCTTGGGGTAGGGGCAGCATGTGGAGCTCCCTGGCTGCCCCTATGCATAGGAGTCAGAAGGGGACATGCCACTGCTTCCAGGAGCTGTGCAGCACGGAGGCTAGCAGGGAGCCTGCCAGCCCCGCTGCGTGGTGCTGTCAACCAGTCAGTCAATGTTCTGGTCAACGATGCTGACCAGAGCTGCCAGGATCCCTTTTTGACTGGGTATTCCAGTGCAAAACCAGACACCTGGTCCCCTACCAGCAGCAGCTTTTCGGCACAGTGGGGGAGGGAAGGGACAGGAGCTGCTTCCAGCTGCAGGAGAGGAGTGGGAGGGGAAAGGATGACCTGGCCTGTGTTTTTGCAGAGCTCATCTCTTTCCTCCCATGTCTGGAAGCAGTTCCTGTCCCTTCCTCCCTGCAGAGTGTCGAAAGGCAGCTAACACCTCCTCCAGGCTGCTGCTGGCCACCGGCATGACATCACCCACCTCCTGTCTCTTTCCCCCTCCCCCCTGCTACAGTACAGGCAGGAAGGGGTTAAGCCCTAAGGATGCATTGTGCACCAGGACCCAGGGAACCTGACTTCAGCAAACCCAGCCAGAGAGGTGGCTCAGCAGCCTAGGGGGCAGAGCAGCTTCACGCTCCCTTGGGGCAGGACCCAGGGCAGGCGGGGCAGGTGAAGAGGGTGCTAAGCCCCTGCCGGTGGGGCTGTTGTAGAGCCTGCAGGGTCAGGGTTTGAATAGGCTGGAAATCACTTCCTTCCACCACCACTCCAGAGCTTAGCGGAGGGGTGGAGATGCTACCCTGTGCCAGCGCTGTGCGGGGCTTCAGCACACACAGGGCTTGGCTCCTCCTGGCCAATGTCCTGGGCTGGAGGGTCTTGGGCTTTCCCAGGGTACCGACCCAGCCAGAGACTGCTGGCAAGGCTGCTGGGTGAGCTGAGCACTCGGACCAGGGGCTGGTTCTCCACACAGTGCTGGGAGCAGGATGTGCTCCGCCGGGGGGGATATGGAGGAGCAGCAGGGCTGTGAGAGGGTGAAGGGGCAAAGTAAGGTGAGGACAGCAATGGGGGGGGCACATAAAGGGCTGATGGGTGGGCAGTAGAAACGACACATAACCAGCCGCTGCCTTGCACCTGCCCAAGCTCACCGGCTGCTGTACCTCGCATCATGCAGCCAGTGCTGGCTGGAAATAGGATGGGGGGCCGGGTCCTGTTGGCTGAGAGCCAGCATGCAGCGGGGGCAACGCTGACAGACCAGCAGGGGAAGTAGTCGGCCCCATGTGCTGCAGCTTTGCCTTACCTCCAGCCTTGCACACCCAGCCCTATCATTGGCCACTGGACTCTTCCACTCACCACTGGTGGGTGAGCGTCTGGCGAGCAGGGACCAGCACAGAAAGTATGGGACATTTTGCCCATTTTTAAGAAAAAGTCAGCATACCTGTAGGAGGGCTTAAATACGGGACTGTCCCTTTAAAAACAGAATGTCTGGTCACCCTACCTCAACTATATTGGAACACATTTTGGTCTTGCCTGATTTTTACATATGTACATTCTGTGCACTGAATGGGGCAGTGATCCTGTGGAAAAAATAGTATGTGATCAAATGGGTAAAGACTGTATCAGAAAGGGCACAGAAATAAGGTTGCATGCATAACCTTAATTCTGGCATTTCCTAACTTTTGAGTGCTTGATTTTACATCTTAGGCCCTGATCTCAAGTTGATTTGTATAGGCTGACTCCTAAACCTATGTAGAGCTCCACTGATTTCAATGGGGTCTGTACAGGTGCAGGAGTCTGTCTGAGCAGAGCTCTTGGCAGGATCATGTTCTTAATATTGTTATTTTAACATAGTAGATTTTGAACATAATAGTGTAAGAGACCTACAAATAGACTTTTGTGTGTATTTGTTATGGCATAATAAAAATATGACTACTGATCATGGTTGTAAAATAACTTTATAAGGATGTATCAAAATGAGAAGTGTAGGTGGAGTTATAGAGACAGCAGTGAATCAGGCCTTCCCATTCATTCCTCACAGCTCTTGCAGCATCCATTTCAGTGCACTTTAAAGAATAATTTAACAGATTTTCTTAAGGGAGCATAATGTTCATAAAGGCACTAGGTTAGCAGTATATGAAGCTGACGGGGCAATGACAGTGCAATTTTGCCCATCGGTGTGTCTGCTGAGAATGCCAATACATTAGCCAATTGTGATGTAATTTTTGTGAACATCTGTCCAACAAAAACAAAACCCCAATAATTACCAACTTCAAACACCCTCCAGATGGTAATGACTGTTGTTCACTATCAACTTGGGCAGGATATGTACCAGAATATTTGAATTAATAAGTTTAAAAGATATATCAATGCAAAGCCTCTTATAAATTTAACTCTTGTCCACTCTTGTATTACAGTGGGACCTTCAGTGATTATGTTAGCTCTCTGCTCCAACAAATTAGTTAGCTGCTTTGCTCCTCCACAGTGCAATCCAACACTCTCCGAAGAATCAAATTCCAAGGGAGTTACTTGGCAATAAGGGAAGAGGGGAAAGTTGAAGGTGAGAGTAAGAGAGAGACTGACAGACACTGACATGCCTGATTTTTACCCCTTTTTAGACCTTTCTCTTCTTCCATAAAGGAACTCTCCTGGATGATAGGACATAACACTCACCATCAGTATCACCATCCCTTTCCTGCATCAGAGCCTACCACGTGCAGGATCCTTTAGTTAAAGGCTGAAGACACAACCTTCAGAACACTGCTTCCCAACAAAATTTACCAATAGAGGTTGCCAAAGTAGACACATGAAGCTCTTATTTTCAATTCTGAGGTATTATGTGATCTCTCAGATGGTTCCTCCTCCTGGTAGTTTGAGAGCCAAACACAAGCAATCTCTCAAACCCAACCCCACACAATAGGGAATTCAATTATGACTCTTTGCAAGGCATTTATTTTACTACTAGGCCACCAAACTAGCCCTAAAATAATTTCATTAAGTTGGTTCCTTAAACCAAAAAAACAGTTAGAAATATACTGGACTGGTGCTGCTGTTTTTAATAAACTTTCTAACACATTTCATGACCTCAAAAACATTGGTAGTTTTTCCAAGTCCATTTTAGACTTTTGTATCTTCCCCCAAAAGTAACGGAAATTACACCTTGCACAGGCAACAGAGTGGCTCAGAGTTGGGAAGTCTGAGTCCCCTCTAGCCCTAGCTACCTGCTGTATATGCCCCTTGGACTCCTCCCACCCACAGCATCTCCCAGGGCAACCAAGTAACAGAAGCTTTGGGTAGGAGTGCAAACCTCAGAGAGAGTCATTGGGAGAGGGGCTGTGGAAATTTTGAGGTCCCAGAGCATCACTCTATCCTAAATTTCAGTGTTCAGAGCGATGCTCTGGCAACACAACAACCCTGAAAAAGTGGTCGGGCCATGGCCTGGGTGGCACCAGCATCTGGCTATGCAAGCTATGCCTTGTGTCTGTTGGGAGAGTCAGCCACCATTGTCAAAGAGCAAGAGACTTTCACAGAAGAACTTCTCTCCAACGTGTTTGTCAAAAGTTTGAGTTAAATATGTTTTAACATAAACAAAGAACCCTAGAAGGTTTTTAACAAAGAAAACAAAGGTGCTGTCTACAGTGTCAAAGTTGCCGCAACAGTCTCCTGACACAATTAGAATACAGCTTGGTCTTGTAACACAGACAGGACTTAATGATGCTTTAATTGTATTCAGGAAGGAAGATACTGCCCTGTAAAACATCAGACTGTAGGAGGTTTCAAAAACATGGTAAAAACATGATTTGCTGCAATTTATGTTTTGGGACTGAACCACACTTTAGCTATCATGGGAAATGACTCAATTAGAACTAATGCTACCAACACAGTACATGGAATCAAAAAGATTAAAAAAAAATCCTTTATAATCTAGCAAAGAATTCTCTGTACAATGCTTCTCTGTACAAAGATTCTCCACTCTTTCCCCCTCCCCTTTTTGTTGACGACTATAAAATCCTGTGAATGATTGTTTAATTTATTGTGGGTGCCTGGCCAAGTAAATTGAGATTACAAACTCATTTTTAGCCATGTTCCAAGATGGAGGTCAGGCAGAAATGTATTTAGTCTTGACAAAAAATCTATAATAATAATAAATATTTTAAAGAGTGTATATATACATTAGTTAACTGTCTTTTAAAGGATTCTATGATACACTTTGTTTAAAAGAAGCTATACAAAATAAAATGGCATTGTCTTTATTAAGCTTCCAGCTTGGAAGAAAATATTGTATAGTTTCCAGGAGTTGACTTATTTTAGAATTGTCTAAATGCACTCACTTAACAAGAAAAGTTTAGCTGGGACTACTTGAAGTTTTCTGGAAGTTACGTCATTCTCCAAGTTTTTTGCACCAGTACCTCCACCACACAGCTCTGGGGATAGGAGTCTTCCACTCAGTATAAATGGTTTTCTGAGGAACACAGAGGCATCATTTGCTATGGGTTAAGGGGGGCAGTTGCCCCCCTACACCTTGGTTTGCCTCTCCCCCCAGAGATTTTTCATAGGTCTATATGCTCCATTATGTTTTCCACTCCCCATACCCTTCTCTCCAGCTGCCCCTACTTTGCAGGAATAATATAAACACATATGATGTTCTACATGCTGACCCAACCCCCCCAGTCCCCACCCTCCCCAGATTTCTCTGAAATGATACCTCCTGGAAGAACAGTCCTACTTCAGAAAACAAAAACAGCCGTGCACTTTAATAACACCAGCTACAGTATATCACTCAGACACACATCATACCAACATGAGTAATCGTAGTATTTGAGCCACGTCACATGCAACCTTTCACACAGTGCTTGTTACAACATATTGCACAAGACAGCATATGGTAAACACACAGTGTTTTATATCTGACGGGTAGTTGCTCTGTGATTGCCAGAAACCAAGGTTGCAAACATTGACACTTATTTCTGAAAAGCCAAGAGGTTCACATTGCGTTTGTGTTCCCTACTGTTGTGCAACAGAGAAGTGGGTGGGAAGGATCTAAATACAGAGCTTCCACCAGACAGGGTTTTATTTATGGAAAAAAGAAAACATTTATTTCTGGATGAAAATGTGTTTTAAAAAAAAATGCTTGAAAGGCAAGAAGTATAAGGTAACCAGTATTTTTACAACAAAACTCTATCAGCTGGCAAAACAAGTAAGTAACTGACCTTGACAGTCCATTTTCTTGCTCTGATCTATTTAATGCAAAATAGCTTGATATTTTTAGAAACATCACCTTCCCACGTGTACAGAGCTGCGCAATGAGGCTAATGAAAACATACATTTTTTATGTTTCTAGGTCAATTTAAAATATTAACAGGAGGGTTTTTGTTTTGTTTCGTTTTTTGCTAAAAGGGCTAAATCTATCTTAATGTCATGTCACAGAATGCTAATAATTTCTATCTAGATTTTGTCATCCTTGTGGCGCGCGCGCGCTCTCTCTCTCTCTCTCTCTCTCTCTCTCTCTCTCTCTCTATATATATATATACGTACTTTTGACAATGTAACTTCCTATGATAAAGGAATTCTGTCTTTAGTTTAAAATGTCATCAAGCTGAAACTTTGTACAGAAAATGGGTCTGATAATACAAAAGCAAAAATATATTTGTTAAATTGTCTTTCAGTTCTATAAGGAAAAATACTTGTTTCTGTGACCTCCCCTAGTTTTTGCCCAGTTCTAGCTAAACATGGTTTATTTTCAAATAGAATAATATTTAGCATTTATGGAGCACCTTCTGTCTGAGCAATGCACAGTGTTTCACAAACATTTAGCCTCCTCACAGCCATTTGAGGTGGTTATTACTATCCCATTATTAAATTAGAGATGAGGAAACTGAGGCACACAGGGGTTAAGTCACTTGCCCAAGGTCACAAAGGAAGTATGTATCAGAGCTGGGATTAGAATTTAGGTCTAGTTCCCAGTCCTTTTTCTAACTAGAGCTGGGTGAACAATTTGCAATGAACATTTATTCAGTGCATGTACCCCCTTTATGTTCTGTTCATGAACAAGATGGGCCTTCTACAAGCTTGCTCCAGTTTCATAATTGTCTGACGACATTTTGCAAGCAAATTTCAGCCTGTGGATTCAAACATTCACACACTGTTCACTGTGATTGTTCCCACAAGCATTTTGATATTCAAGCTATGTAACTTGTCACCCCAGTCACATTATATTATTTCTGATCCCTGACTGGATAAACGAAACTTAATAATTCTGCCTGAAACTACTTGAGCTTAATGATGAAATAAAGGATTTGAAATGTACTGAATGAATATTCATATTAACAGATTCTTATGCACATGAAAGTTCACTTAAGTATGCAAATATGGCTGAAGCAAATAAACTATTTTTACTAATCACCTAGCACTAGTTCTGCCCTCTAGCCAATTTTCTTTCATTTTATATATTAAAAAAGCAGTCAGTTTTGAAGATGGACTAATATTTAATGTTTTGGTGATGTCTGGAGATAGCCTGAAACAATAGCTGAGAATGATGTCAACTGACACATTTCATTTCAATTGGGTGTTTACTCTGAAGAGTAATTAGACTATTTTAATTGTCCGTTGCTGACCAAGGCACACATGAAAAAGATTGACAATCTTATCATGAAGATATGCGTGTTATACTGAAAGGGGGATAGTCTATGGGAGTTTCAAGTGGGGGAAGCATGCTGTATTTTTCCAATTCCATTCTGAGAAATGAGTCACATGTTCAGAGACACAAAACATAAAAATAGAATATTCTCTGAAATGTTATGTTATTAAAATCTTGAGAAGGAAAAACTTTGGTTGGTATCTGAAGTAGTACTAAGTCTCTTGGCAGTGTACATTAATACATTCAAGTTAAATACACCTCTACTACTATATAATGCTGTCCTTGGGAGCCAAAAAATCTTACTGTATTATAGGTAAAACCGCGTTATATCGAACATGCTTTGATCCGCTGGAGTGCGCAGCCCTGCGCCCCTGGAGCGCTGCTTTACCGTGTTATATCCAATTTGTGTTATATCGGGTTGTGTTATATCGGGGTAGAGGTGTAAAAGTAAATCAACATGAGATACATCAGATGAGATAATGAACAGAATTGGGAGAGTATGGCTTTGTTTCCACCATTTTAGGAGTACAGGGCTAGATCCACAAAGTGGATTGAGACTTATCATTGCAATGTCAAACTTTCGGTGCCCTAGATGATGTCCAGTGGAATCATCATCTAGATTTGGGCACTTATTACAAAGCTTGGGGAGAGTTAGGCATCTAAGAGTGGGACTCTCACAAGCCAGCAACCTGAGTGAGGAGCTGCCTATACTAGATAATAGGAAATACAGAGGAGAGTGGTGGAGTCTAAGCCCTGCTCATCAAAGGGTCTTAGGCTCCTAACTCCAGACCAGAGGGAGGCACCTATCGTTGCTTGTGATTCACAGCCATGAACCCTCTCCAGGAGTCAGGTCAGCGTTTTTTGTGAAAAATTGTGGTGGTGCCATTGCTGCTCCTATATCAAATAGCCCCATGGTTAGAGCACTCAACTGGGGTATAGGAGACCCTGGTTCAAATGCCTTCTTTGACTGATACAGAGCAGAAACCTGTGTCTCCCACCTCCCAGCTAAGTGCCCTAACCACTGGGCTAAAGGGTATTCTGGAGTGGGCCCTTCTCAATCTCTCCTATTGAAGCTGTTCTACTTTTCTTAGGCCCAGATTAACCAACATGCATTTACATTGGGTCCCCATCTTAGGGAAGCTCCTGACCACTGGAAAAAAACAACACTGAGTGGTGCTGCAACCCTCTGCACCAGGTTGCACCACCACTCACTCAAATTTGCCCCAGCTTTGACACCACTATGCTGGAGGAGTGGCTGCTCCAAACCTGAGTGAGGGGCACTGCAACCTTGCGCTTCACCTCCACTTCTACCAGAACCATCAAACAGCTGCACACCCCTCTCCCTGCAAATTTCCAGTCTGCCCCCCTGGTTCTATGGAGTAGGAGTGGGGCAGCCTACTGAAGTTTTGCCTAGGGTGGTGATTGTCTTGTGTATCACATGCTCTGTCTAGTTTAAGGAAGGTACCCCCCACCCATTTCCATAGTGCACAGGGCCCAAACATTCTTTAATTTGGGCCTATATGAAATGCTTAAATATTCATTGGGACAGATCGAGAATTACTTTATAGCCTAGTGCAGGGGTCGGCAACCTTTCAGAAATGGTGTGCCAAGTCTTCATTTATTCATTCTAATTTAAGGTTTCACGTGCCAGTAATACATTTTAACGTTTTTAGAAGGTCTCATTTTATAAGTCTATAATATATAACTAAACTATTGTTGTCAAGTATCAGAGGGGTAGCCGTGTTAGTCTGGGTCTGTAAAAAGCAACGAAGAGTCCTGTGGCACCTTATAGACTAACAGACGTATTGGAGCATAAGATTTCGTGGGTGAATACCCACTTCGTCAGACGTGTAAAGTAAATAAGGTTTTTAAAATGTTTAAGAAGCTTCATTTAAAAGTTAAATTAAAAAGCAGAGGCCCCCGGACCGGTGGCCAGGACCTGGGCAGCGTGAGTGCCACCGAAAATCATCTCGTGTGCCGCCTTCGGCACGCGTGCCATAGGTTGCCTATACCCGGCCTAGTGGTTAGTGCACTTTCCTGAGTGACCCAGGTCCCAGTCCTTGAATCTACTGGTTTGGGCTCTGTGGACAAAATAGGTGGGGGTACACCTTGTTTGAGAATCCTACCAGACCATGGGAGTTGAGCAGCTTGGTGGTGTTAGGACTTAGTGGCTTTACACATACCCAGCAGAAATGTAGGTGCCATGGGGACTTTACGAGTGGAAACTTTCAGGGGTTCTCAAACTTCATTGCACCACGACTCCCTTCTAACAACAAAAATTACTACATGACCCCAGGCGAGGGGACAGAAGCCTTAGCCTGCCCGAGCCCCACTGCTCGAGGTGGGAGCCAAGGCCAAGGGCTTCAGCCCCAGGCAAGGAGCCTGTAACCTAAGCTCCACTGTCCAGGGCTGAAGTCCTTGGGCTTTGGCCCTGGCCAATGGGGTTAGGGCTTCAGGCAGTGGGACTCAGGCTTTGGCCCAGGGCCCCAGCAAGTCTAAGTCAGACCTGGCAACCCCATTAAAATGGGGTTGCGACCCACTTTGAGGTCCCAACCCACAGTTTGAGAACCGCTGAATATATGGTCTGTAGAAGTCAACAGAGTTTGGCAGCAACTGAACAGGATTTTGAAGATCAAAATATTAGATTTGGGAGCCTCATGTGGTGGTTGGGTGTCTAAATCCTTTTGTGGATCTAGCCCACATATATATAACACTGAAGTTTACTTCCAACCTTTTAAAGCATATTTTGTGTTTATAGAAAATAATTTTTAAAATATGCTATTTTTTATTCTGACGTTTTACAAATCAAGCTTTATAACAGATTCAGAGACAAAATCATAATTTGACAACCTTCAGCTTTCTTACTGATTATCAGATATATCTGTCAGCAAAAATATGCACTAGTTGTCTACAAATACAGCTTATGTTTGACTTTTTTTTCATTGTTCTTTGATTTTGCAGGAGAAATTCACAACTATCTACATTTATGGAAGTCTAAATCTTTCAAGCTTAAATATAAGTCAAAGGAAATTGTTCTAGCACCATTAGATCTGAATGAGGTCACTTTCCTGGTGCAGTTCTCCTCACTTTGGGCCTAATTCTTCTCTCACTCATGACACTTCAGTATCAGTGTAAATGAAAGGAGACTAAGTTCCTAAATTTTAAAGACTGAAGTCGAGATCCTCACAGGTATATTTTGGTGCCTAATTCCCATTAACTTCAGTAGGAATTAGGTATCTAATAACCTATGAGGATCTGGGCCCATGACCGTAATCCTGTAAAGATTTACACATGTATTTAAGTGAGTGAGTAGTCCCACTGACCTCAATGGGATACACTAATTCATAAAGTTAAGCATGTGCATAGGACTGGGTCCAGTGATAGAAAAGATTAAGGTAAAGCAGTAGGCTACCAATATGATGCACAGGCTCAATGATCTTTGTATCTAAAAACAAAGATAGAAAGCAGTTTTTCTTTTTCTCTTACAAAGATGCTTTCAGCAAGACAGTCTGGATAAACAGGAATCATTCTACAGATGGTGTTTCTTAATGAGTGATGCAGAGACATCGGCATGTGACAGGTTCTAATTGCGTGACATGATGTGACTCCCATTGCCTTTATGCCCTCTGTATACACCCATTCTTCTAATTACAGGAAATGTCTTTAATATAAGCAGCAGTGATACTCAAACATTCTATAGTCTTGTTTTACAATATTTATATATTGAGCCTTATGTGACTAATTTCCTTACCAAACCTCCATGTGCTCCCACAAAGAAGAAAACTATTGTGAAGGCTAATTGTGCATTAATATAGACATTTTTGGTCTTTAACTCTAAATGTATAGCATTTTGCTTCCTTTGTTTTTAGAATTAAATGGGATAATTGAATAATTATTTACAGTGTGCACTAAAGAGTTTATAGAGGGACACTACCCTCCTATGATAATTTTCATAACCGAAAAATACAAAGTTTATATTTTGTGAGTGAATTAATGATTGTACAGTGTGAAGTTACTTCTGCCACAAAGGGCTTGTCTACATTACAAAATGTTACTGTGTTTGAACACAGCTGTGAAAAATCAGGTTAGCTGATATGATGCTGATCATGGTTTAATGATTTGCAGGACTGGGCCCCAGCTGATTAAATATAAAAAAGGTCAAATGCACATGAGTTAAACTTAAGGCAAGTATACAATGGCTAACAAACCAGAAGTGGACAAGAACTAAAACAAAACAAAAAAAGACACTCCCATACAAAGAAAAGGAAAAGGAAATGGGAGGAAGGGGAATCTTGTTTTGCATTCTTTCCCTTCTCCCATTTTTGTCTGCTTATTAGCCATGTAGTGCCTGATTCTGCTACCTCTTAAATGGAACTATTCATGATTAATGGTACATACCCGAGTAAGGGGTTGTAGAATCAGTCTTAGAATGAAGGTTTTGGGGCAGCATTATGTCTTTCTACCTAGCATGTTATTGTACCCTATATAAAGAATAATTCCTCTGACTGATGTTGTGAAGATTATTTAGTTAATGTTTGTACAGCACTTTAAAAAAAAAGAAAAGGGCTATTGTCAAGGCTGATTCCTCACTCTGGCACTTCAAGTGCAGAAGGTAGGGGCCCGCACGGATTCTAAAAATGAATACTGGCCACTCCAGGCTGGTATTAAACTCCCAAGGTCACAGCTTCTCTCTGACCTTGGATGGGTAGATACTGCCACCACCCAAGTGAAAAAAAAAACCCTTGGGACCCAGGAAGGCTCACTTGGGAATTCCTTCATGTGGGGTACCCTCAAGCCCTTTCAACCCCACCCCCACCCCGCCCCCGGGGAAAATCTGAGAAAGAAAACAAAGGAAATTAGTTGTTGCCTCCAGCTAATTAAACAACATGTGCACAAGCCTCTTAGGACACCAAAAATCCAATACGGTTCTTAAAAAAGATAAATTTTATTAAAAACAAAAAGAAAATACATCTGCAACTTAGGCTTTTGCTAGATTTAAAAAACCCACTTACAAAATTTAAACATCAAGAATAACCTTCTTGAGGTCCAGCTTAAAGGTTACAAGCAAAACAAAAGCATTTGGGGTTAGCACAGAGGAGTCCACAAGACAATAATAAATAAACAGAAATAAATCAAATTATCCCTTTCTAAACATTTCTGATCTACATACATATCTGGGTTGTTAAATAAGTAGTTCTAGATATGACCTGATGATTTTCATTCTAGCCTTCAGCTTCTCACAGCATAACTGCTCCCCGTTTCCCTCTTTCCCAGAGAACAATAACACACAGACAAAGGGAAGTTTTTTCCCCAATTTTTGACAGTTCTAGCCCTTCCATTGGCTCTCTTGGTCAGGTGCCCACTCCTTTCCTTTTACCTGTGGGCTTGTTAACCCTTTACAGGTAAAGCAAGTAAAGAACAGCTACTAAGACGAATTTTATAGCTAACTGGCTGGCTGGGTGTCCGTAAAAGGGAGCTACCCTCCCCCACTTCATTTAGCACAGCTATAGAAGCACTAAACATTTTTTTTTAATTGAGTTAAGATACCATGATCTACCCTATATCTAGGCTAGAGTACTTTAAAAAAAAAACATTGTTGTCATTTTCAAATGGTTGTGCCCTGTTCATGCTGGCTAGATAAATACTGTTTAAACAAAGTTAGCATGAACTGGGTATAGATTCCTAGATTAAAAAGTCAGAGGAGACCATTGTGATCATCTAATCTGATCTTCTACATAATACAGGCCATTGGATTTCTATTAGTTCCTTTTTGAACTAGGACATATTCTTTAAAAAAAATCCAGTCTTGATTTAAACATTTTCAGCGATGGAAAATCTACCACAACCCTAAGCAAAATGTTCTAATGGTTAATTACCCTCACTTTTAAAATTTTGCACCTTCTTTTTAATTTGAATATGTCTAGTTTCAACTTCTAGTCATTGAATCTTGTTATGCCTTGTCTGCTAGATTGAAGAGCACTCTATTAGTCAGATTTCTGTTCACTATATAGGTACTTTCAGATTGTGATCAAGTCACCCTCAACCTTCTCTTTGAGAAGCTAAATAGTTATCATTCAGTGTTAAGCTTTTTTTAACTCCACCAGAGTGGTCCTTTGGGGCCATCTGCCTGTCTCAAGTCAGGGTAAAGGAGGAGGGTTGGGCGTGGGGCTAGCAACCTCACCCCGTAAAAAATCAATTTGCTACAGAAACGCCAACAATAGAGATAACAGAGGCTTTTATCCTGGAAAAAGAAGGGTCTTCAACTCGAAGAGGCATGATGCTAGGTGGTGAAAGGCGCGAGGAAGCCACTAAGCCGATTACCCTTCTTGCAACCAGAAGGATTACCATCAGCACATGGAACGTGAGGACCATGTATGAGTCAGGAAAGACGGCGCAGGTTGCAGTAGAGATGAGGAGCAACAACCTGACCCTACTAGGTATTAGTGAGACAAGATGGACACAAGCTGGACAGAGGCGACTGTTGACAGGAGAGCTGTTGCTGTATTCTGGACATGAAGAGAGCGACACGCCTCATACACAGGGAGTAGGCTTCATGTTGTCTAAGCAGGCACAGAGAGCACTGATTGGTTGGGAGGCACACGGCCCCAGGATCATCACAGCATCCTTCAGAACTAAAATGAAGAGGATTAAGATGAATGTTGTTCAGTGCTATGCCCCAACCAATGATAGCGAAGAGGAGGACAAAGACCACTTTTACAATAGACTTCAGAAAATATTAGAGACTCTCCCAGACAAAGATATCACCATTCTTATGGGAGACTTCAATGCCAAAATTGGACCTGACAATACAGGATACGAACAAGTCATGGGGACCCACGCTCTGGGAGAGATGAGTGAGAATGGAGAGAGATTTGTGGATCTGTGTGCACTTAACAACCTGGTCATAGGAGGCAGCATCTTTCCTCACAAGCGGATCCACAAGAGTACTTGGGTATCGCCAGCAGGCACAACAGAAAACCAGATCGACCATGTCTGCATTAGCAAGAAATTCAGAAGATCTTTACAGGACGTTAGAGTTAGAAGAGGAGCAGACGCAGCATCCGACCATCACTTAGTGGTGGCCAGATTGAAGCTGAAGCTGAAGAAGAACTGGATAGACGCGTCAGATAGAAGAACGAAGTATAACATCAGCCTTCTGAAGGACCACAAGATCAAGGAAGATTTTGGACTGACGCTAAAGAATAAGTTTTCAGTACTACAGGATCGGTCTGAGGAAGAGGAAGACAGTGTACTCAACAGATGGCAGAAAGTGAGAGAGACACTTAGGTTAGCATGCCAGGAAGTGCTTGGAATTAAGAAACACCAGCAGAAAGAGTGGATCACAGCAGAGTCCTTGACTAAGATAGAAGACAGAAAGAAGAAGAAGGCAGCAGTCAACAACAGCAGGACTAGAGCAGCAAAGGCCAAAGCTCAAAAAGAGTATGCTGAAGCTCACAGAGTAGTGAAGAGGAGTATTAGGAAGGATAAGAGAGATTATGTGGATGGACTGGCAGCAGAAGCAGAGCAGGCACCATACAGCGGCAACATGAAACAGCTGTATGACACCACCACGCGACTGTCTGGAAAGTTCAGCAAGCCAGAACGTCCCGTTAAAGATAAGCAGGGAAAGTCTATAACAGGAATAGAACAACAGATGAATAGATGGGTGGAGCACTTTGAGGAACTCCTGAATAGACCAGCACCACAAAATCCACCAGATATTGACCCAGCCAACGAGGACCTTCCAATCAATTGCGACAAACCAACTAGAGACGAGATCAGAAAAGCCATCACCATGATGAAGAACAGGAAGGCGGCTGGACCTGACGATATTCCAGCAGAGGCCCTGAAAGTAGACCTGGATGCTTCAGTGGAAATGCTGTACCCCCTTTTTGAGAAGATATGGGAAGAAGAAGCGATTCCGGCAGACTGGAAAGAGGGATACCTCATCAAAATCCCTAAGAAAGGAGATCTTAGTAACTGTGCCAACTACAGTGGAATCACACTTCTGTCGGTGCCTGGGAAGGTCTTCAATCGAGTCCTCTTAGAGAGAATGAAGGATGTAGTCGATCCACAGCTACGAGATGAGCAGGCAGGCTTCCGGCAGAATAGATCATGCACGGACCAGATAGGAACGCTCCGCATCATAGTCGAGCAGTCTATGGAGTGGAACTCCTCATTGTATATCAACTTTGTTGACTATGAGAAAGCGTTCGATAGCGTGGATCGAGAGACCCTCTGGAAGCTCCTTCGGCATTATGGTATCCCAGCAAAGGTGGTCAACTTGATTAAGAACTCATATGACGGCATATACTGTAGAGTGATCCATGGAGGGCAGCTCACAAACAGCTTCCAGGTACGAACCAGAGTCAGACAAAGATGTTTGTTGTCACCATTTCTCTTTCTCCTCGTCATTGATTAGATTATGAAGACATCCACTTACGAGCATAGGAACGGAATTCAGTGGACGTTGTGGACCCAGCTTGATGACCAGGACTTTGCCGACGACTTTGCACTCCTTTCACACAGCAAACAGCAGATGCAAGAGAAGATCAACGTAGTGGCAGCCACGTCATCACAGGTCGGCCTCAACATCCACAAGGACAAGACCAAGATTCTCAAGATTAACTCCATCAGCAATGACCCAGTCACACTGAATGGAAGCCCCCTGGAAGAAGTGCAGTCCTTTACCTACCTAGGCAGCATTATCGACCAGCAGGGTGGCACAGATGCAGACATCAAAGCAAGGATTGGTAAGGCAAGAGCAGCCTTCCTACAGCTCAAGAACATCTGGAGCTCCAGAGAGCTATCTTTGGCAATAAAGATTCGACTGTTCAGTTCCAACATGAAACCAGTCCTACTGTATGGAGCTGAAACCTGGAGGACAACTAAAACAACCACTAGGAAGATCCAGACCTTCATTAATAGCTGCCTTAGAAGGATTCTTCAGATCCGCTGGCCAGACACCATCAGTAACATCCACCTCTTGGAGAGGACTCGTCAACCTCCAGCAGAGGAAGAAATTAGAAGAAGAAGGTGGGGCTGGATAGGACACACACTACGCAAGCAGCCAACCAACATCACCAGACAGGCATTGCGGTGGAACCCCCAAGGCAAGCGGAAAAGAGGCCGTCCAAGAAACACCTGGCGACGCAACCTTCAGGCTGATTGCACAAAAATGGGCTATACCTGGAACCAGTTAGAGCAAATGGCCCAGGATAGAGGACTCTGGAGATCTGTTGTTGGCGGCCCATACCCCGACTGGGGTGACGGGCATGAATGAATGAATGAATGTTAAGCGTTTTCCAGTCCTTTAATAATTCTTGTGCCTGTTCTCTGAATACTCTCCAATTTTTCAAAAAAATATAAATAGCATAAACTAGTTTAGCCAACATATTATTAATAGTAAACATTTATATTGCAGTGATACCTAAAGGCCACCATCAGGTAATATATAATAAGCAGAACTAATTTAAAACTGGAATTTCCATGCCATGGAAAATTCCAATATTTTGATATTTGTTTTCATCCTGAGTCGGGAAAAAAAAGTTGAAATGATGTGATCCAGACCATAGCAGAGAATGGAGGAATGTGGTATTTGGAACCATTGATTCAACGATTAATGTCAAAATGAAATGTTTTGGTTTGGATTGCCAAACTAGGGCTTGGCTACACTTGAAAGTTGCAGCGCTGGGAGTTACAGCGCTGGTCATGCAGCTGTGCAGGAACAGCGCTGGTGTGTGGCCACACTCACAGCTACCAGCGCTGGTGTGTGGCCACATTTGCAGCATTTGCAGCGCTGTTGGGAGTGCTGCATTATGGGCAGCAATCCCAGCATTCAAGTGGCAATAACGTGCTTTTCAAAAGAGGGGGGTGGAGGGTGGTGTACTGTGACAGGGAGCGGGGAAGAGAGAGAGAGTGGATTTTTGGAGGCAACACTATGTGTTAGCTTTCTGGATTGAAAAATCACAAAATGTTCGCGAACCCTTAGTCTTAATTGCAAACAGCCTGCATCCAACGCTGTTTCTCTGTCAAGCAAACATTCATTCCCTGCCTCTCATTTGATCGTTCACAGCCAGGTACAGATAGCTCCTGTTTGCTGTGATCAGTGTTTGTTTTTTAGATAAGCAGTTCAACGGAGCTCCGATCGGAGTTCACAACAAAACAAAGAGAGGCTGCATAACAAAACAAAGAGAGTAATTTAGTTAAAAGCATTCTGGGATATCTCCTTATTCCCTGGAGGCCAATAAAAGCGCTGGTGTGTGTCCACACTTGATGAGCAGCGCTGGATCACCAGCGCTGCAATCGCTACACCCCAACCTGACCAGGTGTACAGCCAGCGCTGCAGCCAGGGAGTTGCAGTGCTGGATGTGCCTTGCAGGTGTGGACGGTTACTAATTGCAGCGCTGGAAAGCCTCTACCAGCGCTGCAACTTGCAAGTGTAGCCAAGCCCTAAGCCTTTGACTGCCAGAAGTTTGGAGTGGCCAATAGGGATGGATGACTTGATAATTGCCCTGTTTTGTTCATTCCCTCTGAAGCACCTGGCACCAGCCACTGTTGGCAGACAGGATACTGGGCTAGAGGGCTCACAGGCTGTTCCTACAAGGGCGATGAGGGAGGGCAGGTGTGAGGGGCAGGGATTAGGGGAAAATGTGACGGGGAGAAGAGGAATCTGGTAACCGGAGGGAGCCAGCCTGCCCGCCCGCAGAGGAGGAGGAGGAGGGGGGCGGCTGTATTGCTGCGGTGCGAACCAAACGGGCCAGCCCGGCTGGGGGTGGGCGGGCCAGCCGCCCTCTCAGAGCTTTGCCGCCGCAGCGCCCCCTGTGTGCGCGGCCTGCCCTGCTCCGGGGCTCAGCGTGACTCCGAGGCTGAGCGGCTCGGGCTCCTCCTCCTGTGTCTGTGGCGCGGGCGGTTTCCCCTCCCCCTCAGTCCCGTGCCGGGCGGATCACGATGGATGCCGCTCGCTGCCTCCCGCTCCCGGGCTCGGGTCGCCACCGCCTCGCTGCCTTCCTGCGGGACTAAGGTGGGAGGGGGCGGCTCCGGCGAGGCGCGTCCGGGGCGCTGAGGTAAGTGTTTGAGCGGGGAGCGGCGCTTCCTCTGCCAACCCCGAGGAGACGGAGCTCCGAGGGGCCTTTCCTGAGCCGCCAGGCCGGGTCACCCTGCGAGGCCTCCGGCTTCCTGGGAACTCGAGTGCCGCTGTCTGGCCTGGCGGGGTCGGTGCCGCCCGGGCAACCTAGCGAGGAGCTTCGCCCCGCGTCGGGACCGCGGGGAGGCGATGCGCTGCGTCAGGGAGCCCCGGAGAGTGCGGGGGCGGCAAGTCCCAGACAGACCGTCTCCTGGCCGGGGCGGAGGGAGCGGCAGGCCCCAAAGAGCCCCTCGCCGCCGGGATCGTGGCGGTGGTGGGGGGACGCGAGGCCGGTTGTCTTCAGACTAGAGATTTCTCTTCCCCCGAGAACGTGTATGGGGCGCAGGGCCCCAGAGACCGCTAGGCGGTTGGGACATGAGTTTCGCTGTGGCCTGGCCCCTTCCCTGTTCTGCGTCTGTGCTGGGGGAGCCTGTGTGTGTGGCTCTGCTGAATGTCTGTTTATTTTGGGGTGTTTAAAGCTGTCTGGGGCAAAGGAGCAGCAGGTGCCTCTATGGGGCACGTCCCAATGATGCCGAGTGTGACACTGGTTCTTACAGGATCCTCAGATTAGGGGTCAGCTCCCTCCTTTTCTGCTGATTCTGTTGCCTTTTTTCCCCTTTCCTTTTCCAGTTGGAGTTAATTATTTTGGTGTCTTACACCAATAGTGTCCGCAACAGGACCCTACTTGTTCTGACTGGCATTACTTTATTTAGTCCTGGAAGAGAGGTTGCCAAATATATGATCCTTCCGGGGTTCACAAATATTGTTAATCTTTTTTCTTTACTTTTTAATAATGTTTTAATGACTTTCATTACAGAAGTATCCAGTCTAAAGATACTGAGGTAATAAAAGTAAAACAAATTTCATGAGCAATCATTTTGATTATTTAACATTTGTTCTTTAATCAGAATCCTAAATTACAAAAAGACTGTTTTTGTCTCAAGCCTTTGTTACATCTTTGCCTTTTAAGCCTGCAGGAAGTAGTATTGCTGATTCAGTGTACATCTGTCTCTGTGCTGGGAGACAGTATGTTCAGAGACAGCTTTCTGAATTCCTTTTGTGAGTTCCCTCTTCCATGCCCTCGATGAGGTTATCGTTTAACCACTAACTGATGATGAGTAAACCAAGAAATCAGACCTTGTCCTAAGGAAGTTAAAACCCTTATTTGTGACTCCCTTCCCCACCTCCCAGATTCTAGAGAATGTACAGGGGGAATACTTTTTCAGCATTTCACCTTTGCCACCAAGTTTAATAATGTAATTTCATTTTTGCAAAATAGGGATTTTAATAGCTATGTTTTAAGTTTTATGGCAAATTTCATATGGGTAGGGTCCTTCAAAGCCTTTGTTGCAGCTCAGGTATGCAAATTATATTTGTGTTGATCTTCAAGGACAAAGTGTATAAAGTAGATGTGACTTCTTGTTGATCTAGTGCAAGGTGGTACATAAGCATATACTGTAGGTCAAAAACATGTCTTAAGATACTGATAAAGGGACCTTCTTGATCCTGAGCTTGCATGTGCTGTGTCTTACTAGACCAACAAATAATGCCATTTACCATATATGTACACCTGAAACTCTGAATTTTTTAATGTACATTTGTAAAGGTTGAATTATTCACCTTAAAAAAACTCCAAAACATTTAAAATGCATATGTTTTAGAAATATTATTTTCTCTTTTTCCCATTCTCTTCGTTTACAATAGATTTCTACTTCTTATCCATTATGTTAGAAATTTTAATTCTCTATAATCAAATAGAACTTAAGGCCAGAAGGGATCACTAGATCATCTAGTCCAGTGATTCTCAAGCAGGGGTATGCGTACCCTGGGGGATATGCAGAGGTTATCTAAGGGGTACATCAGCTCATCTAGATATTTGCCTACTTTTACAACAGGCTACTTAAAAAGCACTAGCGAAGTCAGTACAAACTAAAATTTCATGCAGACAACTTGTGTATACTGCTGTAGATACTATATACTGAATGTAAGTACAATATTTATATACAAATTGATTTATTTTATAATAATATGGTAAACATGAGAAAGTAAGCAATTTTTCAGTAATAGTGTGCTGTGACATTTGTATTTTTATGTCTGATTTTGTAAGCAAGTAGTTTATCAGTGAGGTAAAATTTGGGAGTATGCAACACAAATCAGCCTCCTGAAAGGGATACAGTAATTTGGAAAGGTTGAGAGTCTCTGATATAGACTGACCTCCAGTATATCAGAGGCCACAACACCATCCAACACTTGCCGACTAAACCCAATAACTGAAATAAGACCAAAATATAACTAGACTAGTTGTTCTCAAACTGTGGGTTGGTACCCCAGAGTGGGTCGCAACCCCATTTTAATAGGGTCACCAGGGCTGGCTTTGGCTCCTCTGCCTGGGATAGTGGGGCTCAGGCTTCGGTTCCCCCTTCTGGGGTTGTGTAGTAATTTTTGTTGTTGGAAGGTGGTCGCGGTGCAATGATGTTTGAGAACCCCTGGACTAGACTATTACATGCCACAGGCAGAGAGAATAGGAGAGACTCAGGTACACCATTGCCTGAGGTCCCTGCCATTAAGTGAGAGATTTCTAGATGATCCCCAGCAAATTATGTAAACCCCACACTGCAAGGGAAGGCAAAACCTCCACAAGGTTGCTGCCAGTCAGACCTGGGGGAAAGTTCCTTTCTGACCCCCACATATGGCGATGAGTTAGACCCTGAGCATGTGAGCAATAACCAACCTGCCAAACACCTGAGAGCTTGTTTGGTGCTACCTCCTAGCACCAGCCCACCCTGTCCAGTGTCCCATCTCCAGTTGTGGCCATCTCTGATGCTTCAGAGAAAGGAGACAACCGAATTAAAAAAAAAAAAAAAAGCGCAGAATATGCTGTTGGGTGAGGAGTCCCTTCTTGACCCCTGCAGCATGAGGTTACGGGAACATAAGGCATAAAATGAAGGGACCCTCAGGACTGCTGACCTGGGCCCCCACTCCATCACAAGTAATCCAACTGCACAACTGTATTCATAAATTTGTCCGGCTCTCTCTTAAAACCAATTAAGTTGTTTGCCCCCAGAAATCCTATTTGGGAGGCTGTTCCAAAACCTCACTCCTCTGATGTTTAGAAATCTTCTAATCGCTAGCCTGAATTTTTTCATAGCTAGTTTATACTCATTTGTTCTTGTGTCTTCATTGTCCTTTAGCATAAATATTTCTCCACTCTCTGTAGTATTTACCCTCCTGAAGTATTTATAGAGAGCAATCATATTTCCTATCATTTTGGTAGGCCAAACAAGCCACACTCTTCCAGCCTTCTCTTATAAAATAGGCCCTCCATTCCCCTCATCTTCCTAATAGCTCTTCTCTGCACCTGTTTCAGTTTAAATTACTCTTTCTTGAACATGTTTGACCAAAATTGTACAAGGTATTTCAAATGTGGTTTTATCATTGTACAGTGGCAATAATACTTCTCTATCTGTACTGGAAATGCCTTGCCTGATGCGTCCTATGATCACATTTGCCTTTTTTGTAGTTGCATCACATTGAGGGCTCACAGTTATCCTGTGATCAACCAGTAGTCCCGTCTCTCTTCTTTGTCACTTCCAACTGATGAACCCCTCCCCCCCATCTTATAGCAGGAATTCTCATTAGACCCTAAGTGCATGATCTTGCGCATTGTACTATTGAATTTCATCCCAGTTCTGTTAGTCCAGTCTTCAAGGTCATCTAGATCGTCATATAATATTCCAGTTCTCCTGTGTATCACTCCCAACTTTATATCATCAGCAATTTTTAGTAGCGCACACATACTTTTTGTACCAAGGTCATTAATGAAAAATATTAAATAACATTGGTCCAAAGACCAATCCTTGAGGAACTCCACTAGCAACCTCCCTCTGGTCTGATAGTTCACCTTTTAGCACAACCTTTTGCCTTCTCCCCTTTAGCCAGTTCCTTAACCACTTTACAATTCTTGTACTAATCCCCACCTTCCCTAATTTCAATAATAATTTCCCATGCAGTACTGTGTTAAATGCTTTACTGAAGTCCAAGTTTATAAGATTTACTGCATTTTCCTTATCTAAAAAATAAGTTATTCCCTCAAAGAAGGAAATCAGGTCACATTGCATTACATCCCCCTTTCTGTTTACCTTCATGAATTTAATTATTCTTTCCTTCACAATGTGTTCTAAAGCAGGGGTCTCAAACACGCGGCGGCCTGCGGGGCTCTTGCTTGTGGCCCGCCAAGCTCCCCGTGGCCCCCGCTGCCCCTCTGCCTACCCGCGGGATTGCCCCCTGTGGCGTTGCAAGACCTGTGCCGCTGTCTGAAGCAGCTGGCAGCATGCCCCTTTGGGCCAGGGAGGGAGGGGAAAGGAGGCTCCTGCATTGCCTCTGTCCTGGCACCCCCGCCTCCCGCAGCTCCCATTGGCCGGGAACAGGGAACCGTGGCCAATGGGAGCTTCGTGGGAGGTACCTAGAGGAGCGGCAAGAGCAACGCACGCACAGAACCCCGAGCCCCTCCCCCAGGGGCTGCAGGGATACGGTTCCAGCTGCTTCCTGGAATGGAGCAGCGCGGGGCCGGGGGCCAGGGCAGGCAGGCAGGCAGGGAGCCTGCCCTGGCCCCGGTGCACGCTGCTGCCACCCCAGAGCCGCTCTAGGTAAGCGGCGCCAGGCTGGAGCCTGCACCTCAACTCCCTGCCCTGATCCCCCTGCCCCCTGATCTCACACGCCTCCTGCACCCCAACCCCCTGCCGCATCCTGCACCCCTCCTGCACTCCCTGCTCTGAGCCACCTGCCGCACCCCTCACCCTCTTGCACCCCACCCACCTACGACCTGCCCTGAGCCCCCTGCCGCACCCTGCACATCACCTGCACCCCCTGGGGGCAGTGTTGGGGTGGGGACTTCGGGGAAGGGGTTGGATTGGGGCAGGAAAGGGGTGGAAAGAGGTGGGGCAGGGGCGGGGCCTAATGGAAGGGGTGGAGTGGGGGTGGAGCCATAGGCAGCGAGGGGGGTGTCAGTGATGCGGCCCTTGGTTCAATGCACTAGTCCTCATGTGGCCCTCGTGGTCATTTGAGTTTGAGACCCCTGTTCTAAAGCCTTGCATACTACTAAGGTCAGACTAATGGGTTTATAGTTATCTTGATCGCTTTTTTCCCCTTTCTTAAATATAGGTCAGATGTTAGCTATTCTCCAGTCGTACGGTACCCCAAAGAATAGATAGTTTTTATTAAGAATTGTTGATACTAGACTAGTAATCTCATGTGCTAGTTCTTTCAGTATTCTGGGATACATGTTATCTGGTCCCCCTTATCTGAGCATATTAAGTTCTTGAAGTTTTTCTTCCACCTCAGTTGTGGCGATTTCCATTTTAGTCCACCATCCTGCCTTCATGCTCATGTTCCAAATTATCATCCTTATTGAAAAGCGAGGCCAAGTATTCGTTTATAGTTTTTGGGCCATTTCTAGATTATCATTACTCGTTTTCTCATCCACACTGCATAGTGGCCCAGCCTCATCCTTCCTTGTTCTCTTTTTATATATATATATATATATATATATATAAATACTTTTTAAAATTTCCTTGACAAGAGCAAATTCAGCTTGACTTTTAGCAATTCTACATGCATCCGACCAAGTGGGTATTCATCCATGAAAGCTCATGCTCCAATACGTCTGTTAGTCTATAAGGTGCCATAGCACTCTTTGCTGCTTTTACAGATCCATACTAACACGGCTACCGCTCTGATACTCAGCAATTCTTGTGTTATTCCTACATTTTTCTAACTTCCAAGATGTAGCTTTCTTTGCTGATCAGTCATTTTTCCATTCCCTATATGCTTTCTGTTTACTCCTGTAAATCTTCTCGAGGTGATTATTCATTCATTTGGTTCTGGAGCCTTTCTGTACAAGTTTTTCCCCAGTACTTGGGATGCAAATGGCAGACAGTTTTTGTATCCAGGCAGACAGCACACACTTCTGTTCTCTGGATCTGGCCTATCAATTCTTCTTTGTATGGAGGCCCCAGTTACATAGACCTGTCTCTTCCTGATGTTCATCTCACTTATGTTCTCTCCCTCAGCCTTTTGTACATTATCCTCATATTTTTCGTGTGCTCTGATCCCTGGCTGTCTCCAGTTTCATAAAAACTCTATAAAGGTTTCCTTCTGAGTCTTAAGTTCTCAGTAAATCTGTCTCAGTAAATTTCATTTTATGCCTGTCTGAATGGGTACATACCTGTAAAATCTCTTGAAATTTCTAAAAAATATTTGAGCAAAGAGATGCTTTAGCATTGGGGAAGTTGTATTTGTGTTTTGAAAGGTGACATCAGCTAAGTCATTCTTCAGAAAATATGTATCTGAAAAATAAGCTTATAAGAAAATGTATGTTAAAGTCTGAAAAATTGTTCCCCTCCAAGCTTTTAGATGTGAGTTTTCACTAAAAATAGTAGTAGAATTTAAAGCTTGCTTGACTGTGCCTGGGAAAGAAGGCTCTTGTTTTAAGGTAAGTAGAGCAACCTAATTAGGTTACACTCAGGTAGGTTTTAAAAAAACCCAACACCTTGTCATAATCTGTTGTGAGATCTTAAATGATAAAGAAGTTAAAGATCCAATAGATGGCTGAAAACATGTTACAGAAGAAACAAATGGAAAAGGTTAATAAGACAGATCCTGATGAGTTGTTTCTTCTTTCCAGGTGAAGACTGCAAAAATCCAAGTCTGACTGGAGGGAAAGTTTCACTGTACTCAGGCTATCCTGGCTTGAACACTTTAAGGATTTTTTGGTACTTTTTAATTCAAGCCAAGGCGGCTTTTTAAAACCATGGCAGATGTGGACCCAGACACGTTGCTTGAATGGCTACAGATGGGGCAGGGGGATGAAAGGGATATGCAACTAATAGCTTTGGAACAGTTATGCATGCTGCTTTTGATGTCAGACAATGTGGATCGTTGTTTTGAAACGTAAGTACATTTCTGTTCTTCATTTGCAGGGGCTTTCTGTCCTCCATTTTCAGGCTGTGGCAGTGTTTAACAACGTTTACTTACTAAGTAGGTATATGTAAAGTTTGACACGCAGAACTAGAAGCTTCCACAGTCTTGAAAATGTTATTGCAGAAAAAAAATTATATTGCTTTGCCCATGCAATGCTCACTTCCAGAGTATTTTGAGTACCTACTAATTTTGCAATGAATGAAAAGTATGGCAACTGCACAGTTGACAGGAAATACTTATTTGTGCACAGTTTAATTTTTTTTTTAAAGCTTGTTTGGTGTTGAAAAACTATATTTTTGTTTGCCCCTATTAGAGAGCATTACATTATCTGTTTTTTTAGATAGAAAACAGCCTTTTTACACTAAAATTTGAATTATTCTGTTTTATATTGAAATGCCCACTCTGAGATTGTTTTCCTCATGTGATATACAGTAGCTCTTATTTTGAACTATGCAAGCTAAAAAAAATCATCATAACTAATGCTGGCACTTAATATTTGAGCGTTGATGATCCATAGTAATGTACATCAAATATATTAGTTTCTGTAATTGCTAAATAATAGGTCTAGACAGCGTGGATTTCGATACAAAAGCATGAATAAAATTTGATCCTTTAAAATGTATTAGTACCTAATGCAGTTCTTTCCATTCTCCTTTTTGTTGGAGCCCTCTTTGCAGTGTTTTGGTGGATAGTCCATCCTCTTGTCTGTCATTGCTCCTCGGGTTTCCTTGTCTCTCTGTCATGTATTAGTACAATTTCTGATTTTCTTTTCTGCTCTTCCACCTCTGCTCCCTCCCCCCTCCATTTTCTTCCTCCTCTTTTCCATCTAATCACTAGAAGAAGACTTTGGGGTTGCTAGAGGGTTCCCTAGTGCAGTGGTTCTCAACCAGGGGTCCGGGGCCCCCTGGGGGGCCGTGAGCAGGTTTTGGGGGTCCTCCAAGCAGGGCCAGTGTTAGACTTCCTGAGGTTCAGAGCAGACAGCCAGAGCCCCACTGCATGGGGCTAAAGCCTGGGGCCGTGAGCTCTGCCATCCGGGGCTAAAGAAAAAGCATGAGCAATTTAGTTTTGCGGGGGCCCCAGGCAACTACCCTGCTTGCTACCCCCTAATGCCAGTCCTAGCTTTTATAAGTAGAAAACCAGTTGTGGCACAGGTGGGCCATGGAGTTTTTATAGCAAAATGGGGGGATGGGGGGGTAATGTGTCTCAGAAAGAAAAGAGTTGAGAACCTCGGGTAGAAGTATATGCAGTTGTGTCTGAACTGAGTGCTGAGGGAACATTTTTGTATGCGTGGCAGGGACCTTCAGGATTTTGCAGCCGTATGTGTGAGCAGCTCCTGTAGTAGGAGAAGTCATGGAGGGTTGTATGGCTTTTAAAGAGCCTATATTCCATGGTGACTTGAAAATCAGAAATGGATATAAAAATGTATTCGTTACTGTGTTTTTACAGAATATTTTAGTGATTAAAAATGAGTCTGTGGCCTGAAGAGTTTACAATCTAGAGATATAATTAAGAATGGATATTTGTCACTGGGGCGTTCATTTACTGCTTCTTTCCTCTGACTGTGAATCCCTACTTGGGCATGGGTCCTGCCACCTCAGGCTGAGAAACACTAATTTACTGGCTTCTTAACTTGACTTCATTGACATAGCTTTGAGCACACAGTTGAAAAATAACTGTTCTAATGTATATTTTAGGTGGGTTGTCCACTTAAATTCATACTGCATTGAACAAAAGTTGAAATGTAATCTCAAGCTTTTATAGAAAGATCTTCATTTCTATGTTTATTCAAAAATAGGCCTGAAATATAAACTTGTGAAACGTAAAGCTTATGGGGTGTTACTTATTTTATTTATAGCAGATTTTTGTCTTTAAATAATTCAACTTCTAATACAAAGCTTTTGTACCTGTATATCTTGTGTTCCTCTTTGTAAAAGCATATCTGATGAACATATGCTGTTTATAATGTTGTGTCTTTTTTAAACCATTATGATTTATGGTTCCTAAAATGAGATACCTGAGTTTCAGGAGAGGGAATTAAACTACTTTAATTATTTTTTTAATAGACTAGATTTCAAGTTGATTTTGTTGATTTGTATGATCCTCTGTTTACAAAATGGATTGTGTCTTGAAATTGGTTGTAATTTATAGGTCAGTGCCGGCCAGGCTGTCCACATGTTGATAGCATAACTAATAGTTCTTGATAATATTTCTTGAGTTGCTTTTCAATAATATTTTAAAAGAAATGATGCCTTGCCTAAATAGGGGATCATTGTGTGGCACATGTGTGTTACAAAACATAATTTTCAGTAATTAATCTTGAAAATAGTTTCAGGGCATGGCCCAATTTGTAGTGTAGACAGCTCTCTGGCCTCCAGAAAAATGTCACTGCAAACTTAAAAGCATGGTTGTTTGTGGTATGGCAAATCTGTGAGATGCCAAAGCAGATGTTATGCTTTATGATCTTTGATCTGTGAAGAAATGTGATAGTTTATTTCAGGAACCAGTAAAGAGTGGATTTTATTGGAAAGGATTGCTTTGAAAAATTCTTCTTTCACTAAATTGAGAGTTGAATGAGATCAAATCTTGTATATTTTTGGGATTCAAAGTGTGTACTAAAATTAGTGGGAGATTAACAATGTGAATTGTTGATGCTGAGCACGCCTGTGAACACGACAGTGAAATCAGTCTCTGAAGTTAGAGAAAATTATGACCAAGTCAGAAAGATGGGGAACAGGCATACAAAAAATGCTTGCTCAATATCATGATATAGGTGGAATCTGAGCTTTATTGGAGCAGATTCCAGGGTGTAAGGCTAATGACAAATTGTGGTGCCAAGTAGTTAAAGTTCTAATGGCTGTGTAACCCAAGATATTGGCATTTTACAGATGATGAAATTTTCTTCAGTGGTTAATAACACTAGTTAATGAGTCACTATTTTGTTCATCTTCTAGTGACAATGACTCCGAGAGAGACTGATTGTTAGTCACCCAGCAGCTAGAATGGCTAGAATTTCAATCAGGAACAAAAACATCTGTAGCTCAAGTTGGTAAAACTTGGTGCGATATGATTGAGTAGAAACATAGTTCAGTTTCAGACAGCTGAATTTGAGGAATATAATTGTTAAAGCTAGTCAAATACCTCTGTAGCCCAAGGGAACATTCCCTGAGCTGGGAAAGAGAAGACCAAGAGTTGAAATTTAACCTCCTGTGATTGTGGTTTATATTCCCATGCATCGCACCACCCTTATTATTGACAAAGGCTTCAAATCCTAATCCTACAAGGTAGTTAGGTATAGGTTGCCACTCCATTTTACAAATGATTTTTGTTTGTTTTTTTAAAGAATTTACAGAAAGGCACTGCAGGAATAGAAGCTGGATTTCTAACATGGCAGCTCCAGTCAGTTCTAGTCAGCTACGTTGTCTTTGAGATTTATTATGTTTAAGCATGGGAAAATGTGATTTTTTTTTTTAAATAATGTCAGCATATAATCGTGATATTTATTGTAAATCTTTTGATGGTATTTTTTAAATACTCATTTGATGATAGTCTCAGCTCACTGTTAAGGTTTTATGCTAGCGTGCAAATTTGATTAAGTAGGGGTGGGTATAGGTATTGCCTTTTGATACCTGTTGTAGATGTAAGTGAAATCCTTATAGATTGTTGGATTGGGTTATCAGCAGTGTTGTAGGTAATGTGAGAATGGCAACAAATGCAGGACTTATATTTCCCTGCTTTTAAGGTTTTGAGTTGGATGTGTGTTGTGATCTTAACTGTCACTAAGCAAACTTTTTCTGTGCTTTAACTACTAAGGGTGTGTCTAGACTTACAGTGCCACTGTAGGTGCATAGTGAAGATGCTACCTACACTGACAGGAGAGCTTCTCCTGTTGGTGTAAGTACTCCACCTCTCAGAGAATTGGTAAATATGTCAATTGGAGAAACCCTCAAACTTTACTATAAAAAACACTTAGAGAACACTGCTAATTAAATTGTGGATAACATAAAGATTGGTATAGTGGTAGATACTGATGAGGACAGGGCAGTCAAACAAAATACATTTTACTACAGCCAAATGCAAAGTTATATACTTAGGAACAAGAAATGCAGGTCATACCTAAAGAATGGAAAGACTGTACTTTGCAAAACAGTGATTTTGAAAAGCATTTAGGGCAGCGGTGGGCAACCTGCGGCCCACGGGCGTTTGGTCAACATCAACAAAATGTCTCGCAGCCCACAATCAGATTACCCTGATGGGCCACATGCGGCCCGCAGGTTGCCCACCACTGAATTAGGGTTCACAGTTGTCAAGCAACTGACCGTGAACTCCCAGTATGATGCTGTGGTATAACAGGCTGCTGTGGTATAACAGGCTACTGTGATTGTTGGGATGTATGAACAGGAGAGTAGGAGTAAGGAGGTGTTTTTAGCCTCTGTGTATGGCATTGCTAAAATAGATACTGGAATTCTGCATCCAGGTATGGTGTCCAAATTTAAAAAAAGGGATTTTGAAAAATTGGAGAATGTGCAGAAAAGAGCCACAGAATGATGTGGTGGTTGGAGAGAATGCCTTACCGTGAGAGGCTTAGAGAGTCCATTCAGTATCAAAAAGAAGATTGAGAGGCTACTGGATTACAGTGCATATGTACCTTTTGTGGGGAGAAAATTTCTGGTATTAAAAGGCATAACCGTGACTGGAAGATAAAACCAACAAATTCAAAGTAGAAATTAGGCACAAATGTTTAACAGTGAAGATGATTAATTACTAGAACAAATTATTGAGGGAAATGGTGGCGTCTCCATCTCCTGATGTCTTCAGATCAATAATTGGATGTCTTTATGGAAGACATGCTTGGTTAAACACAAATGATCAGACTCAATACAGGAATAACTGAGTGCCATGTGATGGTCTGTGATGTACAGGAGGTCAGATTTGGTGATTAAATGGTGTCTTCTGGCTTTAAACTCTACTGATCTATGAATATTACAGTTTCCAGAGCACTGTGCAAAGCTAATTAATGTGCATAACACTGAAGAAGATGAGAAATAATATCCCCATTTTATAGATTGGGAATTGGACAGAGAAGTTAAGTGACTTGTTAGTGTTTGTTTCTATGCTAATGAGTGATTGTGTTAGCAGCTGATGCATTGTGTTCACTTTAGTTTTAGCCTTAGGGCCTGTCTACACTGGCAATTTACTGTTCTGTAACTTTCTCACTCAGGGATGTGAAAAAACACACCCCTGAGCGCAGCAAGTTTCAGCACTGTAAAGTGCCAGTGTAGACAGTGCACCAGCGCTGGGAGCCATGCCCCTTGTGAAGGTGGTTTTTTTTTTTTTTTTTTTTAGAGTGCTGGGAGAGCACCTGCTGGAATAGCTACAGGGTGTGTTGTTTCCTGTATGGCTGATGATTGGACAGAGTGCTGAGAACAGATGTAATTTGAGGCTCTTATTCAGTTATGATTCCAGCTGGTAGCTACAGGGTGAGATCTTCCTACCTGGGGTGGAACAGGATTTGTGAGGGCAGGTTTAAAGTTTCTTCTCCATGACAATGCAATGAATTTAAAACCCTGAAATAGAGTTATCTGTTACAGATTAATCATTTAATCTCAGAATTTGAAGATGTTGATTGATAAATTGACTTTTCAGTTTGTTCATTGTCCAGAATATCCTAAAAGACTGAATTTTGTTGATTTATGTTGAGATACAATGTGGTACACCCACAATTAGCCTGATGCTGTTCCTTTGTTGTTTTGTTAGGTATTGTAACTCCTATCCCTTTCTTTGGACTACCACAAATGTATAATATGATGTTTTCTTTGCAATGTTATTTGATTTTTTTTTTTAAAAAGCCAGAATTATAGAACACCCATGCAGAATATGTAGATCATGATTAGAGGGCTGACTGTATCTGGGACTCTCTAAACTAGAAAGCTGTTTCGTCATTCCTACTTAAAAGTAGTATGTATCTGGATACAGAGTCAGATGTCATTACAGATTTTGGTAAAATTAATTTGATTATCCTTATGTCAAAACAGCAAAGAAAACTCTCACAGAATGAGATTATCAGCAATATAAATGGTATATTGAACAGTGCACACTTCTTATAATGTATAGAGTCTCTGAATCCTTTATTTCAGTGATAGTTTTATCATCTTAATGAGCTGTTTATGTTAAATGTTATTTCCAAGAATTTATATTTCAAATTCTCTAAAGGTGCCATCTGTGCAGGATTTTCATTCCTGGGGTCTTAGCTCCTCAGAGAGCAGGATGACTCCCTGAGCCACAATGTCTTCAGAGCAAAATGCAAAACCCACTTCTTTGACATATCCTTCTGCAATTACACCACATCTAAAAGAAAAATTAAACATATAAAGAGCTTGCTGTTGAGAGGGATGATAATATATAATAGAAAAACAACGAGAAGTCCTTCTTGCAAACTTTGAGACTAACAAATTTATTTGGGCATAAGCTTTCGTGGGATATAACCCGCTTCAGCAGAATCATGGAGTAGAAAATACATGAAGCAGGTATAAATGTACAGCACATGAAAAGATCGGAGTTGCCTTACCAAGTGGGGGGGGGTCAGTCCTAACAAGGCCAATTGAATTAACGTGGATGTGGCCCATTCCCAGCAGTTGACAAGAAGGTGTGAGTATCAACAGAGGGGAAATCATTTTTTTTTAAGTGACCCAGCCACTGTCAGTCTTTATTCAGGCCTAATTTCATAGAATCATAGAATATCAGGGTTGGAAGGGACCTCAGGAGGTCATCTAGTCCAACCCCCTGCTCAAAGCAGAACCAACCCCCAACTAAATCATCTAGCCAGGGCTTCGTCAAACCTGACCATAAAAACCTCTAAGGAAGGAGATCCCACCACCTCCCTAGGTAACCCATTCCAGTTCTTCACCACCCTCCTAGTGAAAAAGTTTTTCCTAATATCCAACCTAAACCTCTCCAGTGCAACTTGAGACCATTACTCCTTGTTCTGTCATCTGCTACAGTCTAGATCCATCCTCTTTGGAAAAGCCACGTACATGCAAAGGGGTAACAGGAATGTTTTAATGAAACAGAAACATCAATTTGATGGTGTCCAGTTTGCAAATTAATTCCAGTTCTGCAGTTTCTCATTGAAGTCTGTGTCTGAAGTTTTTTTAATTGAAGAATGGTGACTTTTAAGTCTGTTATTGAGTGTCCAGGGAGATTGAAGTGCTCTCCTACTGGTTTTTGAATGTTACAATTCTTGATGTCTGATTTGTGTCCATAGAGATTGTCCAGTTTGGCCAATGTACATGGCAGAGGGGCATTGCTGGCACATGATGGCATATATCACATTGGTAGATGTGCAGGTGAACGAGCCTTTGATAGTGTGGCTGATGTGATTAGGTCCTATGATGGTGTCCCCGGAATAGATATGTGGACAGAGTTGGCAACGGGCTTTGTTGCAAAGATAGGTTCCTGGGTTAGTGTTTCTGTTGTGTGGTGTGTAGTTGCTGGTGAGTATTTGCTTCAGGTTTGGGGGCTGTCTCCCAAGGTCTCCCCCTGTCTCCCAAGGTCTGAGAGAATGAGGGATAGGTTTTAGATCCTTGATGATGCGTTGGAGAGTTTTTAGTTGGGGGCTGTAGGTGATGGCTAGTGGCGTTCTGTTACTTTCTTTGTTGGGCCTGTCCTGTAGTAGATGACTTCTGGGTACCCTTCTGGCTCTGTCAGTCTGTTTCTTCACTTCCCCAGGTAGGTATTGTAGTTTTAAGAACGCTTGATTGCTATCCTGTAGATTTTTGTCTCTGTCTGAGGGATTGGAGCAAATGCGGTTGTACCTTAGGGCTTGGCTGTAAATTAAGCCTGAATAAAGACTGAGAGTGGCTGGGTCACTACAAAAAATAATTTTCCCTCTGATACTCACACCTTCTTGTCAACTGTTGGGAATGGGCCACTTCCACCCTAACTGAATTGACCTTGTTAGTACTGACCCCACACTTGGTAAGGCAACTCCCATCTTTTCATGTGCTGTATATTTATACCTGCTTACTGTATTTTCCGCTCCATGCATCTGATGAAGTGGTTATATCCCACGAAAGCTTATGCCCAAATAAATTTGTACTAACAAGTTCTAGCAATTTACTGAAGTTTTATCATTTGAGTACTAAGCCAGGGCACAGCAAAAAGTTGATGTGTCAGTGACCTGGACACACAGGAAAGAGCCTTGCAATAGGCAAGGAGGCATCAAAGGATTGATGTGCTGTGACACCCTCCTGTTTTACGAATCAGGGCTTGTTGAAGAAGGGGGAAATTAGCACAGGTTTAATTTTTAAAAATTAAAATGTTAAATTGTAACTTTTTAAAAAACAATGCATCTATAGGTGGCTATCCTGTGCTGTGGGCACTTACTCCATAAATTAAAAATTACAACATAAATGTAGCCAAAGTTCTGTCCATAAATATATCCACCTCAATATTCAACCTTAACAAAGGCGTGGAGGAATAATTCTCTTTTCCCATCACCAGTTTTGTCATAGGTCCGTCCAGTGGAGGCATGCTGTTTTGCATGAGCCCATTCCTTATTTAATAATAATAATGTTAAACAGTTATAAATTAAATAAAATAGTTGAAATAATTCTCCATTTTAATAAGGTGTTTAGTTTAAAAGGATTTCAGTTACATCATTAAAACTGGACAAGCATCTTAAATTGTATTATACAGTTTTTAAAAACAAACATTTGCATTCTGAAATCAATGTAGAGCAGTACAACCGTACATTAAAAATCTATTTCCAGTGCTCTCTCCTATTAACAAGTACTGGTTTGAAAGACACTGACACCAAATTTAAATTTTAGTATTGTGGGTGGCTGTAGTTTACCAAATTGTCTTCTAATTCATTCTTTTTAAATCACTTTAACTTTTTTTTAATATAAAAATTATTAAACAAATCATATGGTTGGTGTTAGGTATCTGAAATGTTTTGAAAATCTCGAGATACTTTAAACTTTATTTGATAACCTATTTTAAAGTGGAACAGAAATACCATAGAACTTTTCTTATAAAAGAGTCTGAATGCATATATCACACTTCCAGTTGTCCTTTGCAGTTGAGTGTTTTAAGTGTGTAACATGATTACTGTCAAGAAACTGAACTTTATTTCCACTTGTCATATGCCCTGGGCCAAGGCTCTGAAGCCAAATATTCCTGTTACATGACAAGTGTCTATATGTACTGAATCCAGTGGTTACTTTTACTTTGAGTAATATGGCTTCTTCATAGAAGTGATTGCTGTAAACCATTTTAGGAACACATTTTTTTAATAGCATTTAGCACAGTGGGGTCCCAGAGGATGCTACCAGATTGTAAATAATGGTGAAAATAATTACCAGTGAATTATTTTTTTACTACTTTAGTATCTTTTTACACTTGCATTATTCACAAGTTATTGAGCTGATTTCATTTGGGACTAAGGGCTTATCTACATGGGGAAAGATACCAGTTTGATTACACTGCTATAGTTGCGTTGGTGTAACAGAAGGCAGGTCTACACTACGGGGGAAAATCGATATAAGATACGCAACTTCAGCTACGTGAATAACGTAGCTGAAGTCCAAGTATCTTATATCGATTTACCTACCGTCCTCACGGCGCGGGATCGATGTCCGCGGCTCCCCATGTCGACTCCGCTACCGCCGTTCGGGTTGGTGGAGTTACGGAGTCGACAGGAGTGCGTTCGGGGATCGATATATCGCGTCTAGATGAGACGCGATATATCGATCCCCGAGAAATCGATTGCTACCCGCCGATACGGCGGGTAGTGAAGACGTACCCTTACTGTCAATACTCTCAGATATTCCAGGAAAAAGCACTCTTATTCCAGAATAAGTATTCACATATGGAATTATAATGGGGTAAATATAGTAGTATAGTTATATTGGCAAATTTCCCTGTTTAGATAAGCCGTTAGAAGAAGTTCTCCCTGATGTGACATAATGTATACTAACAAATACATCAGGATGTTGGCAACTCAAGTCCCTCAAAGAACTAATATTTGTCTCAGATGTTCAAATTGCTAATTCAGGTTGCTAATTATACTTTTTATAGTGTTGCAGTTGTTTCTTTTCTTGGCATTTTACCAACATGTTTTTAATTTTCAGAAAATGTCTTTCAGGTTGCTTTAACTTCCCACAGAGAGAATTGATATTATATGGAGTTTGTGGGCAGTGATCTTTATTTTCTAATAAATCCATATTATTAATGAGGTAGTCTCAGACATAAATAATAGCAATATTAGCATACATTATAGATATTGTAATTAGACAGATTTTAAATCAATTTATCTAATATAGGGGACAGAGACTGCCCTACTAAATTGGTATTAATAGGGAAATCTTGTCTCCCTATTACAGATTAGAGTAGGCATTAAGGACAAATGTTGATTTAGAATAAATTTGATCTCAAAGACTCTTATAATGTATTAATCATAAACCAGTGCTCCAATAAGGCCTTTGGAATGTGATAACAGAAGAATCACAAGACAGTTTTCAGCAAAAGTGCTGAGCCCACTAGAGAAACAGTGAGTCATGTGTGGACACCCATAATGAAAGATGTACAGTAAATAGTAATAACTGCAGCACTAACCTGTTGTCTACTCAACACCCTAAAGCTGACTCCTTGGGGTGTGTTTTTATTTTATTTTTTTTAAGGACTCTCTCAAGACACTTTTAAGAATTGCCTGACCTGTGTACTTAAATTATTAAGTTATTCTAATAAATATTTTCAGGTATTAACTAAAATCCAGAAGGAAATATTTTGATTACATTTTTAAAGAACATTTTCTTGATGGTTTTAAAAAAAATCATTTTGAAGTGTAAATCATTGTTTGACCTGTATTTACCTGAACTTTAAGGACAGAATTAAAATAGCAAAGCTACTACAGTACACTGAAACAGAAACTTATTGTGCTATTTTAATTTCATTGTTCCTTTCATCTGAAATTCTGCAGTCTCTCTGGTTCCAGCTTTGAGTCCTCCCTCAACTCGAAGCATAGTATATTGTAACAAAACATGTACTTGTTCTGCAATCATATGTTCTCTCTGAAATTCCTGATTCCTTTCAGTAAACATTTGTCACAAACGAAAATATCGGGGTAAAACCAGTTCTGATGCTGGAATGATGATTATTTGTCAGAAACTAGAAAGAATGTAGTTTGCTTTTTCTTGGCATTGGCTAGGCCTGTGGTGATGCAAGGTTTTTGTCTTTCAAATGAAGTATGCTATTGTAGTAGTAGTAGAGGGAAGTACCATATATACTCGATCATAAGCTGGTTCATTTATAAGCTGATCTCCCCCCTCCTGCCCCCCAAGATGCATAGGTAAAAATGGAAAATTTTTATAACCTGTTCATAAGCCGACCCTATAATTCAGGGGTCAGCAAACTTTGGCTCCCGGGCCATCAGGATATGCCGTTGGCGGGCCGAGATGGTTTGTTTACCTCGAGTGTCTGCAGGCACAGAGGTAAATCTAAGTAAACAAAGTGTCCCGGCGTGCCAGCTGCTTACCCTGATGGGCCAGGACAGCAACTGTTGGGGAAATATTTTGGCGGGGATAAGCTGGGAGTCAGGGGAGTAACCCCTGTGACCCCACTCCACATGACCCCACCCCTAGCCCAGGACCCCCACACTCTCCCCATCCCATCCCTTCCAACCATATCTGGGGAGGGCCAGGGGAGGATGTCTCTGACCTGGCTGGAGATGCTTCTGCAGTCTGGGCAGCGTGGCCGCAGCATGTTCCAGCAGGACTGGAGAGAGCTTGAAGGCAGGAGGAGCAGCAGAGGGAATTGCCTGCTATCTCTAAGCTGAAGCCAAGGGCCGGAATGGGCTGAGGGCAAGGGAACAGTGGAGGAGCGTTACCCACTGGTGTCTCCAGGCCAGAAAGCAGGACCCAGAGGAACTGTGAGGGGTCCAAGAGGAGTGAAGGATGCTCCTTTGGCAAAGATGCTCCCTTGGCAAAGAGGCTGTGGGGTTCCCACTGGTCGGAGTTGGGTTGCATTCCATTTGGAAGAGCTGGGGTGGCTGTCCTGGTACGACGACAGGAGAGGATTGATAGAGTCTGGGTGTGGTCAAAGGCGCTATGTGTGGTATGTGGGGCAACAATGGACGAGATGTCTTGAGTTTTAATGACTGCACTGAACTGGGGTGAGAAATGGACTTTTTGGGACCTCTGCTATAGACTTTGGACTACGTTGTGGTAATAAAACAGCCGGAAGGATGAGTAGTACTGAGACCAGAAAGCCTGAAGTAAAGTTATTGGATCACTTTAAAGGAGAAACTCCTCTGGCCTGTAAAAGCTTCATCTTCACTAGGGGGCTTTGCCAGTATAGCATTGTTACAATTCAGGGCAACTGCATCTGTATTTCCCCTTGTTGTCCAGCAAGGACACCCTTTCTAGGCTCCTGGCTTCTCAGCCATTCATCTTTCTTGAATGGAGATTTGTCTCTCTATCCGTCTTGACCAGGGTATTTTCAGACTGCACAGCACTCTGTCTACCCTGTGAATTCGCCCGGATAGTCAGACTGCCTAAGCAGGCCTGCTTCACTTGTCTCCTCTAAGATGGTAAACAATGTAATTGCCATAGTTAAGTCACCACACAGTTCTTTCAAAGCAAGCACATTTATTCTTAAGGTAAAAGCATTAAGATAAACCTATTAAAACAATAAAAGAACCTACCAGTATGCTAAGAAGCTTACCAGAGATTACCTCAACTCCAGCATGGACTCTGGTTGGTGAACAGTCCTTCAAACCCCACCCAGGAGTTTTTCTGTAGTCACATATTCATAAAAGCTGTTCGCTCAGTACAAGCACACTCATGAATGAGAATCTCTCCTTTATCCAATTTAGGATTTGAGGAGATTGAATAGGTAATAAGCCAGGCAGTGGGTTTCTCATCAAGGCACAGCTTTGAAAGGATGGATCTAAAGGAGAGGAATTTGTATTCCCCTCCTTCCAAGTGTATCCTAGGAATCGCACTTAATGTTGTTTGTCTATCATGCTGTTTCAAAGAGTCCTTTGATGCTCATAAAATATCCCAGGGTTTATATTAGCCATGTCTCCTCTGTCAAATTACACACTATTCCACAATAATACATAAACATTTGCAGTCTTAATACAAAGGAATCCTAAACTACATACACTTAATTCAATAAGGGTTTAATTTAATTCAGTAAGGTTTGTCCAGGATATTGCAGAACCTTGTCATATCTGTCACACACTCTGCTGGCAAAGCTTTTGTTTAAATTAGCCCTGAGCTGCTAGTCATAGGGAAAGGGTTAGAAGGAGGAGGAGCCAACCCTGGGATAGTGTTCCTCTCCAGTATTCAGCCACTGTCACTGGACACTCACAGAAATTACCAAATCCATTGTCTCCAAAGAGACAGTGTACACAGCAACCTGTTGGCTCAGCTGAGGATTCACGCTTTAAAATATTGCACTGGAAGAACTTATAGTGAAACCAAGAATAAGTTTATTATGATCAGAGATTTAAGTGATGATAAGCGAATGTAATAGAAACAGAAAATAGTTACAAATAAAACAAAAAATAGCATGCTTTTAAGAGTTAATGGAAGCTTAGCAGTCTGTGTCTTATATATACAAAATATGCTAAGTTTGAAGAAAAAGTTTGTTAGCTTTAAAAGTTCACAGTTAATTGAAAACGTTTTAATCTACTTATATCAACTCAGACTTAGTGATTTAGAACTTTAGGGGGATCTTTGAACCACTTTAACTATGAATTGGTCTTGTACTACCTTTGTCCAGGGGTGCATCATGCTTAACAGAATTTAGTGAGTGTGTGTTCTCTATATATTCTGTATATGTTTATATAAAAATTGTAGACTAAATTTTGATGATTTCTCTTTTTAAAAGATAATGAAAAAATTAACTTCTAAAATTACTTATGGGTACTGCATTAAAATATATAATGAATGCTGATGCTCAAAAATGAGTGGACTAGATATTTGTAGAATAGAGCAAAGATGTACAATGAGTGGATAATCAATTTACAAATTGAAATGTACTAGAACAGGGAATGCATAGATTGTTCAGTACATTTCATGTTACAAGTATAAACATATTTTGTGCAGATTTGTAATCTAGGCTATACATTTCATTTACAGTAGGTACTTTATGCTGCATGGGTGGAGTGGGGAGAGGAGTGATTTCTGAAGCTCTTTGAGTTTTACTAAATGCATTATGTTCCCTCTTCCTTAGTTTTTCTCTTCAGTTTGTACTGCTCTCTTTTTAATAGTTTGGAGTGTTTGAGGTGTTCAGTTGTTTGTTTAGCTTACGGTCTGATTCAGTTTGGTGAAACAATACTGGCAAAGACACAACTAATGAGTGTTAAACACAGGCAAGGAAGAGAAAGCAGAGAGAACTAAAAAATTGAGGCAGGTGGAGGAAATTGTGAAAAGGGCATTAGAGGACTTTCAAACAGGGTAGATTGATTTAAATCAAAGTGATTTAAAAATTGTTTAATCATGTTTTGCATTTGTACTTTCTATTTATTTTCTAACAGAGAGGTTAATTTTCGTCAGTTGGTAACCATTACCAATAGCCACTACACTAAAGTTAGTGTATCTTTTTGCTAACCTGGACAATACACTATATCTATACATATTTATTTAAGCAGTTCTATAGCTTAGCTTACTTTTTTCCCCGAGTTTTTAATTTTTACATTTTTTTTATTGTTAGAATATGGTGAATGTGATGCATTTCTTATTTACAAGATTATTTTTTACTTGTGATTTGTGTCAAGCTCTATTTGGATTGAAATTCAAATAGAATTAATCATAAAAATAGGATTCTAATATTTTTATGAAATTGCCTACCCGACTGCTTCATTGGTATTGGCATTGTCTTTCCTTTTGATGTCCATTCTTCTATCCTCTGTTGCTCCTTTCTCCATTGCTGTATCCTCTCTTTCGTGATTTTCCTCCCGTTCAGTGTTAGAATCAAGCATGTGTTTACCAACCATCTTCTCTGAATTTCTAGTTTAAAGCTCTTTTAATCGGTTATGCTAACCTCCGTCCCAGGTGTCTATTTTCCTCCTTACTCAGGTGGAGTCCATCCCATGAGCACAGTCCTCTCTCTGTGAATGCCTCCCAATGGTCCAACATTCCAAAGCCCTCCTTATGGCACCACTGCCTGAGGCATCTGTTGATCATCATAATCTTGTCTCGCCTTCGCTTCCCCTCCTCTAGGGACAGGTAGAATCCCACTGAAGATCACCTTAGCCTCCATTTCTTTAAGCATCTTTCCAAGCCTGGCATAGTCTCCCTTGATGCATTCCAGTAAGAATCTAGCTGTATCATTTGTTCCCATGTGAAGGACAATCAGTGGATTCTTTCCAGCTCCCATTAGGATCCTCTTCAGCCTCAGGTCCACATCCCATATCTTAGCTCCAGCAGAACACCATTCTATTTTCTGGATCAGCTCTGGTGACAGGCGTGTTCTTCTTAGTAGGGAATCCCCAGTCATGTAGACCTGCATCTTTCTGGTGTTGGTGCTATTCTCCAGGCATCCTCCTTCTTTCTGACTGCAAGTCCTTTTGTCTTTCTCTCAATTGCAATCTTCTGAGCTCATCCTGTATACTCGTAGGGTTCCAGACTCTGGCTGTCTCCATTAACTTGTCTCTTCTTATAGGTCTAGCAGCTCTTCACCTTGGCCCTCACATCTTCTTTTACTGCCTGCTGCTCTACTGGTTTCTGATATCAAAATGGATGAGAATCCACTGCAGAATTTTGGCATGTAATATTTCGAGTGGCAGGGGAAAAAGAGTACCAAAAATATAACACTTTGCTGACCTTTTTCATTCTGCTTTAAAAAGGGAATGATAAAAACATTAAAATAAATAAAAAGAGGTAATTGTGGCTAATTTTGTAAACTAAAAACTATGTCTGTAGTTATAGAATCATAGAAATGTAGGGCTGAAAGGGACCTCCAAGCAGACATCTAGCCCAGCCTACTGTGCTCAGTCAGTACCAGGTATATCTAGATCGTCCTTGACAGGTGCTTGTCCAATCTGTTCTTAAAAAAACTCGGATGATGATGATTCCATAACCTCCCTTGGAAGCCTGTTCCAGTACTTAACTACCCTTATAGTTAGAAAGTTTTTCCTAATATCTAACCTAAATATCCTTTGTTGCAGATTGAGCATTACTTCTGGTCCTACTTTCAGTGGCTATGGAGAACAATTGATCACAGTCCTCTTTATGACAGCCATTAATATATTTGAAGACTGTTATCAGATCCCCCCTCAGTCGTCATTTCTCAAGACTAAACATGCCCAGTTTTTTAATATTTCTCATAGATCAGGTTTTCTAAATGTTTTGTCATTTTTGTTGCTCTCCTCCTGAACTCTCTCCAATTTATCCACATCATTTCTAAAGTGTGGCGCCCAGAACTGGGCACAGTACTTCAGCTGAGTAGAGTGGGTCATTTACTTCCTGTGTCTTAATATAACACTCCTATTAATACACCCCAGAATGATATTCACCTTTTTTTGCAACTGCATCACATTGTTGACTCTCATTAGTGATCCTCTATAACCCCCAGGTCCTTTGGAGGGGTACTACTCCCTAGCCAGTTTTTCCCCATTTTGTAGCTATACATTTGGTTTTTCCTTCATAAGTGTAGTACTTTGCACTTGTCTTTGTTGAATTTTGTTCTTGTTGATTTCAGTCAGACCATTTCTCTGATTTGTCAGGGTCATTTTGAATTCTAATCCTGCCCTCCAAAGTGAAAATGAGGTAGGACCAGATTCTAAAATTGGGAAAGAACAAGTCAAAAATTACTTAGACAAGTTAGATGTCTTCAAATCACCAGGGCTTGATGAAATACATCCTAGAATAATCCAAGAGCTGACTGAGGAGATATCTGAGCCACTAGCAATTATCTTTGAAAAGTCATAGAAGATGGAAGACATTCAAGAAGACTGGAATAGGGCAAATATAGCGCCCATCTATAAAAAGGGAAATCAGGACAACCCGGGGAATTACAGACCAGTCATCTTAACTTTTGTACCTGGAAAGATAATGTAGCAAATAATGAATCAACCAATTTGCAAACACCTAGAAGATAATAAGGTGATAAATAACAGCATGGATTTGTCAAGAGCAAATCATGTCAAACCAACCTGATAGCTTTCTTTGACAGCGTAACAAGCCTTGTAGATGGGGGGAAAGCAGTAGATGTGGTATATCTTGATGTTAGTTAGCTTTTGATACTATCTTGCATGATCTTCTCATAAACTAGGGAAATACAACCTAGATGGAGCTACTATAAGGTGGGTGCATAACTGGTTGGAAAATCATTCCCAGAGATTAGTTATCAGTGGTTCACAGTCATGCTGGAAGGACATAATGAGTGGGGTCCCACAGGGATCGGTTCTGGGTCCAGTTCTGTTCAATATCTTCATCAGTGATTTAGATAATGGCATAGAGAGTATGCTTATAAAGTTTGAGGATGATACCAAGCTGGGAGGGGTTGCAAGTGCTTTGGAGGATAGGATTAAAATGCAAAATAGTCTGGAGAAACTGGAGAAATGGTCTGAGGTACATAGGATGAAATTCAATAAGGACAAATGCAAAGTACTCCACTTAGGAAGGAACAATCAGTTGCACACATACAAATGGGAAATGACTGCCTAGGAAGGAGTACTGTGGAAAGGGATCTGATGGTCACAAGCTAAATATGAGTCAACAGTGTAACGTTGTTGCAAAAAAACCCAAATATCATCCTGCCATGTATTAGCAGGAGTATTGTAAGCAAGACATGAGAAGTAATTTTTCTGCTCTACTCCGTGCTGATTAGGCCTCAACTGGAGTATTATCTGCAGTTCTGGGTGCCATATTTCAGGAAAGATGTGGACAAATTGGAGAAAGTCCAGAGAAGAGCAACAAAAATGACTAAAGGTTTAGAAAACATGACTTATGAGGGAAGAGTGAAAAAATTGGGTTTGTTTAGTCTGGAGAAGAGAAAACTGAGATGGGACATAAGTTTTCAAGTACATAAAAGGTTGTTACAAGGAGGAGGGAGGAAAAATTGTTATTCTTAACCTCTGAGGATAGGACAAGAAGCAATGGGCTTAAAATGTAGCAAGGGCGGTTTAGGTTGGACATTTAGGAAAAACTTCCTAACTGTCAGTGATTAAGCACTGGAATAAATTGCATAGGGAGGTTGTGGCATCTCCATCATTGGGGATTTTTAAGAGCAGGTTGGACACAAACCTGTCAGGGATGGCCTAGATAATACTTAGTCCTGCCTTGAGTGCAGGGAACTGGACTAGATGACCTCTCGAGGTCCCTTCCAGTTCTCTGGAAGCATTTTCATAGAATCAATCACCCTTCACTCCATTATCCAGGTCATTAATGAAAATATTGAATAATACTGGAACCAGTACAGACCCGCTTTGGTACTCCACTAAATACGTCCTCTCAGTTTGACAGCAAATCATTGGTAACGACTCTCTGAAAACAGTTACTCAGTTGGTTGTGGTCCCACGTTATAGTAATTTGATCTAGACCACATTTCCCTGGTTTGCTTATGAGAACGTCACATGGGAGTGGGGGAGGGATAGCTCAGTGTTTTGAGCATTGCCCTGCTAAATCCAGAGTTCAATCCTTGAGAAGGGCCATTTAGGGATCTGGGGCAAAAAAAAGAAAAAAGAAAAAAAAAAAAGGATTTAGTTGGGGATTGGTCCTGCTTTGAGCGGGGGGTTGGACTAGATGACGACCTGAGGTCCCTTCTAACCCTGATATTCTGTGATTCTATGACCGTGTCAAAAGCCTTACTAAAATCAAGATATATCATGTCTACAGTCTCCCCCCTATCCACTAGGCTGGTAACCCTATCAAAAAAAGAAATCAGATTGGTTTGGCATGATTTGTTAATTCCATGTTCGCTATTACTTATAACCCTATTATTTTCTAGGTGTTTACAAATTGATTGTTTAATAATTTGTTCCAGTATCTTTCCAAGTGTTGAAGTTAGGCTGGCTGGTGGGTGGGTTCCTGGGTTCTCTTTGTTCCCTCTTTGAAAGATAGGTCATTTGTTTGCCTTTCTCCAGTCCTCTGGGACTTCACCGGTGCTCCAGGAATTGTCAGAGATAATAGTTAATGGTTCCAAGATTGCTTTAGCTAGTTCCTTATGTCCTGTAGGGTGAATTTCACCAGGCCCTGCTGACTTTAATAGATCTAACTTACCTAAATATTCTTTAACCTGTTCTTTCCCTGTTGTGGTTTGTGTTCCTTCTCCTTTGTTGTTAGTATGAATTATGTTATGTGTCTGGTCACAATTTCATTTTTAGTGAAGATGAAGCAAAATAGGCATTAAACACCTCAGAGGCCTTAATGTCATCTAGTATTAGCTTTCCTTCCCCACTAAGTAGAGAACTTACCTTTTCCTTCATCTTTCTCTTGTCTTGCTCCTAATGTACTTATAGAACCTCGTTTTATTGCCTTTTATGTCCCTTGCTAGATATGTAACTCATTTTGTGCCTTAGCCTTTCTGATTTTTGTCCCGACATGCTTATGCTATTCTTTTGTACTTTTCCTTGGCAATTTGTCCACGTTCCCACGTTATGTAGGATTCCCTTTTGATTTTCAGGTAATTGAAGAGTTCCTGATGGAGCCATTGTACTCCATGTATATTATTAGTAGATGCCACTGCAATAAGCTTAGTTGGATAAGTGAGTTAGTTTTGTTAAAAAACTTATCTGGAAGAAGTACCCGTGTGTGATGATGATAACCTGTTAATTTGAAACTGTATGAAATATCGTAACATTGAGGAATTTGTACAGTAATTGATACGTAATTACCTCTTCCTACAGGTGCCCTCCTCGTACTTTCTTACCAGCACTCTGCAAGATTTTCCTTGATGAAAGTGCGCCAGACAATGTGTTAGAGGTAACAGCTCGTGCCATAACTTATTACCTGGATGTATCAGCAGAATGCACCCGTAGGATTGTGGGAGTAGATGGAGCTATCAAAGCACTTTGTAATCGTTTAGTTGTTGTTGAACTTAACAACAGAACCAGCAGAGACTTGGCTGAGCAGTGTGTAAAGGTAAGTGTTCTTAATAGATTTCTGCTTTCATAGAAAGCAGAATATTTAAATATTTTTGAAAAATCTGTTTATAATATGAATTTAAAAACAGGAATAACTTATTTTATTCACTCTGATAAAATTGCTTGCTTGTACATTTATTGTCTTCACTGTCGATTTGTTATGCCAACATTTCTGAAATTATTGTTCAGAAAAAACTCAAAGAATATAAAATGTGAAATCAGGAGAAACTTCAGAAGTTAATTGCATATTTTTTTTAATATAAATAGAAAGTTGATTTTTAATTTCCTAGAACTGTAGAGCATTTTCAAAATTCCACAAAAAAAGGGGTTGGGGGAGTTGCCTCTGATCAGAATAAGACAAGAAAATTAAGCTTCCGTTTGAAACTTCTTGGTTTTATATTTTGTACATACACCTCTACCCTGATATAACACTGTCCTCGGGAGCCAAAAAATCTTACCGCGTTATAGGTGAAACCGCCTTATATCGAATTTGCTTTGATCTGCTGGAGTGTGCAGCTCCCCTCCCGATAACTGCTTTACCGTGTTATATCCGAATTCGTGTTATATCGGGTCGCGTTATATGGGGGTAGAGGTGTAATTATGTGTGGATTTCTGCTGCTTGTCCAGTTACCCTAGGTATGATCTTAAAACAGCCTTGCAAAATGGTCAAGAAATTTGACCAACCCAAACAAATATATTAGACTATTCTTACCATATAACTACTGCCCCTATAACTGCACATGAAATCCCTACACACCCCACCTATACACATCTTTTCCTTGGAGTTGCAAACTCACATGTTCACCCAATGCCCCACTCCTCCCCCACAGTGGACTATCTCTTTCATGACCGGAAGAAGAGCTCTGTGTAGTTTAAAAGCTTGTCTTTTTTTCACCAACAGAAGTTGGTCTAGTAAAAGGGATCATCTCACCCATCTTCTGTCTAATATCCTTGGACCAACACAGCTACAGCACTGCAAACAGTGATCACTCCGGTTGTTCTCAAACCACTTTACCTTTCACTCACTCTTGAACTGCCCCAAGTTGTCACTTGTTCATCTCCCCATCCACTTAATCACCATTCATCCCCTAACATACGTTCTCTCCCCTTCCCACTAGATCTATTCACTCTCAGCAGTTTCTCATCAGTGTCTCTTTGGGCCTGCAGCTGCCCCTGAGTTCGTCTAGAGCAGAGGTCGGCAACCTTTCAGAAGTGATGTGCCGAGTCTTCATTTATTCACTCTAAGGTTTCGCGTGCCAGTAATGCATGTTTAACATTTTTAGAAGGTCTCTTTCTATAAGTCTATAATATCTAACTAAACTATTGTTAAAACAGCAAAGAGTCCTGTGGCACCTTATAGACTAACAGACGTATTGGATTATGAGCATCCGACGAAGTGGGTATTCACCTACGAAAGCTCATGCTCCAATACATCTGTTAGTCTATAAAGTGCTACAGGACTCTTAGTCTGGATCTGTAAAAGCAGCAAACATGGCTACCCCTCTGATACTAAACTATTGTTGTATGTAAAGTAAATAAGGTTTTTAATATGTTTTTAAGAAGCTTCATTTAAAATCAAATTAAATGCAGAGCCCCCTGGCTCGGTGGCCAGGACCCAGGCAGTGTGAGTGCCACTGAAAATCAGCTCGCGTGCTGCAGGTTGCCTACCCCTGGTCTAGAGTCGTTTCCTAATGTGAGGCAACTCTTCTCCTGGCTGGTCCACATGTCCCCCATATGGATTCTGCTGTATTTACTCCCTTGCTTAGAGAGGGAGCACTGGAACTACTGGAAACTTGGGATGCTGTTGATGGAGGAACTGAATTTATTTTGGTTTGCCCCCTCAGTCAGCTGAGGAGATGAGATGGGAACAGTTGGATAACTAGTAGTATGTACTTCATTACAATTCAATTTCATTATATTACAGGTGTTAGAACTAATCTGTACCCGTGAATCAGGAGCTGTGTTTGAGGCCGGTGGGTTGAACTGTGTGCTGACATTTATTCGTGATAGCGGGCACCTAGTTCATAAAGATACTTTACATTCTGCTATGGCAGTAGTATCCAGACTTTGTGGCAAAATGGAACCTCAGGATTCTTCATTAGAAATCTGTGTGGAATCCCTGTCTAGTTTATTAAAACATGAAGACCATCAGGTATGCAATTTTTAATGATTGTTTATGTAGCGCAAGAGTTGCATCATTATATTTTTAGTTTGCTATTAAAGTAAAGTACAGGTTAGATGTTGATTATATTTTGCAGTATTCTACTTCAGCTGCCACTATAGGTTAGTGAATGGATGAGATGTAGACATATGTTATTGTTGTTGGTAGGTTGAATTTGTTACAAATCAGCAATTTAATTGTGCTTAACAAATCATCAGTTGGAATTTTTTGTACAGTTTCTATAAGGAAGGAAAAATTTGAGACTCTGAATCATTGTGATAGTTCTAATTTTTTCAGTTGCAAGCAAGAGAACAAAAATATTGCTTGATGCTGTCTGGCTATATGTAGCCCTAAGCTTTTATGGAAACAAACCCTTACAAGATCTCAGAAAACTTGCATGACTCTCTTCAAAGAATTTTCTTAAATAACAATTGCTCTGAAATTTTTTCAGCTCAGTTGTTGTGACATTGTATGTTAGGTTTTCTTGTCTAACCTGAAAGGAAAAAGACCCATCATAAATAATGGAAAATTATGTTAAATATTTTTTCTGTCAGTTTATGTAATCTAAATTGGTGCTGCCCAGTGAGAAATAAATGAACTTGTTGAATACAGTGTGTGTGGGCGGTGGGGACAGCGGCAGTTGGAGTTTTATTAACAGCTAATGTGAAAGTTTGAGTAGTCCTTTTAAGGTGACTCTAGGAGATGGGAACGTATCATCTTCTAACAGTAGATGAAAGGACCTCTTGCTCTGCATCAGATTGGGTGGTCACCTAGCAAATACTTAGGCACTTAATGCAGCCAACCTTTTATAGAGCTTGAGCCTTCCTTTGTTCAAGCCTCCATCATCCCCAAACTGTTGAGTTTCAAGCACATCAAGACTGTGAAGCTCTGAATACCATGAACATGTGGTCTAAATTGTATGGCTAATTTTTTTAAATCCTTTTGTAAGAATTACCTTTCAGAAGCATCTCATACCCTAATGGCACACACAATAGTTTATTTCCCAACTACGAATCCATAAGTAAATCTGTGTCAATATCCTTGAGAATTGCAAGAGATCTGAGGAATCATAAAAATATCTGTATCTCCTAAATTTCCCTAGGGAAATTTATATCCTTATCCTTGTTGATACACTTCTAGTTCAAGTCACTTACATCATGGGAACAGTTGTTCTCTCACACATGTCAAGGCAAGAGTTAAGACCAGAACAATTTGGCTTTGGGGACAGTTCATTCTAAATCTGTTCTCTTAAATCACCAGCACTGTGCTGATGATGAGGTCTGATCATCCATGTTTCAGTTTCAAGTCACAGACAGGGAGCGCAAACGGATCCCACTACCATACTCCTTATGCTTTCAACAATGACTCGGATCATGTTGTGCTAGAATCCCACTTGCAGTCTCTGTCGCTTTTTTTTTTTGCATGTTTCTGAGCCCCAAACTGTATTTTCTTCCAGTGATTCACATAGCACACAAGCAGTCTGGATCAGTCTAAGAAGGCTAGATGAATGACTGAATAGTCTATGGGAGAGATGATACTCATCTAGATTAGATATATTCCTGGAAATATTCAGAACACCACATGCTCATAGCCGTACCTAATATGTGAAATAGGCTGTTCCAGCCAAGGGGATGTCCACAATGCAGAACTAATGTGTACTATTCCAGAGGTTGTCATTCTCAGAGCAGTGACCTGCTGAGGCTAGCCATGGTCCCTCAGAAGTAACAAATTGCATTTCAGTATTCAAATGTGTAAAAGGTGGGAAACTATCAACATTTAAGGTAAAACTTAAGGAGAAACCTTTAGTTTCTTTGATAAACTACCAATTTTTTTTTACTAGTGCTGTACTCATACAGCTACTTCAAAAGTTTTTCTCTTTTTCACATATGTAAATGATGAACTGCGTTTGTTTTTCAGTAACTTTGTCAAACTGCACTTTCTAGTGGGAGGTATAGGTAAAATCACAGCTTTCAGTGTTTCAATATCTCCATCGTGGAGATGTTAAAACAATTATAGGTACTATTAAAAACTGCTTTAAAATTTATTTTTATAATTTAGGATAGCTAAGATATTGTACTTATAATGCTGATGCTTTTCTTTAAAGCAGAAGTTCTCAGACTTCACTGCACTGCCATCCCCTTCTGACAACAAAAATTACTACATGACCCCAGGAGTGGGGACCGAAGCCTGAGCTTCCCAGCCCGGGTTGGGGGGCCCCAAGCCCCACCACCGCAGGAGGGGTGGCCAAAGCCAAAACCCAAGGTCTTCAGCACTGGGTAGGGGGCATGTAACCTGAGCCCTGCTGCCCTGGGCTGAAGCCCATAGGCTTTGGCTTCATCCCCAGGCAGTGGGGCTCCGGCTTCAGCTCCCAGCAAGTCTAACACCAACCCTGGCGACCCCATTAAGACGGGGTCCCAACCCACTTTGAGGTCCCGACCCATAGTTTGAGAACCCCTGCTTTAAAGCATTGTTGCTTTATGTTTATACGGTGAGCCTCTATTCTCCTTAAGTGACAAATCTTGAGCATCTTATATACATCTTCCACAGGTTTCAGATGGAGCGCTTAGATGTTTTGCTTCATTAGCTGACAGATTTACACGTCGTGGAGTTGATCCAGCCCCATTAGCCAAACATGGACTAACTGAGGAGTTGTTATCACGCATGGCAGCAGCTGGTGGTATAGCATCAGGACCATCTTCAGCTTGCAAACCGGGTCGGAGCAGCACTGGAGCACCATCTACAGCTGCAGACTCTAAATTAAGTAATCAGGTGTCAACTATTGTGAGTCTGTTGTCAACCCTCTGTAGAGGCTCTCCAGTAGTAACACATGTAAGAATCATTTAAATGCTACAGTTTGTCACTTTTTTCAATATTTTTCTTTAAAATTTAAAAATTATTTCTTAATATACTTTAAAAACCTCTATTCGTGATAAAATTTGTGTGTTTTTTTGTAAAGGAAAAAAGAAACATTTCATATGGAAATAAAACCATGTATTTTCTAAAGTCCTATATATTTTTTTATTGTTCAGACTTTTAATTATTTCCAGGATCTCCTAAGATCTGAACTTCCAGATTCTATAGAAAGTGCATTACAGGGTGATGAAAGATGTGTACTGGATACCATGCGTTTAGTAGATCTTCTTTTGGTGCTACTGTTTGAAGGGCGAAAGGCCCTGCCAAAGTCTAATGCTGGATCTACAGGCAGAATCCCAGGGTTGCGTAGACTGGATAGTTCTGGGGAACGTTCTCATCGGCAGCTGATAGACTGCATCCGCAGTAAAGATACTGATGCACTAATAGATGCTATTGACACAGGAGGTAGGCAAAAATATTTTTTGAAGTTTGCATATTTAATTAATTCAAAGTCTAACTTTTAAAGTGAATTAAATAATGTCAGAGTAGTTAATATCTTAAAGCTCTTATCAACAGTGTGAGTTAATTTACATTGCTTAATACAGGCTAGTTCTTTCTGTTAACAATCCTTACTTTGGGCTAGATTCACAAAAGGACTTAAGTGCCTAACTGCTGCCTTGGGTGCTTAGATCTCAGAACCAGACCCCACTTGGATTCACAAAGCTGTCCCTGAATCCTGGGGGTGCCTAAACTTGTTCAGTACCGGAATATTTGCAGTAAAAGTTGCTGCCTCTGAGCATGCACACAACAGCCCCATGCCAGGGGTTTGGATGTGTAAGCCACAGAGTAATTCACAAACTGGGTAAAGATAGATTTCAGACTGGTAGCCGTGTTAGTCTGTATCAGCAAAAAGAATGAGGAGTACTTGTGCATTCTTCCACCTACCTCGCTGGCGGGGCCTGATCAGTAAGCATATAGTCAGAGCTTGCCTACCAAATTGGGCCCCTAGAGACGAACTTACACAAAATGGGAGGATAGAGGAGCAGCTTCTTGCAAAAATGGCATAAGCGCCTAGCGCCAAGAAGGGGTTTGCAGCTGAGAAATCCAAGCAAAGGGAAGCATCTTCCTGGAGCCCAGACTTCAATTCTTGTCTTTGAGGCGGTGGAGCTTAGCATGTGCTCTGGGGCTTGACTCCTCCCATTGGTTTGCTGAGGTGAGCAGCCACCTACTGTGCTGGCTTTTGTGAAGTACCTATTTCTCCCCATTTATTTTATAGGGAGAGTAGCTGTGGAACTCAGTCTTTGTGAATCCTAGTGCTTTTCTAGACTCCTAAAAGTGTGGTGATGCTGAGAATCTAGCCACTTGTTCTTTATCCTTGATTCACAACTAAGACTTTCAGAATATTTTTAGGAGTCTGAGAATGTTTAAAGTTTGTTTAAAGACCAAAGAATAGTACATTGTTACTTTTATTTATCAGAAATTAATTGTGTTGAATGTATTGTACTGTGACTTTAATTAGTTATCTTGTACCTAATACTTTCAGCTTTTGAAGTAAATTTTATGGATGATGTAGGACAAACTCTTTTAAACTGGGCATCAGCTTTTGGAACTCAGGAAATGGTAAGTTAAATGCATTCACTGAAATTAAGTAATACAAATTATTTAATTCTCTGTGCAAAGAGATGTATAAGTAAGGAAACTAGCTTCTGTTTTTTATATTTTACAGGTAGAATTTCTCTGTGAAAGGGGTGCTGATGTTAACAGAGGTCAGAGGTCGTCATCATTACATTATGCAGCATGTTTTGGAAGGCCGCAAGTGGCAAAGGTGTGAATTCAAACTTCTGTACTGTTTTTGAAGCAGAAATCATCTGTTGTGCATATACTTTTAAAGTTTCCTACAAAATAAGATAAGTTCTGTGATGTAAAGTGTCTAACATAAGTGTGTTCTCAAATAGTTAAATTCATCATGTTCCATCTCCACTGTTTGTACAATAGAACCTCCGAGTTAGGAGCACCAGAGTTACGAACTGACCAGTCAACCTCACACCTCATTTGGAACCAGAAGTACGCAATCAGGCAGCAACAGAGACACTCTTCCTCCCCCCCTTTCCCCCCCCCCCCAAGGGGAAAAAAAGTACAGTACGGTGTTAAACATAAACTACTATTAAAGAAAGGAAATCAGCATTTTTCTTCTGCATAGTAAAGTTTCAAAGCTGTATTAAGTCACTGTTCAGTTGTAAACTTTTGAAAGAACAACCATAACGTTTTGTTCAGAGTTATAAATGTTTCAGAGTTATGGACAACTTCCATTCCTGAGGTGTTCGTAACTCTGAGGTTCTACTGTATTGGAAAGCTAGCTTCTGGTGCTGCTAGGTTAGTGAAACAAGTACAGACAACTGTAAGTATCACATACACACAATGTGCTTCTATTGTAGATAGGTTTATGCGAAGCCCAGGAATGAGCAGGTTGATAATAGGGTTCGTTATTTAGAAAAGGAATTTTATTAGTTTTCTTTCAAAATTTGTTTGCCTGTAGACTCTCCTGAGACATGGTGCGAACCCTGATTTGAGAGATGAAGATGGGAAAACTCCTTTAGACAAAGCTCGTGAAAGGGGGCACAGTGAAGTGGTGGCTATTCTTCAGTCTCCAGGTTAGTGTGAATTATTATTTCCTGACTCTTCTCTTCCAGTGGTATTGCTTGCATTTTTCTTCCCTCTGTTTTCTCCTCGTAGAGGCATAGTGGAGTAAAATAGTAACTGTTTGGACATAAGCATCCAATATAGAACTCGTTCTGTGAGTTTTCCCATTGAAGTTTAGTAGTGCTTTCAGTATGTGGCCCTTAATTTGCCATTTCAGTTTTATTTGTTGGAAAAAGATTGAGTCAGTAAATGTCTGTTCCAAAAAAATTACATTTTGCAGGTGACTGGATGTGTCCAGTTAATAAAGGAGATGAAAAGAAAAAGAAAGATGCAAACAAAGATGAAGAAGAATGTAATGAACCCAAAGGAGATCCAGAAATGGCACCTATATACTTGAAAAGACTATTGCCTGTATTTGCACAAACATTTCAACAAACTATGCTACCTTCCATAAGGTAACAGTTATTCATACCAATCAGTATCCATACCTTTCTTCAACAATTAGCTAAATCATCTGAAAATTTGGTATTCTTTTTTTAAAATGTGGAGACTTGGGGCAGGGAAAAGTGCTGCTGCACTCATCCTGGTACTTACTATTCTAAGGATAAAGCACATGTAACCTCAATAGTTTGATGTGAAATTTAATGAAAAGCAATGTGATTGAACAGAAATGTTGCAAGTATGTTCCATGATTTTTGCTTGGGGCTTATAAATATTTTTTTTTCTCTGTAGAGAGAGGTAGGATTTACAGGTGTCTTGGAAGAAGTGTATTTTAGCAAGAGGCTTGGAGGAGAAAGGAGGGTGAGATGTGACGGGCTAAGGGAGAATGCTCTGGCTTTGGGATGCTGCATGGGAGAAGTCACAAAGAGTACTATGTATCAGAGGGGTAGCCGTGTTAGTCTGGATCTGTAAAAGCAGCAAAGAGTCTTGTGGCACCTTATAGACTAACAGATGTTTGGAAGCATGAGCCAGATAAATTCAAATTAAAATAAAAAGACAATTTAACACTGAGTGTGATTAACCATTGGAACAAATTACTGAGGAATGTGGCAGATTCTGTCTTTTGATGACTTCAAATCAAGCCTAGATGGCTTTCTGGAAGATGCACATTAGTCAAACACACATTATGCTTTAGTTAAACACAGTTATTAGGTTCCATACATGGGTAACCAAGTGCAATTTAATGACCTATTATATACAGAAGATCAAACTAGATGATCTAATGGTCCCTTCTTGCCGTAAGCCTTTGTCTTTCTAATAGTAAATGGATGAGGAAAGAGGAGTTGAGTTTTCGATGTATTGAGGTTGTTGGGATTTGGATATCCAGGAAGGAGACAGAGAAGCAAATCCAGTGTGGTTTCGCCAAGAGTAGAAAAAGACGTTAGACATCTCCAGAGAGGTAGTGGTTGAGTAAGGTTGCACGGAGATAAGGTGTGGAGGAAGAGGAGGACTTCAGATTTCTGCACTTCTTGATTCTATTTACATATAGGTTAAAAGAATTAAAACTGAGCTAACAGTCCAATATTTCAGTCCCAGTTATCAGATATAAATTTTAGAGATAATATAATAAGTAGAATACAAAAACCTTTGGAGCTCGTTTTTTGAGACAGTTTTTATCACTTGTTGTATGATTGTTTAGCTTTGCAAGGAATAATTTTTTATTTTAATTTTTAAAGGAAAGCAAGTCTTGCCCTCATTAGAAAAATGATTCATTTTTGTTCTGAAGCATTGTTAAAAGAAGTTTGTGATTCTGATGCTGGTCACAACCTGCCCACAGTATTGGTTGAGATCACTGCTACTGTCCTTGATCAAGAGGTAAGCTTATTCTTTTTATTATTTATGATATAATACTGTATTTGAGAAACAAAAAATTGCCCCCTTTTTAACTTTTTGTACTGCTTTTACAATGTATTGAATCTGTCTGTGAAATAAAGATCAGGTTTTTGTGATTACTTGATATTAGGCCATAGCTTATCTTGTCTTTGACCAGATGTTTTTTAATTTTGATAAATCAACAGGCTGTGATGTGAACAGTTTAAGTTGTGGACTAACAATGCTTAATATTTGAAATGGCTTGCAGTAAACACCCCTCTCCTTTCTTCTTTCCCTCCTACGCCAATTTCTTGCAGGATGATGATGATGGCCACTTGCTAGCCTTGCAAATCATAAGGGATTTGGTAGATAAAGGTGGTGACCTTTTTCTAGACCAGCTTGCTAGGCTGGGTGTAATTAGTAAAGTGTCAACTTTGGCAGGACCATCTTCTGATGATGAGAATGAAGAGGAGTCCAAACCTGAGAAAGTAAGCACAGCGTTATCTAGCTTTGTCTGTTCTACAAAGCCGTCTTTTGTCTCTACATCTTTGCAACTTCATGAAAATATGAAAAAATACATAAATAAAACCAATAATAATAGTACTCGAATATGTTCTGTTAAATTGACTCCATTGTTTTGTTCGGTAATGTAATATGCATCTGAACAGGAAATCAAGCTCTCTCCCAGTGTTCCTATCTGTAAAATGGAGATAATACTTACCTCTTTGAATTGTTGTAGGGATTAATTAGCTGATATTCATAAAGTGCTTTGAAAAATTACTGAAATATAACTGATAAGTAGGATTTATGAATCTGTTTTCAACTGTAGTTTAAAAATAGTCGTATCTAAATAGCTAACATTTCTAAACCTTGCAATTATGGTCTTAAAATAAACATAACTAAGAAAATACTCCCTTAAAATACAGAAAATTTGAGAATGCGTATTTAATGTACAGTACTTAATGTATCAATTCCCAACTACCATGTAACTGACCACTCGCTATATCCATCACCCATTCAACTTTAACTTTTACTCATCAAATCACCTTTGGTGATTTTCCTCTAGGTGATGTAATGCTATACCACTGGAGAACAAGTTGCAAAAAATGCAACGTTGCCTAAACTGAAAGCTTTTTTTGTTTTTTTGCTTTGGTAGAAAAAGCACAATGGTAGATCTGTACGTACAGACCTCTGAAGGAAATGAACAACACACCTGGAATACTTAAATAGGTTTAACTACAAGAGAAACCAGAAGTTCAAAAATTAAATATGTTGAAATAGTAGACAATAAAACATTATCTTGTTAAAGCAGGATGGAAACTGTTTTGTAGTCTCTTATGTTAAGTTTCCTCCTTGTCAGTGCCCCCACACAATACCATTGTTGTACTAAGATGGCTGCTCCAACAGGTAGGTGTTTTAGTGGGTAATTTGTGGAGAGAACTGCTGCTTATTCAGATTATCTCATTAAACATCCCTTAACGAAAACTTTTAAAATGAGTATTTTACAGCTTACATTTATATTTTTGAATGTTTAGTTTCTAATGTCTAACTTTTTGTATTTTTACAGCAAGTATATTTAAATTACCTCTTTCCTGAATTACTTTATTTTATCTAACTTTACAGGAGGATGAACCCCAAGAGGATGCTAAAGAACTGCAGCAGGGTAAACCATATCACTGGAGAGAGTGGTCCATCATTAGGGGAAGGGACTGCTTGTATATCTGGAGTGATGCAGCAGCCCTGGAACTGTCTAATGGTAGCAATGGATGGTTCAGATTTATCTTGGATGGAAAACTGGCAACAATGTATTCAAGTGGGAGTCCTGAAGGAGGATCAGATAGTTCAGGTATAATTTCTTCTCAATTTCACAATAAATGAAATCTTGGTTTATTTATATTGTTTAATTTGATCTATTCTGTTTTACAGAAATTGGCTTACTAAACAGTAAAGCATTTAAACAGACAGAAGATGGTCAGTTAATTGTGATGCTTCTGTTAAATAGTATGTGACTATAAATTGACTTTCTTGGTGATTATGTTCAGAAAACATCTCGCCAGTAAATGTGTATTAACTTCATTTTGTTTTTTGATTTTTTTCATGTAAACATAATTTTATCATCCCAATCATTAAAGGCACGTTGTAGTGGCCATCCCAGAAAAACAGGTTGAAATGTTAATTTACTGTTTGCTTTTAGCTGGCAGAGTGAAATTGCCTGTGTTGGAAGACAAAGGAAAGTTTCTCATCAAGGTTGGGAAACATGTCACAGTGTCTCAACTGTTAAGGGGATTAGGTGACAGACCTGGAGCTATAAGTATTCTGCAACATATTTTTTATACTCTGTACAGAATGTGCAACTTCTATTAATTAAGCGTGTTGATTGCTGCTTTTATCCAGGAAGCAGAAGCAATCTTCTTTGTTTCATCTTTTCACTAGTGCAACAGTTCATTCATTTGTAAATCATCAGCTGTATTGTGGTTTTACACCACTCAATAATTTGTGAAATTTAGTAACGGGGTGTTGTGGTTCAGGATTGAAACAGGGTGTAATGGCTTTATGAGCCTAGTAGCTTGAAACTTCAGAGAAGAGAAGGTTGGAGTTCCACTGTTGAAAGCTAATGGAAATTCCAAGAAAAAAAGTCTGAACTTGAGTTAGTATCTATTGTTAAAAGGGAGAAACCCTTAAACTTTGTCATTTCTTCATATGTTAGTCTGGAATGTCAAAGTTAAGATTATATTTGAAAAATAAAAGTATAGAAAAATGTAATCACTGAAGCAAATTTAGCTCTGCTTTCTCCTCTCCAAAAGATGGTCCAAATTTTAGCTTTTATGAGACAGGCATGTTGATGAAGGACATCCTAATAAAGATGGTTTTGATAATGGAATCAGACACTATAATCATGTAACTTTAGACCAAGTTTCCCATGCCTTCCCATTTCCCTTTATGAAGAGAAAACTATACTGATGTGGGAGCAAAGGGAGAGACATGTAAAGTAGATTTGTTTGGGGAGTACTTTCTAGGTTTCTAGATGCACTTTCCATCCTTCAGTGTGCTTTCTTCCTCCTGCAGCCCATTATATCAATGTGACTAGGGTCATATGGAGTTTAATAAACCTGTTTCTAGGTTATAACTTATATGGAAACCACTTTTAATAACTATTTTTGTTAAACCCATTTATAAAATATTGTAGTGAAATCCACCAATCCTTGCCAAGATGAAAAGATTAAAAGAAATTTTTAACTTCTTAGCTCAACTGGTAATGGGTAGTTATGAAAATGCCCTAGAAGATAATTAACTTTCTGAAATCCTTATAGCTCCCAGATTCCACGTCTGATTTGTTTCAAATGTGTCTGGGGAAAAAACGGGGGGATTAGCATAGCTACAGCATTGTAGCTGGGCTGCTGTAGTGCCCGTAGTGCAAATTTAGTGCTTCTCTATATGGGGACCCAGAAATATGATATTAAATCAGGGACATTTCTTGGTTTAAGATCATATCTGTGAAACTTCAGTGAGATTGTATTTGTTTTGGTGAAGTCGGGGTGAGGGCAGATAAAAATCAGGCTTGTAATATAAGGTTAATTTCAACCTTATCTAGTGAAGCATGTTAAAATAGGCCTAGTAATATTTGCAGTCAAATATTTTGGCCTGATCTACACTTAAAATGTAGGTTGACATAGCTATTGTTCTCAAGGGTGTGAAAAAATCCACACACCCTGTGCACCATAGCTATATCAACCTAAACCCCAGTGTGTTGCTCTAGCACCCTGTGGTGTAGACATGGCCTTAGTTGCAGATGTGGGGCTTCTCTGCATGGGGACCCTGAGGAATGTTAAGCTGAATTAACTAAAGATGTGACGTTAAAGCACACTAACCATTAAAAATTGCCATTTTACTGTTGTATAAATGTATATACATTTTACTGTATAGTACAAAACAAATTTATATGCATAAAATGATTTAAGCATGCAGTCTTTAGAGGTGTAAAAATACTTTCGCTACTGCCTGACATTATTGGAATCTTTTTTGTCATTTTACCTGCATTCTTACAATTAAGTAAATTAATTAGTGAAACATTTCTAAATTTATCTAGTTAAATCATAATTAAACATTTACCATATAGTACACTATATTGACAAGTGTTGTGATAATATGGAAGTAGACATATATAAGATTGCCCTGACTTGCTTTAAATTTCAAAATTCAAATTTAAATTATTGCGATTTTTGCAATGAAGTTTTGATTTGTCTCCTAAAAATTAAAACCAACTAAAATTAAACAAACGTGAAGGGGGTAAAGAAGGAGTTTTTTAAGATGTCCACTGTATACTTATACACTCTATACAGAGTTTGTATCTTTGTGTTGTTCACACTACTCAGTTCTATTGCTCAACAGCAATCCTTTGTAATTCAACATCTTTTCACCCACTCACAAAATAATAATAAAAATAATAAATTACATACGGTGCATCCTGGGGTTAATCAACGTTGAATTAGAACTGCACATTGTGCATTGCAATTATGGATAGAGAATAGAAACCAAGGATGCTATTCTGCCACTCTTGATCACTTTGGAGAGGTATCTTACTAGATCAACCTCACAGAACCAAGTTAGGGCTTTTCTACACAGGAACATCCAGGAAAGTTAAGCCAAATTAACTAACGGTGTGAAGTTAAAGCATATTAAACCCCTGTATGAATGCTCTCATTCAGAAGTAAAGTGGCCTTGGTTCTCTTTTCCTTAATCCAAGGACATATCTACATGAATGTTTAGTTTGTGGTAAGCTAGGGTGTAAATCTACCCTACATACCCTGCCAGGCACTAAATGTCCACGTGGATCCTGTTGGTGCACACTAACATTTCCTTTGTCTGCTTTGATCTGTCTCGTGTGTAGATCCAAGCACACGAAGGAACTGTTAGTGTGTATCAGCAGGGTCCACACGAACACTTGTGTGCGGCAGGTTAGTGTGAAGTATGTTTATATCCAAGTTGCCTACAAACTAAATGTTCATGTAGACAATTCTTTAAGTGTGAACTAAGGCCATTCTACTTCTGAATGAGAGCATTCTTGCAGGGGTTTAATATTGCTTAACTTCACACCTTTATAGAAAACAACATATAATGACAACTATATGAAATAATTGTTAGGCAGCCTAGGTTGAGACTACTTTAAACTCTTCTCAGATATACTGGATACTGTTCTGTTCCTCCTCTATTAAAATATTATCTCATATACATAATTGATTTTGTCAGTCCCTTGAATGATGCCATAAGACTGCTTTATTGTTTAAACTATTAATATTGGTCAAAATCAAATGATCATTTAGGAGATGAAAAACCTGTCTATAGTTTTTTAGTTTCCATATGTTGAGAAAAATATTATAATATAAATAAAACTGTCAGAGTAAGATGTTCCCCTCTATATGGAGCAAAGGACCTGAAAAGTAGTCAGCAGATGGGGAGTAGTGGCATCTCCTTGGCATGGTCTCCTGAATCTGCAGCAGCCCCCTTGTGTTAACTGTTGCTTCTTACTGCAGTCTCCTTCCCAACCCCCTTTTGAACTTCAATGTTGCAAATGCTGTTTCCATTTTAGTGTGTTTTTCTGTTGGAGGGTTGATTTGGGCTCCTATTTCTCTTGTTTGGGCTCCTAGAGAACTTCACAGTAATAATGAGGTAAATTACTTACTAGATTTTTACAAGATTAAATTAAAGTTTAACTTCACTTTGTGTTACACTTCCTAACAAACATTATATGTCTTTTCTGTCACCCAAGAAAAGTTATATTGTGCAGTTCTTGTGTAGTCATGTAATTAAATCCTGTTATAATATATAGATACAGAGGGCTGGAGTTCAAAATCTTTTTGAAAGAGCCTTAATCTAAAATAAAATTAAAGTCAAATTTTGTTCCTGAAAAAAACAACTTGTGCTTGCAATATATGAAGTTTTAACGTCAAGCACTGGAAAATTGTGTATGTGGGTGTGTTTTTGTTTTTTTTTTAAATAGAAAGTAGAAGTGAATTCTTAGAGAAGTTACAAAGAGCTCGAAGCCAGGTAAAGCCATCCACCACAAGTCAGCCAATTTTATCAGCACCTGGGCCCACTAAACTTACTGTGGGAAATTGGTCACTCACCTGTTTGAAGGAAGGAGAAATTGCTATCCACAATTCAGATGGTCAGCAAGCTACAATATTAAAAGAAGATCTACCAGGCTTTGTTTTTGAGTCCAACAGAGGAACTAAACATTCATTTACTGCTGAAACCTCTTTGGGTAAGTATGTAGGTATGTGTAATAAACAGATATGGGCAGGGAAGTGTGTGTGTGCGTGTGTGTTTTAAGTATTGTGGAATTTTTAAGAATTTTTAAAATTGGTTTACAGGATCAGAGTTTGTGACTGGCTGGACTGGCAAAAGAGGTAGAAAACTGAAATCCAAGTTAGAGAAAACAAAGCAAAAGGTTTGTGAATGTGTTTGATTTTTGTACTTCTAATCAAATTTATGGCTTGCTATAGTCTTAATTTTTCTTAGGTTATGAAGAGATGCATTGCTATAACTGAGGTTTTTAACAACCAAATTAGTATTAATTGAACTATGAGCAATTTTTTTTAAGATTTGAGAGAAATTGAGCCATGTTGGTTTAAAAAAAATGTAATTTCTCTCAATCAACAGTAATTTTATGGCTCTCATCCACTCTTTCTGACAAGCCTGATCTCATTGAGAGAAATCTCATCCTCTAAAATATTACTCCCTGTTTTGTGTACATTTATTAATTGCTATAGACGAAGATGTCACCTCTCCCTGTTCACACCTATGCAAAGTGACACAAACAGAGAAAGTTATAAGACCTGTGTACTTGTTTCCTACAAAAATTACTTTTCAAACCTGCCTGTTCCTGCTCTCATTTAAATAAATGGATGTATTGTCATTGATTTGATTGGGGAAAAATGTCAGAGAAGAACTAATTTTTCCCATCTCAGACTTCTCTGAAAATTGGCAAAATGCCAGTTTTAGGCAAGGTCAGCAAATTAAACCCTGAATTTTTGGCACTTTGTTTTACAGATATTATACCGTTAAGGGATTGTGCAAATGGCTGTATATTTGCATTTTATTCTTAATTGTGCTCTAGAAACTAAACTTTCTCCTTCTTAAAACAAGCCTCTAACTCAGATGGTTATGACTGAAACTGCAGAACATGAATCAAATATGCTTGGTACCTATGGTGATGCAGTGTTATCTGCCTGAGTCTACAGATAGCATGCAACAATAGCCCAGTAGAAAAGTTTCTTCTACCTACACCTCAATTTGGTGGTAACCCAGGGCTAGATGAAGTGACAGATATTGGGATGGGGTGCCCTAGGACAGTTATTGGGAAGGGTGGCAGTGGTGAGAACAAGAAATATAAATTAACTCAATTAAAATTCCTGCTCCAAAATGGCAAGTAACTTCTTTCCCTCCTCAAAATGAGGGGAGAAATAAGACATGCATCCCTTCCCAAGTACCAAAAACTTCATCTGGGCAGGAAAACCGAAACTGAAACCACATCCCAAAAGTCCAGTCTTCTTTCTGAACCTCAAAGCCTCCAGCTTTTCCACAACATTTTTTGTAATGCAGTCAAACATTGTAAATACAAAAATATGTATCACATGGAAAATGTAAATCTGGAGGAAATGTAAAATTGAATTTAATATAAAAATAAACATAAATACTGTTCTATTGTTCCGGTTGGATGAGGAGCAGTGAAAAGAAGAGGTCTTGGAGTAGGAAGGGAGGAAGTGTTGCAGAAATCCAGAGTCTGTACCAAGTAATTGCTGCACAGAACACAAGTCATTATTATGAGGCAAAAAATATTAGAAAAACTCAGAAAAGCAAAATACGTAATTTCCTGAATATTCACTTAATGAATGCCTTCTCCTACTGGCCTCAGGCTTTTTAGAAAAACTTCTTCCTTTGTGTAAGATCACACAGGAAAATTTTTTGGGGAGTTGGTTTAGTATTGGTGAAGTGGGATGGAGTGTTAGGAAAAAGTGGGTTTATAATAGAAAGTTAGTTTTGACCTTCACTATGAAGAGATTAACATGTCTAGAATATGAGTTTAGACATAGGCACAGATAAGGAATTCATATAGGTTCTGTAACCTTTGTGTATGGTGCCTTCAGTTACAAATTTAGCTTGTTTGTAAGCATGGCACCTGTGCTTGAGATTTAGCAACACGCACTAAGGTTTTCAACGTACAAATATGCAGTTTGCCAAGGCGCTGTGATTACCTTTACTCTAGTTTTCTGGTTGTGTGATCAGTTTATATTCCTTCCCACTCATCTAAATACTGTTGTCATGGACATCTTTAGCAAAGAAAACCCAGATGCTAGAATTTTGAAGAAACTAGAAACTTGAAGAAAGATCTAGTAATCTCACATGTATATTCTGGTATTTTGCTAAAGAAAATTTATAGTACAGTTGTCACAGTTGCTCTCAAACCTGTTATCTCCTCCTCCTCCTGATCTGAATAAAGATGATGATAAAATATTAAACTACAGTTGTTTTTATATTTGTACCATCTCTAAACATCAGGATAATCTATTCTATTGTGGATGTTGAACCATTATAATTTGCCAAGCTCAGAAAAATCTTGCCACCTGCTCTGTAGCTATTCTGTATGCTCCACTATCCATCACTCCTTTTTCTGTCTTCATCTCCTCATGGAGCGTCTCCTGACTGAAGTGGAGTACCTCAGTGGTGACAACAGCACCTTCTAGGAGGAGCAGCTGTGGAACAGGCTATGGTGCCATGTGTAGAAGGGATTTTTTTGTCTAGCCTGCCACTATTCTCCCCCTTGCCGTCAAGGTATCTTATGGGGAGAGTAGGGGCTCCTACCCCTCTCCTGGCATTATAAATTCACTTTCTACAAAGATTATCATTCTGGCAGTGCCATCTGTTGTGGTGGTGTGCTTATGTGATTGTTATGCCAGAGTATCTCTAGTAATCTCATTTGTGTTGGAGAGTATGGAAGCTTTGATTGGGGAGAGAAAATGGGCTATAGAGAGGGGGAGAGTGTGCTAGATATGAATTGCTGAGCAACAGTTATGGAGAAGAGCTACTTAAACTGGAGATGAGCAGTAGCAATCCAGTTTCAATTTTTAGAAAGGAAGTTTAGGCAAGACCAAAATTACCGTCCTATCTCAGTTTCGTATGCTGTTACTTATGAGACATCCATACACCTCAGGAGGCTAAGTGTGCATACTAAAATATAAAAAGAATATTTTAATCCTGATCCTTAGAATAATTTTTGGCAGGTACGAACTATGGCAAGAGATTTATATGATGATCATTTTAAAGCTGTTGAAAGCATGCCTCGAGGAGTAGTTGTAACATTGAGGAACATAGCAACCCAGTTAGAATCTTCTTGGGAACTTCATACAAACAGACAGGTAAGTACAGGCTTTCATATCTTAATGTATCTGTCATGAAACAAGGAAAAGTTGCAATAAGTTTAGACATGAAATATTCATGTTTACAATTTTTATATATTTTGTCAAAAACTGCACATGTATTAGTACTTGAAATAATTCTTCAGTTAAATTATACTAACGTGTCTTATGTTATGCTTCTCTTTGTCTCCAGTGCATTGAGGGAGAAAATACTTGGAGAGATTTAATGAAGACTGCTTTAGAAAACTTAATTGTGCTGTTGAAGGATGAAAACACAATCTCACCATATGAAATGTGCAGTAGTGGCTTAGTGCAGGCACTTCTTACTGTTTTAAATAATGTAAGTTTACTAAAAAGTTGGAGGTGTTGAAAAAAAGAGTACAATTTACTTTAAAAATGGAACAATTTAAAATAAAGGGATAGATCCTCCTCTGGTGTAAATAAGCGTAGCTTCTCATTGACTTAAACAGAGCTATGCAGACTTAAACCGGCTGAAGAGTGTGAGTGTGCGTGTGTGTACACACACATACACTTCAGCCGGTTTAAGTCTGCATAGCTCCATATATATATTATATTTATATATATATAAAACATAGAAGCAGAAGTTTGTGTGTTACCAAAAGATAAAATCAAGTTTTTTCAGATTTGCGTAATCTTTCTTTCTGTACTGATAGCAGTCAGTAAGTGTGAACAAGTTCATTTTTCCGTGTAAAGAAGCAATATATTTATTACTTTGCACTATTTTACATATTTTAATATTTTTCTTTTTTGTTAGAATGTGGATTTAGATGTGAAACAAGATTGTAGCCAACTAGTAGAGAGAATAAATGTGTTCAAAACAGCATTCAGTGAAAATGAAGATGATGAAAGGTAAAAAGACAAAATAATTTGTATTCCTTTGTGAAGCAGTAACACAAAATAAGACCTCCATTTGCTATGGGGTTTTTCATTTTAGTTTTGGTCTTCCAGTGGTGAAATGGAAAACTAGTCTTAAGTGCCATTTAAAGTACTAATTGACTGACCAGTTTGCTCTATTTATACTAATTCATAAGGGCATAAAGTAACTTCACATTAATCAGTCATATGTGGACATTTTCATTGTACAGTGGCATAGTAGACTGTTAAACAGTTGTGGAATTGGTGACTATAGACTGACATAAACATGTTGGAGTGTTGTTTTACTTAAATAGCCATTAGATAAATTAATTTCCAGAGGGTATTCACAAAATAAATATGTTGTCATTAATGTGTGGTGCCTTTTATACATAGTTACTTGAAAATATGTATATTCTTAATTTCTCATATTTATTTTCTTGATTTGTCATTTTTTGTGGCTCTGTGGTACAGTTTGATGGTATCTGGTTTCTCCCCACTGTTGTATATCAGATCTGTTTTATACCGCAGAGCTTCACTATTCTCCTGTCCCACTGTTTCCTGTATTCCTCTTTTTTTCCATGGCCTTTTTAGTTACAGTATTTCATTATCTTAGTACCCTTCCACCTGGTGCTTAGTCTGGTTGGATGTTAATTGCCAAAATGCGTAAAGAGTACCTGACATGATTCAATTGATAACGTATCTTGCCTGCAGCCATCAGTTCATATTTGATTCCGATATGATTCCACAGTAAAAGTGAGAAACCCATAACTTAGAAAAATTGCATTTTTCATTTTTTCTGTGATGCTTGCATCAATCTCTAAGTCCCCTGGTGCAGAATGTCATCAGGAAGTTTTGTATTGAGGCAAGCCTCAACTTAAAGGTATGTCTACACAGCAAAGAGAAACTCATGGCTGGTCCATGCTAGCTGACTCGGGCTCAGACTGTGGGGCTGTTTTCTTGTTGTGTAGACTTCTGGGCTTGGGCTGGAGCCCTCCCATTCTACAGAGCTCCAGCCTGAGCTCTGAAATCTACACAGCAATGAATCAGCCAGCATGAACCAGCTATGGGTTTTCCTTTGCTGTGTAGATATACCCTAAGGGAATTAAGAAGGCCTAACAGTATTGAGTAGCTGAAGGAAGGAGGAAGTAGGGGGGACAGAGAAAAACAAGGGAGTTGGAAGACATGGGAAGAATGTTGAGTTGTAGGCTGAAAACAACTTCCACTGCTAAAGGGTCGCCAAATGTCCCTTCAGGTATAGAAGATAGGGTACCTAAAAAAGGAAGAAAGACCATTAGACCTGTATCTTTAAACGTTTGTTAAAGATATTTTTAATTGAAATAATGAAACATTTTGGTAAATACAGGCATGCCATACGTTTGTCAAGTTATCTTCTTAAACTGTCTGATTTCACCTTTCTTCTAAACTTTAAAACAAAACATTGCTATCCCCTGAGATTTATTCAAAAACACTTTCTTGAACTTTCAATGTGAGGTAATTTTTTGTAATGTCTAACTGCTTCCCTTCACAGTCGTCCAGCAGTTGCATTAATTCGGAAATTGATAGCAGTGTTAGAATCTATTGAACGCCTACCTCTCTACTTGTATGATACACCAGGATCTACATATAATTTGCAGGTAACACTGTATTGCTATAGTAATGTATAATGTTGAGTTTCATATTAATTTTAGGAAAAAATCTCAGTCAGTCTACATGAGGTGTATTCCTGTCAAGTTGTAAAGAATTGGAGAATTTGGTTTAACCTTAAAAAAACCTGACCACCTTCTTTAATGTTCTGCTACTTGCTGTACTGCTCAGGTTTTTCTTACAGAAAGTGAGTGTACAGGTAAATTCTGACTGAAAAAAGAGGGGATTTGTCAACTGTTCCTTGTGTCCAGTGATATTCCTCATCCTGTATGGGAATAAGCTGTACCGGTACGACCACTTTACCTTGATATAACTGCATCCACTCTAGCAGGTTGTACTGTACATACTTTTGTATGTAGACAAGCCCTAAGAAAAGAACAGCATAGGGAAACATCCTAGTTTATCTACTGTGATTTTTTTCATTATTACTAGTTCTTGGTGCTGGGGGACTTCGTAATAAAGGACTACTACTTCAGCTGTTGGTCATCTGTACCATAGTTATTGACAATGTAAAATCTTCAGAGCTGGAGCTGTCTTACTGTATATACTCGATCATAAGCCAGTTCATTTATAAGCCGACCCCTCCCCCCCCAAGATGGATAAGTAAAAATAGAAAATTTTTATAACCAGTTCATAAGCTGACCCTATAATTCAGGGGTCAGCAAACTTTGGCTCCTGGGCCATCAGGATAAGCCGTTGGTGGGCCAAGATGGTTTGTTTACCTTGAAGCGTCCGCAGGCATGGAGGTAAACCTAAGTAAACAAAGTGTCCCGGTGCGCCAGCTGCTTACCCTGACAGGCCGGGACAGCAACTGCTGGGGAATTTTTTTTCTGGGAGGGAGAAGCTGGAGGTCAGGGGAGTAACCCCTGTAACCACCCCCCAAATGACCCCACCCCTAGCCCGGGACCCCCATACTCTCCCCATCCCATCCCATCCCTTCCCACCTTATCTGGAGAGGGCCAGGAGAGGATGTCTCTGGCCTGGCTGGAGATGCTCCGGCAGTCTGGGCAGCACTGCCGCAGCCTGCTCCGGCGGGCCAGACTGGGTGGTGCGGCCACAGCATGTTCCAGCAGGCTGGGCCAGGCGGCGCAGCCACAGCCTGCTCTGGGGGGTGGGACGGGGCAGCGTGGCCACAGCCTGCCAGCCCCGGAGCTGCAGCTGCTTCGGAGGCTGGGGGAGAGCATCGTGGCCAGAAGCAGAGAGACTCTGGCCTTGCCTCTTCCCTTTTGTCTATGCTGGCTGTGCTGCCTCTGTTGGAGGGAGGGGCTGTCTCTCACCTCTCCCTCTCTATACCCGTTCATAAGCCGACTCCCTTCTCTGGTGCTTCCCTTTTTTACTAAAAAAATTCGGCTTATGAATGAGTATATACGGTACTTTGCTTGTACTGAAACAACCAACCTGTGCAATAATGGGCTGCATAAACACAGAGCAATAAGATAGTACCTGTCCCAAAGAGTTTATAATGTAAGACAAGAAACAACAGAAGAACACACATGGGGGAGTACGAGGAAACACTGGAACAGTGTTGATCAGCACGATAGGCAGTGGTATCAACATACTGGTTGCCTAATTTTTGTCAAGTTTATTGTAGATGTCGTTCAAAGAGTTTGAAAGAGGATAATGGGGTCGTTTTGTAGATGTTTAAAGGGAGCTCTTTTCAAGAAGGGCAACATGAGAGAAAGCACCAAGGTTCTTGTTTAAAAATTTAACAAGTGGGTGATAAAGTCGGGCATTATTGGTTGATTGGAGACAGCTACTGTGAAGGGTTGCTGTGGTGGGAAAAAGAAACATAAATTAACTCAAATTAAACTCCAGCTTTTCCCCCTCAAAATATGGCTAGAAAGAGGAGATGCATCCCTTCTCCAGTACCAAAAGTTTCAACTGGGCATGACAATCAAAATTAAAACCACATTCCACAACTCCTTGGGGGTGCCAAAAGCCCAAACTTCCATCCTGTCTCAAAACCTCTAGCATTTCCCCAGCCATTTCTGTAATGCAGTCAATTTTGTCAGTAAAGATATCTGTACCAGATGGAAAATTAAAATTTGGCTGAATAAGAGATGATGGATAGGCCAGGCAATGAAAATGATCCTTGCCAGCAGCATTCTGAATGAATATAAGCAGGGGAAGATTGCATGTGTCAAGGGCAGAGAAAAGGATGTTACAATAATTGAGATATGAGATTATAATAGCCTCAATGAGCCTTTTAGCTGTGTGGATAGATTGCAGAGACTGTATTTTTAGACACATTATTCAGAAATAAACTTTAAGATATAGATATGAGGACCTGGAGAGAGATCAGAATTGAAGATGATGCCCAGGTGATGTGGACATTAACTCTATTTTGCCTGTCACTCAGCCCCAACGATCAGCGTAGAAGGAAGAGCTGAGGGGAAGATTCAGAGCTCTGTTATAGCTACGTTGAGCTAGAGCTGATGGCTAGACATCTGTGAGATGTCAGAGACTGGCTGAGATTTTAGTTTGGACAGAAGGAGATGGGTCTGGAGTAAAAGCCCAGAGTGCAACCCCCACAGAAAGTTGGAGGGGGGATGAGGAGAATCCTCCAAGAACATGCTTGAAGGTGCTAATAGAGAAGTAGGAGGAGAACCAGGAGAGGACAGTAATGAAAGCCAGAGGATGACAAGATTTCAAGAAGGGTATGATGGACTGTGTTGAATGAGGCTGAACTTCAACTAGGAAAGAGGTCATTAGAGACTTCGGTGAGAGCGATTTCAGTGGAGTGCAAGTGGCAAAAGCTAGCTTGGAGAGGATCTAGGATGGAACTGGAGGACCGGAGAGAAATTGTAGACAGCACATTGTCAGTTTAGAGATGAAAAGGATGAGCTGTTGTTTGGAGAGGCAAGTGGCGGCAAAGGTGGATTTTAAGTGATTTTTTCCCCCCTCCTTACATATACTTTAAAATTGTTTTATTTCTCATATACCCAGTTTATTATCTCATCAGACCAATGTGGAGAAGCGTTGCCATTGCTTGTCCATAAGTTAAAAGTAACTGACATTGTTTAAGTTTGGCTTATTTTAAGCATCTGTAAAAAGGGGGAAAAAATTCAAAGTTTATTCCTCCTTAGTAAGGTAATGTTTGATGGATAAACTTTCTAAAGCCAGCATGCTGCACAGCAATTGTTCGATTTCTTGTACTGACTCTCCATCCTACTTTCCATAAATTTGATGTTGACAAATTTAATTCCTGGTATTAATATAAGAATGCAAGAATTTTTAGGAATAGAAGGGGCTCTCTGTCTTGCAGTAACTTTTGAAAAGTAGGTATTTAATCCTGCGGTACTGCTTTTCAGCTTTACCAATAATTTTTCTCAACTGCAATTTCTGTTCCTGCCATCTTCTGTTTATTAAAAATATTCTCTAAACCTAGGTTCTCTTCAGCTTAATTTTGTGGTTAAGTCATCCTCCTATGATTATGAATCTAAACTCTTTCCATGAGAATATTTAGAATGTCACAAACTTAGCATTTGTAACCAGAGAAAAAAAGAGGAAAAAATTCTCAAGTACAATGATGACTTGCCTGAGAGAGCTTGCAGACTACAATGTCTTAAGCTACATAGAATCAGTTATACATATCGTGACTGTTTCAGATGGAATCAGTGTCCACTACATATATCTACCAAAAACTGATCCAGTCTTTAACTAAAGAACCAGTGGAATGTGAAAGTTGTTAACTTTGGTTTCTTTTGTAATATTCTGTAGCTGTGGGATTGAGGAAAACTGTGAGGGGAAATATGGTCTTGTGGCTAAACCCTGATCAGGGAGAGAGACCAGTGAAACATGACTTCTGTTTCTGACTTTGCTACAGACTTCCTATTATAACATTTGGGTGCTGCAATTTCCCCCTCTGTTTACCCATTTCTGCCAAACAGGTGTTGAGTCTTAACTCATTCAGACTTGAAAGTAGTTATTAAGATCATGGAAGGCACTATGAAGTGCAAAGTATTATTGCTACTGTTAATAATAATACTATTTAAATTACCAAAAAGTAGCTAGGAGAAGTTATGAAAAACACTACTTTAAAACATATCCAATTTATAAAGTATTTTCAAGTTTTGTATTCCTGATTTATAGACATTACTGTAAATGATTTTGCTTGAATCAGTAAAACTTTTTATTATGGTGAATTTGTCAACTTTCATAAAACTGACAAAAAGTATGATCAGAAGAAGAGGCCTTGTTTAATGTTTTGGTACACTTGAGTTTAGATATTAACAAGAAGATTGAGGTTTCGTTTGGAACGTGCTTCAGGGGAGACTTCTTTGATAGATCGAACTGGCAGAATGTTGAAAATGGAGCCTTTGGCAACAGTTGAATCCTTAGAACAATACCTCCTGAAAATGGTGAGCAACATCCCACACAGATGAATTTGCAAAGTGTAGAGGCATTCTTTCTTGATATCATTTCAGTTTTCTTTTCATTCTTTAGGTAGCAAAGCAGTGGTATGACTTTGACAGGGCTTCATTTGTTTTTGTACGAAAACTACGTGAAGGCCAAACATTTGTATTCAGGCACCAGCATGACTTCGATGAAAACGGAATTATTTACTGGATTGGGACAAATGCAAAGTAAGATTCTTCAGAATTATTTAAATCAAATGTGATATGCCATAATCTCCAGGAGCAAAACTGAAGGAAGTATTGTAGTAAAATGGAATATGCTATCATTTCAAAAAGAACTATATCTCCTTTTTAGTATTCCTGGATAGAATTAAATTTGTGTGTGCTGTACCTGAAGAATAAAAGAGCATTGTGAATCTTTGAAGTTGTCTTGGGAATTTTCTATTTCTATCTTTATCTAAGACAAATAGTTTTCACTTAGAATTCCTCATAGTAATATGAAAGTTTTGGATTGTCTCTTAGTTATTTAATATCTCTGGGGTTCTGACTATTTTATAATTTAATCTTAATTAAAAATTATTCTCAGCAGTCTGTCAAACTTTACTGATCTGTTCTTTTAAAGTAAATGATAAATGAGTAATACAATTCTCTTTTCAATGTAGAACTGCATATGAGTGGGTAAATCCAGCAGCCTATGGGTTAGTAGTGGTTACATCTTCAGAAGGAAGAAATCTGCCTTATGGACGTTTGGAAGACATCTTAAGCCGTGAGAGTTCAGCTCTGAATTGTCATACTAACGATGATAAGAATGCTTGGTTTGCCATAGATCTTGGTCTTTGGGTAATACCATCGGCTTATACGCTACGCCATGCTCGTGGTTATGGAAGATCTGCACTCAGAAATTGGGTTTTCCAGGTATCCAAGGATGGACAGAACTGGACTACTTTGTATACCCATGTTGATGACTGTAGTCTCAACGAACCAGGGTATGTTGAAAATATTCTAGCTGCCTTTACAAAGTTGAACTGTCAATTAAAAACATGCATTGCTGTTTCCTAGCTTTTAGATGTAGGCTTTTGCATCTCTAATTTTAAACCCTTCTTTGGTTCTTTTAAGTGCATTTCTAGTCCACAAACTTAATTTTGCATTTTAATTTTCACTGATGCATTATGGACTTAAATGTTCATAAATATTGAAAATCTATACTGTTGCATTTTCCACAGGGTTGCTTCTTTGTTATGATCTTGTTAATGGATATGAATAATGAAGAGATGCACTGTTGCTAAAAAGTGTCTTCCCATTATCACTCTACACTATGAAATGTAGAATGTAACAAATGTTTGATCTCAATATAGTAGTAAGAACAGATTGTTGCCTAATTGTTTCTAATGTTTGGCATAGGCAGTGGAAATATGTTAGAGCAAATTTTGTTTACTGTTCCATTTGAAGTCTAACACAGCATTCCTCTTATTCCGGAATAAGTTGATCATATAAGCTTAACATGCATTGTAGCAACATAAGATGGTTTAGAGTAGTTTTCCCCAAATTGTGGTCCATTATCCACTGAGCACTTGCTGCTGGTTCGTAGCAAGTTGGCTGATCATTTGATGCTGGCCTTCCCCTTTGTTTCTGACTTGCCTTACATTATAGTAAATGCAGCTAAAACAAGCTACTAATTTACTCAATATTATTTTTTCCTGTAAGCAATTGCTGTGGTAGCTACAGGAATATTATGTAATTGTGACTGGGAGGCTTAAGTGCTTCGTGCAGTCAAGAGTGGGGCGGAGAAGTGTTCTATGAAACTCTTAATATGTGGTTCACGTGATGGAAAAATTGAACTCCAGGTTTAGAAGATGGCTTTGGTTTTCTTGTGGAGAAAGCAGGTAACACTTGTGAATTCACACCAGCGCTCATACAAATTTTGTAACCCATGAAGCTTCTTCTTTTCATATTTTTCATGTTCTTGTTAGTTTTCATGCATTAGTAAAAGTAACCCTCTCTTCTTTCCCCCCAATTAATATGAAGTTCTACAGCAACCTGGCCTGTAGATCCACCAAAGGATGAGAAGCAAGGATGGAGACATATAAGAATAAAACAGATGGGAAAGAATGCCAGTGGGCAAACACACTACCTCTCCCTGTCTGGTTTTGAACTTTATGGTACTGTGAATGGAGTGTGTGAAGATCAATTAGGTAAGGAAAAGAATACATGTATCCAATGTGCTTTCCCACAAAGTGATAGTGAATGCATGGCATGAAGATAAGTGAATATGGGGAAAGTGATAAATTGAACTTTGTCATGGACCTTTTTAAAAAAATAAGCTCAAAATAAGTTTGCATGCAATTTAGCTTTACCTTTTAAACATACTTTTACAATCTTGTCTAGATTTTTCTTTAATCTACATTTCAATTATGGTGTGTAGGAAAAGCAGCTAAGGAGGCAGAAGCTAATCTGCGGAGGCAGAGGCGACTAGTTCGTTCTCAAGTTTTGAAGTACATGGTTCCTGGTGCTCGTGTAATCAGAGGAATTGACTGGAAGTGGCGAGATCAGGATGGTAGTCCACAGGGCGAAGGCACTGTTACGGGAGAATTGCACAATGGTGAGGAAGTGCTTATTGAATTTACAAAGGGTTTTAGATTAATAGTTTCATGTTCTATTGCATTGTGATTAGGAAATCATACTTTAGTTTTCTTTGCTACACTTCGAAAGGCTAATGCAAACCTAGAATGTATCAGGCAAAGGATTTCCAGTAGAGATAGGGAAGTGTTATTACCATTATACAAGGCACTGGTGAGATCTCATCTGGATACTGTGTGCCATGCTGGTCTCCCATTTTAAGAAAGGTGAATTCCAACTGGAACAGGTGTAGAGAAGGGCAACTAGGATGATCAGAGGAATGGAGAACCCCAGGGGCTTGGTTTGTTTAATCTAATCAAAGGAAGGCTATGGGGAGATAAGATTGCTCTCTGTTAATACATCAGTGGGATAAACACCAGGCAGGGAGAGGAGTTATTTAAGTTAAGGGCCAGTGTTGACATAACAAACGGATATAAATGATCATCAACAAGTTTAGGCTTGAAATTAGACAAAGGTTTTTAACCATCAGTTCTGCAACAGCCTCCTGAAGGGAGCAGTGGGAGCAAAAATCCTAACTGGTTTCAGGAATAAGCTTGAAAAGTTTGTTGGAGGGGACGGTATGATATTGCCTACAGTGGCATGTGACCCATCTGGGATTGCTAGTAGCAAATATTTCTCCAGTGTCTGAAGATGGAACACTAGATGGGGAGGCTTCTGAGTTACGACAGTGAATTCTTTCCCTGAGTATCTGGCTGGTGGGTCTGACCAACATACCCAGGATCTAACTGATCACCATAATTAGGGTTTGGAAGGAATTTTCTCCCGAGTTTCATTGGCAGACCCTTAGGGGCTTTTTGATTTCCTTTGCAGCATGGGACACTGGTCACTTGCTGATTTAAGCTAGAGTAAATGGTGGATTCTGTAACATGAAGTCTTTTTAAACAATGATTTGAGCCAGAGGTTACAGATCTATTACAGGAGGGTGAGTGGGTGAGGTTCTGAGGCCTGCAATGTGCAGGAGGTTAGACTAAATAATCACAATGGTCCTTTCTGGCCTTAAAGTCTAAGAGTCTATGAGAAAATGTTATGTTTGTAGGGCACAGATGATTAATATTTTAGAGACGGTAGATTAAATGTTATGATTGTCTTTTCACTGTTGCAGTTCAGTTGTGAAATTCTACATTTTTCTTTTTAAAGCATGAAAATAGTTTGTTCCAGTACATATAACAAGTACAGTAGAAATTGAGTTGGTTTGGAAATGGTGAATATGAAATGAATATATCTTTAGCATTTTGCTTCATCAAATACACCAAATTGTTGTTGGAGTTATCTGTGTGATAAACACTTTATAGCATGTAAAATTGTCGATTAGTACAAGATGATGAACTATGCTTCATATCTGCATTATCTCAAGATACCTTTCTGCATTTCTTCTAGCTTAGCATTTGCAACATTTTTCTTGGCTTGCTTGCTTATTTATTTAATATTCTATACCTTTCCTATCTTGCTAGCTTCACTGGGATCAGGTGACTGTTGGCTTAATATAAAAGCAATTAACTTAATGTTAAGGGGCTGATGTAAGCCTACAAAAGCCATGGAAGTCAGAGCTCAGGAGGATATAGAGAGCTATCAAAGAGGCTACAGAACAGTGATGATTATACTGTCTGCTTCCTTGCTGTTTTTCCCTTCAAGTGTGCAATATCACCTAATTTCTGAGGCCTCCTGAATATATGATCACTCTTTCCTTAGCTCTTTATTTTTTCTGTGTGCAGTTGTTAGCCCTTTAATATTATTTAAAGACATAATATTGTTTGGATTTTTTTAAACTTCAGTGTAGCGTGTAGGGAACTTTTCCTTGGTCAGTACACTACTCTTAACAGATGCAGCCGCGCCCACAGCCATATTCTTATTTGCAATACCTTTCTAAGTATGATTGGTGAGTAGTATTTTTATCATGCAAATCTCCTAGTAAATAAATGGTTTATCTCCTTTTAAATAATAAAGTTTTAGCAAAATAAGTGAAACTACTGCTCAGCCTTCTCATGTGGTTATGTCAGATTACATAAAACATACCAGCAAATTCTTTATCCATACTATAGTCTTCCTATGCATTGTTGGAATATTGCAAGAAACATTCCAGTGACTTGAGTGGGACTACTCATTTCTGAATTTTAAGCAGATATTGAAGTGCTTTGTTGGACTGGGGCAAGATTCCTAATGCATAGAAAGTGACCTCATTATATATATGAAAAAAATTCATGTGAGCTTTTAAAAGAAGATAATCTAAAAATAATAGTGTAGGAAAGGTACTACTAACTAGGGAAAGTATATTTGGTTGTGCTTTTCCAAAGCATTGTCTCCTGAACCCCATAAGGAAATTCATATTTGTTTACCATGATAAGGGACATACCTCCCTATCTTTTGTGTAGAGTTTGGCAAGAAAAGCATTTGAAATCCTGAGTTTTTGATGGAGGAAAAGGAAAAACTCAAATTTTGTGTCTCCTTTCGCATGGCAATTTTCAGTTTGAGATGGCTTGAAACAGTTCATATAAAATCTCTTAAATGTTTATCAGTGCATAGTAAAAACAAAAATACTTCATAAACTGTAACACTGCTAAAGGGGATACCTATTTTTCAATGTGAAGATTGTGGCCATTTAAAAACACTCCTTTTCTCCAAAATGCAAGAGTGTGTTGGCCTAGTTTGAGAATTGCCTGTGAAGTTGTATTTTGTTCTAAAAAATTATGCCTTTTGGGTAGAACTTTGCACACACCAAAAAAGCATCTGATGATGCCAAAAGTACATTTTAATGTTTAACTTAAAAATAGCTCATATCTGTGTTTTTATTTGAGAAAATAAAATCTGCCTCTGGGCCTGACAGTTTTTAGGTCTCATTTCTTCCTGATGTCTCATAAAATGACATAAAAATTTGGGATTTTTTTTTTAGAGTTTAATGGAAAGTGCTGATCAGTTGAAACTGTCCTACCAAGTTTCATTATAACAACATATAGTAAAGCTTAAATTTAAAAAAAAACCAACCAAATACCCTTTATGAAACATTAAGATTGCGATAAACATTTAGACAAGCAAGAAATTAAAACATGAGTAACATTTTACCCTTTATACATGATGTGAGCAGTAGTAACAATAGTCTGAATTAAGGGTTTAGATGTTAAATTTACCTTTTGAACTTTCTTGCGTTACTCTTTTATCACAGTGGTGTTAGAAACATCTTCTAATAAAAGAATAGAAAACTTGCATCCCTTGTTAGAGCTATTTTCATCTCAAGTAATCAACTAGTCATTCTATTAAATTATTATTCTTTTGCAATTATAGAGTCCAAACCTCCCACCCTTACTCAAGCAAGTAGTCCTTACCTATATAATCCAGTGGAAGTCAGTGAGGCTATTCATGTGAGTAAGGAATGCAGGATTGGGCCCACATTAATTACTGAACTGAAAAACTGAGTTTCAGTAAAACTTTGTATTTTGAATTAGAATACAAAAATGAAAAAAGTCCCAGTTTAATCAATTTCATTTTTAAAATATGCATTCTATAACTTTAAAGATTCTGGCACACGTAATTTCAACTAAGCAACATATATAAAAGTGTTGTAATTATACAGTTTTGCAGAAATAAGTGAAGACATGAGAAATGTTAATACATAATTATGATTTTTGCTGACTTAACTTTCTTAATTTTTAAGGAATGAAATTCCTAAATTTAGGGGAAACTATTTGCATCCTTTGTTATAGTAAACATTTTATCTTACAAATACTTCAAGCCCAGTTATATGAAACTCTCATCCATCTTTAATTAAACTAAAGATTTTTTTTTTTAAAAGAAGAAATGTCTGTTTAATAGGCATCTAGTATGCCAAATTCCAGCCTGGAGCAAACATTTTTTTGGCTGGATTCTTAGACCCTGAAAATAGCGATTAATCAAGGCATGTGAATGCCAACTTAACTTAGTAAAACTATCAAATTATTTAAATTCCAAAACTTTTTTCATTTTAATTGGCACTGAAGGCTATTTACTAATTTTAGTAACTCAAAGATACAGCCCTGATGCAAAGCTGATCTCATATTGTGGAGCTACTGTCTTACACGCTCCTGTCTGCTTTCTGCTGGGTCTCATAAACTCCTGTCCCTTTCCAGGCTGGATTGATGTCACCTGGGATGCTGGTGGCTCTAACTCTTACCGTATGGGCACAGAAGGAAAGTTTGACCTCAAGCTTGCACCAGGGTACGACCCTGATTCAGCGGCATCACCCAAACCTGTTTCATCCACTGTTTCAGGCACAACGCAGTCATGGAGCAGCTTGGTGAAAAACAACTGTCCAGACAAGACGACTGCTGCTGCAGGCTCCTCAAGTAGAAAAGGAAGCAGCAGTTCTGTGTGTAGCGTGGCCAGTAGCAGCGACATCAGCTTGGGTTCGACCAAAATGGAGCGGAGATCAGAGAGTGTAATGGAACAGAATATAGTTTCAGGCACTGACGTCCACGAGCCAATTGTTGTTCTGTCTTCTGCTGATAATATGCCTCAAGCTGAAGTAGGGTCATCATCCAGTGCAAGCACCAGCACCTTAACAGCGGACATGGGAAATGAAAATGCAGAAAGGAAGTTAGGTCCTGACAATTCCATACGTACTCCTGGGGAGTCTAGTGCCATATCCATGGGAATTGTTAGTGTGAGCTCTCCTGATGTTAGTTCAGTATCTGAATTGACCAATAAAGAAGCAGCTTCCCAACGACCCCTTAGCTCTTCAGCAAGTAACAGACTTTCAGTGAGTTCTTTGTTGGCTGCTGGTGCTCCAATGAGCTCCAGTGCAAGTGTTCCTAATTTATCTTCACGTGAAACTTCTAGCTTGGAGTCCTTTGTACGAAGAGTGGCAAACATAGCACGTACCAATGCCACTAACAACATGAATTTAAGCCGAAGTAGCAGTGATAACAACACTAATACTTTGGGAAGGAATGTCATGAGCACTGCAAGTAAGTAAGATATATTTTTGTCAGAAAATGAGATCAAATGCTTCATGTAAGAGGGATGTGGAAGGATGTCTGCCCTTGGCTTCCTTTTGGACTTTAAATGTGGTCCATTCTGAAAGCTTGATATGGAATTTAACTACATCAGCTCCCATTTTCTGTGTTCTTGTATAACTCATGAAGAGTTCATTGTATTTGGGAAATGGCGTATTGCTGTTTCTTCACTAATTTGTAACTGTTTTGATGTCAACTGTCCTTGCTCCCTCTGGAGCATTCCCCAAACAAGAAAAGAAGTTTATTCTTGTAACACATTTTTGAAAACTTCAACAAAGTTAGAGATGCTGGAAAACTAACAGCAGCTGATTTATGAGGCTGGCTCTTTAATCTGTTCCATATTACATAAATTTACACACATGCAGAGGTCTGATCTGCCCTGAGGGAGAAAAGTATATATGTAATTACCAGTATTACTAGGGGATTTTCCTGCGCATTGTGAATTGATTCTGTAGACTTGAACTTAAAGAACACAATAAAGGAAAAAATAGTGTATAGTAGAAAGATATTTTAAAATTTCCATGAATTTAATTTCCCACTTAATATTAAGGCCAACTGCAATCCACTTTACATAATTCATTATGATGTATATAGTTTGTGTATAATTAAGGCTTTGATCCAACAAATCTTAGGCATATGCCTAACTTTAAGCATGTGTGTAGTTCCATTGTTTTCAATGGTACTGTATGTGTTTTAAGGCAAGATATGTGCTACAGTCCTTTGCTGGATTTAAGGTATAATAAGGGAAGTATATAAAATCCTGCTATTTGTTATGAGTTAGTTCATTCTTCTGAATTTTAGAATGGTCTTGTCTCTCACTTGGTGTATCACCGAACTTGTAGATGTTTGTTTTGTAAATTTGGCCAATTATAGTATTCAAATTAGGGGAAGGCATTGATGAGCAGCCTTTTATCAAATTGACCAAGTTCAGAGAAATGAAGTCATCCTAACCAGAAAGCAAGAATTCGGTTTCATATTAAAATTGCCATACCTTTTGTGTTCCTTTTCCTTGTATTCTTTTTCTCCAAATAGGTGAATGACCAGCCACAGTAAAAGGGATTGCTCCTTTTGTGTGTGTGCATGCGTGTTGATCTTTTTTCTTTGAATGATTATGTATAGAAAACTTTTCAGTTTGTTTTGCTATACATTCTTATGTTCATAAAGTGAGATCAGGAAAAATAATTTAACACTTTGGGGCAGGCATAAAGATAAAGGGGAATAGAGGGAGGAGTAGAGGAAGGAAGAGGTTACTGGCTTTTTGTTTCATAAAGCCAGGAGAACAGTGCCAGCAATGCCGAAGTTAATTTGTGTTGGAGGTGGGGGGAAAGGCTTTGATCGAAGACAGTAGTATGTGTTTTAATAGCACACTTAATTAGCTTCCTAGAATTTGGAAGCAGGTTAAGACATTTTGCAAAATGCAAATAAACCCAGTCCTTAACTTGCCAATTGCTTATTTCAAAATTAAATCTTTCCAAAAAAAAATTCTCTCCTTTTAGGAATTATTTTGAATTTTATAAAAGGAGCAAATTGCATCTCTACTAGATGCCTTAAAGAGGCACCAAGGACTAAATTCAGTAAGGGAACCGAACTTAGTGTGATGTATATGTAACCCACACACCTCCTAGGTGTGGTGTTCTGTCCCATCTAGTGGCACCGAGACCACTTAGAGAGAGGTTAATGAGTCTGTTCTACAGTCTTAGCTAAGAGCTATATGGCTTTAAGCTCAGGCTCATGCACTAAGCTCCAGAGGTCCCAGGTTCGATCCCGTCCGCCGCCGACCAGGGTCTGTCAGTGTTACAAGTGGGGGTTTGTTTGGGATATTTATCTGGGAAGACTCTGAAGCTTGGGACGCACTAGGGTTACCCATAGCTAAGTGGAAGGCCTGGAATTCAGATAAATTCTGCATATAGGCTTGTCCAGAAACCATCTGTCTGAAATTACAGATGATTGGGTCTGGAGATCTAGCTATAATGGTTGTAATTTAAAAATATCAGCATTTACCAGTAGTTACTATGCAGTGGTATCTGAGCTAACGAGTTTCTCTACGCTTATATGGTAACTGTGTAATAACAGCTGGCATGTGCTGACTTTGACTTCTACTGTACCTACTCCTTTAGCAATACAAGTTGCTACTAGAGTCTGTGGTTATGTATGAGAAGATATTCACACTATTATAATCCCCATTTTCAGGCTCTTAAAACTTGGGCCTGAAATTTCTCATGCTTGTCTTTAACCCAAAAGTTTATGGGTTGTTTTTTTGAAGAGGTTATGGGGCAGTGAGAGGTTTCTTTAGGAGGCAAAATTAGCTACTTGACGGAAACCTCAAACTTGACGGAAATCTAGTTTGTGAAATTAGTTTCAGGTACTGCCTGGGCCCTACCAATTTTTGTGGTTTTCCTATTTGCATTTTCCTAGTCTTAATTTTTAGCCTGTTGTATAAGACTCGGATCAACAAAGGTAAAATGACTGACTACAGAATGAAACAGAAGCAGTAACATTTCTTATACGCAGCTCTGTCAAATGCACTGAGTAAACAAACTGAATTTTTTTCTAAACTCTTTCTAATGTGATTAAATTGCTTGTGTCCCTTTTGGAAGCAATTTCCAAAATTGCTTTTTTAATAATTAAAAAGCTTATTTTTAAAACTTCAAACTTTGTATTTCACATGTTTTATAGAAATAATGTTTGAAAATGACACAGCATGCAACAAGCTATATTTTTATTATGGCCGGAGCGTGCAAACATGTACAATCTTTACTTCAGGCATGTGAGAAATCCCATTGAAGTCAACGGGACAATTCACGTGCTTAAAGTTAAACATGTGTGAAATATTTGCAGGATTGAGGCTTAAGTGTTTAATTTCTTACAGGTTTCAGAGTAGCAGCCGTGTTAGTCTGTATCTGCAAAAAGAACAGGAGTACTTGTGGCACCTTAAAGACTAACAAATTTATTTTAGCATGAAGATATACTGTACAGCACTGCACATATAATCATGGTCACCATGTAAATACCCAGAATTCTGCACATTGAATTACAGTAAACATAGCTGCACATATGTCAGTTATCATTAAAGTCCTACTTCCTTCGTGATATTGTGGATCCTGCAATATTGGGCTACCACTACAATTTTTATTGTAATTAGCTTATTTTGCACAGTCCACAAATTTGCATAGATTTTGAGTATGCATTTAGTACTGCACTAACAGTAAAATGTAAAAGGCTAAAGTGAATGGACTTGATTTCTACAGCAGTTGCATTAAGACTTTTATATAATCTTCCGAAGTTTATATTGTACTGGTCACCTTTTTTTTTTGGTAATGAATGTACTATTGTTGCAGCATAATGTCTCATTATTATATTAAAAAAAAAATGGCCAGGCACAACATAATACTTGAGTGTTTTAAAAAAAAAATTGCTGGAAGGATATAAACAAATAGGGCTTCTCTAGCTTTTCCAAATTATCACTATTAATAAAGGTCCATTATTACTTTTCTGCAATTTTCCATGTCTTGGCTGCAACTCAGCCACAATTATTTGAAGATCATCCAGCGATTCAAGTAGGGCCTTAATTATCATACATTTAAAGTAAAACACAGTTAGTGTATTTTATGAGTATGCTGTCACAGTTCACTTTTTTCTTGTTTTTACTCTTTAATGTTTTTTAAAAAGGTAAAGAAATATTACATTCAGAAATTGATTTTAAGATAAAATCATGGCTGAGATTTCTAACGCAAGTATGGAAATTAAGTTACATTTTTAATAGCACCTGTGACTGAAGCGCATTGCCCATATTAATGAATAAACACACTACATAGAAATAAACAAAGTACTACATATGTGAGAGAATGTCAGCTTAGGGTTTCTGTAGGATTTTTAAAATGCACAAAAATCAGAAGCTACAAAATTATATCGTTCCAATGTTGCCAACTGTCTTTTTGCAGTTAGAATATTTTCTCTGTATATCTATTAAATTGTATTGACATTAGTTAGAGAAGCAATCAAATCAGATTAAACTGGGTTTTAAAGATGATACTGCAGATTTCCAGGGAATTGTATACAGTGGGATGTATTTAATAAAATTTTGCTTAGTTTACATGGAGGTTGTCCAAACTGGATATGCGGTCTATTTAACACCCCAAACAGTTGCTTTACACCTCGGTATTTAGGACCCCTCTTCTTATAGGCCTCATAGACAGGTTACCCATGGTGACTTTCAAGCCAAAAAAAACACGTTTTTTTTTTTTTTTCAAACACAGGACTCATGCATGTAAATTGTGCTCTTCGAATCATTTATTTTATCTTACCATATCTTTATAGCTTCTCCTCTTATGGGTGCCCAAAGTTTTCCTAATCTGACTACAACTGGTACCACATCAACAGTGACCATGTCTACATCCAGTGTTACTAGCAGCAGCAATGTAGCTACAGCAACTACAGTTTTATCTGTTGGTCAGTCACTTAGTAACACTCTAACTACTAGCCTAACATCAACATCTAGTGAGAGCGATACAGGTCAGGAGGCAGAATATTCTTTATATGGTAAGTTTCATTTTTAAATGAACATAGCAGAACTCCCATTAATGATTTTCCTTTTCTTCCTTACCTTTTTTAATCGTTTTTTGTTTAGTATTTTATTTACTGAACAGTGTTTGAGAGTTGAGCTGTTCACCTGTCATTAGTTATGCAAGGCTGTACTCATTCAAAGGAATTTTGATGTAATGTCAGTTTCTCTATACTTTTTGTTTTTTTTATAGTCTAAATCTCTCTCCTGCACTCTTACTGATTTTTTATTTTTATGTAGGCATTTAAATATTATATTTGATTTTTTTTTTTAAATTGGACCAATGAGTTTAATGCCTAAAACAGGGATCGGCAACCTTTCAGAAGTGCTGTGCTGAGTCTTAATTTATTCATTCTAATTCAAGGTTTTGCGTGCTAGTAATACATTTTAACAGTTTTAGCAGGTCTCTTTCTATAAGTCTATAATATATAACTAAACTATTGTATATAAAGTAAATAAGGTTTTTTAAATGTTTCAGAAACTTCATTTAAAATTAAATTAAAATGCAGAGCCCCCCGGACCGGTGGCCAGGACCCGGGCAGTGTGAGTGCCACTGAAAATCAGCTTGCGGGCCGCCTTTGGCACGCGTGCCATAGGTTGCCTACCCCTGGTCTAAAACATTCAGTAAATAGGCGTATTTTAAAATCAAACATTCTTCTTTGTGTGTTGTATAAGTATATTGCTCCAGATTTTTAAAGGTATTTAGACATTGCTGTGCTTAGCATTGCAGTTCCTAACTGATTTGAGACCCTAAATATCATTTTCAAAAGGGTCTGAATCCCTTTTTGAAGATGAGATTTAGGATCCTAAACCAGTTAGCTGTTGCAATGCTGTACACAACAGTGCCTAAATACCTTTCAAAAATCCAGGCCATGGCCTTTTATCTCAGACAACACATTTTATTTTATGAAAGAGTAGTGTGTGTGGTTCCAGGAATCCCAATACCAGAGGAATGTCAACAAATTGAAGGGAATGATTAAGAGGATGGAATGATCTTATTTATGAGGAAAGACACAAAAGAACTTAAACGCACAATACACATTGGCCTAGCTAAATGATAACTATGGGATAGGATAAACAGTTAAAGGGTGTAAATACTAAAATGGAAAAGGGGGAATCTAAGGCCTGGTCTACACTTGGGGGGAGGGAGGGGGAATCGACGTCCGCAGCTCCCCCGTTGACTCCGCCACCGCCGTTCGCGGTGGTGGAGTCCCGGAGTCGACAGGAGCGCGTTCGGAGTTCGATATATCGCGTCTAGATGAGACGCGATATATCGAACTCGGAGAAGTCGATTGCTACCCGCCGATCCGGGCGAGTAGTATGGACGTACCCTAAGGTGAGTGATACATAGGAGTTAAAGGGATGAAATTGAGCCAAGGCTGGATATCAGGAAACACTTAGTAGCATAGAGTCTTATTAAACTGGGGAATAGCCTCCTAAGGGAAGTCATGAGAGCTCCATTACATAAGTCATTTAAAACTAAAATGAACAAAGCACTTAAAGAATGTAGAGAAAAGTTCTGTCTTGGGCCCTCATCTAATGTCCATTCACTTCAACGGATTAGGCCCGTTTGGAGGGGATTGGTCAAGATGTCTGAATATGCCTTTTCCATTTCTAATTTCTTTGATTCTGTGATACTAAATGGAACCAGTGTCACTCAAATATCTACATGTTGACAAAAACTTTTGTTCTGGCTCGGTGGCTGGGCTTAACGTACACCGTATTCAGGAGAGACTGATGTGGTAGTTGTCTTAGAATTCCTGCTGGAGTCTTGGGAATGGCGCAGAGATTGCTTGGATAGATGAACCTATTTGTTGTTCTCTGGTAGAACCTCCGTAGCAGAGGTGTGGAAGTATGAAGAAAGAATCAGAAAATATATATGCAGTAAAAAACCCTCTTTAGTAGACACTAGGGGAGTGTGGGTGAGCTGTATGCCCATACCAAGGCTTTTGTTGCATAATTCTTAACACCATTTTTAAAGATAAAATGTATAATATCAAAAGTCTGTTATATTATGTCATTTGTAAGGCTCCGTGTCTGTCACAGAGGTTGCGGAAGTCATGGATTCTGTGACTTCTGCAGCGGCTCCCAGCTAATATTTAGTCGGGTATTTATAGTACAAGTCATGGACAGGTCATGGGCCGTGGATTTTTGATTATTGCCTGTGATCTGTCTGTGACTTTTTTACTAAAAATACCCATGATTATATCATAGCCGTAGTCATGTATTATGGTTTGGAACACACACTTAATGTTAGTAAAAAGTACACCATCGATTTGAAATTAGTTCTAAAAATGAGTTAAAAGTAGTTGAAGGTCGTAACCACCCCCAAATACCACTCTCCATCTTTCTAGTTTTACAGTCCACATATTTACACAAATATGAAAGACCCAAACAGAAGGGGAAACTGACTGTGTGACTGTATATAAAATGCTATGAAATACATAATGTAAACTGAAGAGGTAAAGGTTTTTTCCCCCATCGTTATCAGTTCTGTGATTTTTAGGTGTTACTTCTAACAAGCACATATACTGTGTTACTTCTAACAAGCACATTAGAAGCACATATACTGCTAAACATTTTTACTGTATCCTTTGAACAGACTCCTGTTTCTTTGCCAAGTGTGCTATCTTAGGTGCTTTACCTTTTTTTTTTTTTCTTTTCCACACACATTGCCAGAGTATCTTGGACTAGGTTTTAGCCCTGTCTTCCTTAATAGTTATTTTGTTTAAATTAGATCTGTTTTCATTCTTTCTCCTCTGCTTTTAGTTTTCAAAATGATTTCAGTTTTTTAAAAAATGGGTTTGTGTCCCTTTTTATTTTATATATAGATTTTCTTGATAGCTGCCGGGCAAGTACTCTATTAGCAGAGTTAGAGGATGATGAGGATCTGCCTGAGCCAGATGAGGAAGATGATGAAAATGAAGATGACAATCAAGAAGATCAGGAATATGAAGAAGTTATGGTATAGTATATACCTACCATACAAAAATACTTTTCAGTTAAATAAAGTATGTATATTAAAGGATATGTAAAAAACCCATAGATATGCTGGCAATGTGGAGACCTAGAACTGGCTTTTCTATCCTTAGAGCTTATTTAGAGTTATAATAAATACACAAGAGTACCCGTCCCGTGTTCTGAGTCAACTTGACAAATTCTTAAAACAATTCATCATAAATAGATGTTGACAGTTACTCGTTACTAGAACTATGCCATCATTAACATAAATATACCAAATTAATAAATCTCACCAATTAAACCACTGTACTACCTCCACAATCTGACCCTTGTTCTGTTGGCCAGCAATTAAAAATAGGGCTTGCAGTGTGCCCTGAACGCTAATAAGCTTGGACTGTTACAGACCGTGATCAGGGAATGAAAGTTAAAAGGTGCAGGGCCTAGATAGTATCAGAGGGGTAGCCGTGTTAGTCTGGATCTGTAAAAGCAACAAAGAATCCTGTGGCACCTTATAGACTAACAGACGTTTTGCAGCATGAGCTTTCGTGGGTGAATACCCACTTCTTCAGATGCAAGTGATAGTGAGTGCCCTTTCACCAGCCCCTTCTTTTTTGTACCAAAGGAGCTCAGGTGCTTCCATGGCAGTATCTCATAAGGAGAAAAAGAAATTTCTAACACTGGCAGATCACAGCCTTTTCAGACCTTTATAGGCCAAAACCAGCATCTTAGAATCAGCCCAGAAACCAGTGAACAGCCAGTTCAGATCATAGACCACCAGTATAATGTGCTCATGAAATGACACACAACGTAACAAATAGTCTGCCAAATTCTGAGTACCCGCTGCAGTTTCTGGGTGGATTTAAGACACAGCCACATCTAGAGAGCATTGTAGTAGTGTAATCTCCAGGTGACAAAGAAAATGATGATAGTTGCATCCAAAGTTTACAGTTCACTGTCAACATCAAAAGCAGTGAGTACAACCTTCTGGCTGTGTGCAAGTAAAAAAAGCTGATCTGCCATAGCTGCTACCTTCTCTCCTGTTATCAGTTGGAAGTCTAATCAGACTCCCGGACAGAGAACCTGGTCCACAAATGATGGTAACACAACTTCAATAACAAGAGCCAGTGTTATTCTGGCCAGGACTTCTACTTGCTTCCCCTAGGGGAAGCGATTCTCAACCAGGGATATGCGTACCCTGGGGATATGCAGAAGTCTTCCAAAGGGTACATCAACTCATCTAGATATTTGCCTGGTTTTACAACAAGGCACTGGTGAAGTCAGTACCAACTAAAATTTCATAGCGGCAATGACTTGTTTATACTGCTCTATATACTATACACTGAAATGTAACTGCAGTATTTATATTCCAATTGATTTATAATTATATGGTAAAAATGAGAAAGTAAGCAGTTTTTCAATAATAGTGTGCTGTGTATTTTTGTCTGATTTTTGTAAGCAAATAGTTGAGAGGTGAAACTTGAGGGTACCCAAGACAAATCAGACTCCTGAAAGGGGTACAGTCGTCTGGCAAGGTTGACCAGCATCACTTCAGACTTTAGATTTAATTTCAGTAGCTTTGTTAAAAAAAAAAAAAAAAAAGTGCAATATATTTAAAAATCCTTAAAAAAACACACACACAGGTCTTGCCTGACCCATTGTGATTGATTCCATGCTCTAGTTTGGTTCCTTGATAGCTGTGATGTCACAGTATGTATGTGCTTGGACCTCAGAAAAGGAGGTGGCCAGAATGGATGTTGCAGGAGCTAAAATGGGAAACATAAGACTTCTGGTGGTAATGGTTCTGAATTTCCTGTTAGTTTGCCTATAGAGTAATTTATCACATCTTCTCAGATGTGTTGAACCCCTAAAATCACCTTGACATCATTGGGATTCATGTGTGCTCACACTTTTGTAAATCTGGCCATTTAGATGCCAGATTTAGAAACCTAATTTTAGGAATCCAAGTTTGACAGCTTTGGCCTTACTATTTTATCTTTCAAGGTTTCCTTAAACATTTCAGATATTTCCATGGAAATTTGTGAACAACCTCTTGTGGCTAATTCAATGTGCAAATTGAAGTATTTTTAAATCCTAATTTTTGTTAGTGAATAAGAGATCCTAAAGAGACTAATTAACGAGATCTCTTTAATTAACTGGAAGCGGCAATGGTTGTGCTTTCCAGTTAATTAAGCATTTAGGATCTCTAATTCCAGTTAATTATTTTTAAGGCTAAAATTTAGTCATGGGTATTTTTAGTAAAAGTCATGGGCAATAAACAAATATTCACCGCCCATGACCTGTCCATGAGTTTTACTATAAATGCCCCTGACTTAATCTTAGCTGCTCCTTGGGCCCCAGGACACTGCTGCTGTTCTGGGGCCACCCACTGGGATATGGCTGGCCCTAGGGCTGCTGAAAGTGTGGAAGTCATGGAGGTCACGTATCCATGACTTGTGTGACTTCTGTGACAGACTCTCAGCCTTAATTATTTTCCCTGTTGTTTTGTATTGATGAATAAAATTGTTGGGAGTGGAAGGGAGTGCATTTGTAGCTACAGACAGAGTCAATTTGTGAATAGTGTCAGAGGGGTAGCTGTGTTAGTCTGGATCTGTAAAAAGCGACAGAGTCCTGTGGCACCTTGTAGACTGACAGACGTATTGGAGCATAAGCTTTCGTGTCAGACAAAATACCCACTTTGTCTGACATCTGATGAAGTGGGTATTCACCCACGAAAGCTTATGCTCCAATACGTTTGTTGGTCTATAAGGTGCCACAGCACTTTTTGTCAATTTGTGAATAGTATTCCCAATGTGTATTTAATAGTAGTATTTCCAAAATGTAGATCTCAAAGCACTTTACAAAAATGGGTAAGTATAGTTAAGTCCCATTTTTCAGTTGAAAAAAATGGAGGTTTTGACCTTGCTGAAGGTGACTTAAGAAGTTAGATCTTGGGAATAGAACCCCAGTACCTCCTTTCTAGTTCTCTTTTAGTTTTACCTTTTATATAACTCTGCTTTATTTTGTAACTAGTCCTTTTTGTTTAACTGTTGATCAAATGGTTTCTGTGTGGAATCTTGTTTCAACAGGAAGAAGAAGAGTATGAAACTAAAGGTGGACGCAGAAGAACGTGGGATGATGACTATGTATTGAAACGTCAGTTTTCTGCTTTGGTTCCCGCTTTTGACCCAAGACCTGGCCGTACTAATGTCCAACAGACAACTGATCTAGAAATCCCTCCACCAGGTATGTTGGAAGAACACTGAGGCTACATCTACACTGCAGTTAGACACCCACGGCTGGCCCATGCCAGCTGGCTCGGGCTGCAGGGCTGTTGAATTGCAGTGTAGACTTCAGAGCTCTGGCAGCTGCCCACCTTGCAGGATCCCAGAGCCTGGGTCGCAGCCTGAGCCTGAAGTCTACTCTGCAATGAAATAGTCCCACAGTCCAAGCCTCATGAGTCTCCATCAGCTGGCATGGGCCAGCCGCTGGTGTCGAATTTTGCCCTGAGATTGCTTGTTCACACTGTAAAAGCAAGTTACTGTAGGTCTTTTTCTTTCTATCTGTAGTGCCCAATAACTGGAAGAGAGTTGTGGCTTCAGCCTGCAAGGGGTGTACAATAAATAGCCATCCTTAGTACAAAAAAATTGAAAGGACCCAGTATAAAGGGATGATATTAAGGCTTGAAGGAGAAATTTAAGTGCATCTGGTAATTTAAAGGGAAGGATGTTGTCAGGTCCCTTGCAATCCTCTGCTACTATGGGAGAACCTGATAGTGAAATTGAATGAAAGAAATAAAGTAAACTATTCTGCTTTCATTGTCAAAGCTGATAAATTCAAAAAGTAAACAAACAAGTAAATCTAGATTTCAGGGATTCCTTTAGCTGTTAGATACATCATGCTGTTTTTAATATAATTTTATCCTGACACAGTTCCTTTCGGATATAGACATTTAATATTAAATCAGTAAATGTTCTTATAAGGGCATATTATTATTAATGTTAAGTAGTATGTGTGGAGAGTACTTATGTTTCATGAATTTCTTGTTAATTGTTTCTTAAATGATTTTACAAATACAGGTACACCCCACTCAGAACTCCTGGAAGAAGTTGAATGTATGCCATCACCTCGTTTAGCTCTTACCTTGAAAGTTACAGGTCTTGGTACAACTCGGGAAGTAGAGTTACCCCTAACAAATTTCCGATCTACAATCTTTTACTATGTACAGAAATTACTGCAGCTTTCCTGTAATGGCAATGTGAAATCTGATAAACTTAGACGTATTTGGGAGCCAACATACACGTAAGAGATTATAAATATATCAATGCATCTATAGTGGTTTTATTTGAGGATGACTGACTAAGAAATTGCTGTAAAAATGCATGTTAAGATTTGTGACTGCTTTTTTTCTCAAAAGAAGCAAAGAAACTGATACCATATGCAACTAATAACTTGAGGGTGAGAAGAGGGATTTTGCAGCAATGTAGAGTGGATCTGAAGAGGGTTGCTTCTGCCTGCTGCTCTTCTAAAAATGCAGTGTTGAAGGAGGTGCTGGGAAATAATCAGCATCCATAATAAAACAGGACTGTGATGGCCTCCTGGGGATGTGATTCACTCCCTGGCCATACCCTGCAATATAGACTTTATGTAAAAGATGTAAACCTTTCTTACATTCTGTTGCTTGTATTATAATTTTTTATCTAAGTTATTTTATTGCAGATTCATTGTGGTTTTTGTAGTGCTTTCTAGAGTTTGGCATGGCTGATTTTGTATCTCTAATCTCAGTAATGAAATTAGTGTTCATTACAGTAGGGAGGTTTTCCATTCTATGAACTGTGAAACATGATACACTATTAATGTATTTTGGTTTTCTTCTGAGTCCCTATCCCATTTATCTTTTCAGTAGTAGTGTATGTTTACTCATCCTTACCTTGTATCCAAGGAACTAACAGGTTTTTCTCTAAGAAGCCATTTTCAGTATTGTTCCCTGAGGATATGTCTGTGCTTCAATTAGGAGGTATGTTTGTAGCAGGTGTAGACGTACCTGAGCTACCTTTGATCTAGTTAGCCTGATCTACTTTAGAAACCTTCTGTCATGTGCTTCAGGGTATATCTACTCTGAATTCAGGAAGTGTGATTGCAAAATAGGTAGACATATCCGAGCTACCTATTGATATAGCTAGATCAAAGCTAGCTCCAGTAACAATAGCAGTGAAACCGTGGCAACAGAAGAGGCTGCATGTACTATCCCCATCACCCCGCAGGACTCCAGTACAGATGTGAGCAGCTGCCAGGGCTTCACTGCTATTGCTACTTGAGCTCACTTTGATCTAGCTACATCAAGATAGCTCAGATATGTCTACATATGTTTCAGTCACACCTCCCGATTGTAGTGTAGACATACCCTGAGCATGAGTTTAAGTGTTCTGCTGAGTTGGGACATCTCACACTTGCTACCTGGAAGAACTGCTGCTACTGCTCTTTCGCAACTTCCAACGATAAAGTATAACTGCAGAATGTAGAGGCTGTACTAAGGATTCTGAGTGAATCAATATAGCATTATTTAAATATCTTCTGCTATTCTGAAAAGCTATTTAAAAACATTAACACTAATGTTTTCATGTTTAGAATCATGTACAGAGAAATGAAGGATTCTGATAAAGAGAAAGAGAGTGGAAAAATGGTAAGACTCATTTTGGTACTTCTGCTAATCCCTACATTGTGTGGCTGTTTAAACTATAACAAAACAAATCATTGCAGTTTGTGAAACGCAACATTTTTTTAAAAAGCACTAACATAGTTCTTGAATATTTAGAAGATATGAGTGAAAAATTTTGTAAATGCATGTTCCTAAAGAAATTGTGTATAATGCATGTGAAATCTATAGGACTTTACAATCAGGAAAGACCAACATTTGGTGGTTCCTGTTGTAGGGTTGCTGGTCAATAGAGCATGTGGAACAGTACCTTGGCACTGATGAATTACCAAAGAATGACTTGATAACCTACCTGCAGAAGAATGCAGACTCAGCTTTCCTGCGCCACTGGAAATTAACCGGCACTAATAAAAGTATTAGGAAAAACAGAAATTGTTCTCAGCTCATAGCTGCATACAAGGTATATGTCCGCATCCAAACATTTTTTTTTGGTTGGGAATGGCTGTGTGCTTCGTTTTGCAGCTTTGAAGGTTCTTGAGGAGGAGGGGTGTGAGATGTGACTACAAAATTGCTGTATGGTTCATGTGCCAATATCAAGTTTAGTCTTTGCTGGCTCCATTTCTTTTATATGCCTTTTTGTCAAGAGCATTAATATTAAAAAGCGCTCAAATCATAGTCTGGACCATAGTACTGTTTGTACTTTTAAAAGTTTTAATATTCTAAAAGGCTAAACACAGTAAGCCATTCTTGTTTGTAAAGTGATTAATTTACTTTGATACACAGTTGTAAAAATACTAGTCTCTATATTTTCATTCTAATAACCCTTTTTACAGGATTTTTGTGAGCATGGATCCAAGTCTGGGTTGAGCCAAGGAGCCAATTCCACTCTTCAGAACTCTGACATTCTTAGTTTGGCAAGAGAACAACCTCAGGCCAAAGCTGGTAGTGGGCAGAATTCCTGTGGTGTGGAAGATGTTTTACAGTTACTCCGTATTCTGTATATAGTTGCAAGTGACCCTTACTCAACACGAACTTCTCAAGAAGGTTTGTAAGTAGTCTAACATGGTTTACTCAGCACTTTACAAAAACAAAATAAACAAGTTCTGTTCATATTTTCAGAAGGAGATGAGCAGCTTCAGTTTAATTTTCCACCAGATGAATTCACAAGCAAAAAAATCACTACAAAAATTCTGCAACAGATTGAGGTAAACATAATATAAATGCTATAATTTTAAGACTGTTTATATTCTTGATTGCTTTGGTTGTATGAAATTTAATTGCTGATTTGATCATTTAGACTTCTGGATTCTTTTGCCCTTATTTGTCACATAGGTAAACTTATTTCCCTATTTTTAAAATAATTACTTTTTTTTTAAAGCAATACAGTCTAACCAATCCAGATATAAAATATGGTGGAAAAAGAGGAATCTAATAAAATATTAAAGATTGCACAAATGTTGTGCCCTCCAGCCCATGAAAAATAAATCAGCTGAGCCTACTAAAATGGAAAAATCAGTCAATTTATTAAAAAAAAACAAAACACCAAGTACTTGTGGCTCCCTAGAGACCAACACATTTATTTGGGAATAAGCTTTTGTGGGCTAAAGCCCACTTAATCAGATGCATGCAGTGGAAAATACCGCGCGCGCGCGCACACACACACAAATGGGGATTGCCATACCAACTCTAAGGACACTAATCAATTAAGGTGGGCTATTGTCAGCAGGAGAAAAAAAACTTTTGTAGTGATAATCAGGATGGCCCATTTCAAACAATTGACAAGAAGGTGTAAGTTACAGTAGGGGAAAAATTAGCATGTAGAAATAGATATTTGTGTGACATTTTGATGGAGTGCCATTGCATAGGTATAACTCCTTTGACGACAATAGCATTGCATTGGTGTAACTGAGGAAAGGATCTGGCCTTCAGTATCTGTATTACTGATATTGAGAGCTAAAAAGAACTTGATATTTAGATCAGACTGAGCTTGCAAGACTGGCACTTAGAAAATCCATCTTTTTATATGTAAACTGATCAAATTTGATATGAAGTTGCTGATGCACAATAAAAATGAAACTTGAAGATATGCTATTTTTAAAGTGGAACCACATTTTATATCTAATAATTCTGACATTCCTGATTCTTAAAAATTCTTCAGTTCCTTCGCTCATTTTTTGTGTGCATCCTTTAAGGTCAATCAAAATTGCTTCAATTTTTTTTCCAGATAGCTAGATAATGGCCTCAAGTTCTATAAATGAGTTGCCTGAAGTCTTCAGATTTTTCTTTCAAGTTTTTCGTGGTCCTGTGTAGGACATCTAGGTGCTTACATTATCTTTGCTCTGCTTAATCATTCCTGCAGTATTAATAAGCAGATCAGGAGAGACTGTATTCTCAGGGGAAAAAAACGTTGGTCCTTGGTACTTCTCTCCCATCCCTTGTCCCAGTGGTTCATTATATTTCTCAGTGGCTGGCTTGCCTTCAGGCACCTTACATCCCACTCAGACAGAGTCCTTGAAATTTCATCAGCCTTTTCATTCACTGATTTTAAAAAATGATTTTTACCCCAGCAGGTGTAAAAAGTCGGTTCAGAGTAAACCTTGTTCTCTGTGCATCTGTCGATCATGTTGTTTGGCAACCTGACCCGGTATTTTAAACAGTTATTTCTATGTTAAATTACAGGAACCATTGGCACTAGCAAGTGGCGCTTTGCCAGATTGGTGTGAACAGTTAACTAGCAAGTGTCCATTCTTAATACCATTTGAAACTAGACAGCTGTATTTTACTTGCACAGCATTTGGAGCATCAAGGTAAGAGACGTGATCATATCAGAATGAATGTATTCTGAGATGTCTTGATTGTTTATTTAGGTTTTACAGTTCACTGTAAAACCTTTCTTTGACTTCCCTTAGCATGAAAAATTGTAGGAGTGTTTTTCTTTCCCTACCCCCTATCCGCGCCACCTCCCCCCACCCCCCCACTTCTCTCCCCCTGATAGCCCCCCTGGGGACTCCTGCCCCATCCCTTGACTGCCCCCCCAGGACCCCTGCCCCATCCAACCCCTCTTCTCATTCCTGACTGCCCCCAGAACCTGTGCCCCTGACTGCTCCCTGCTGCCCCATCCCCTCCCGTCTCCTTCCTGACTGCCCTCCTGGAACCCCTGCCCCATCCAACCGCCCCTTCTCCCTGACCACCCCCAGAACCCTTGCACTGACTGCCTTCTGCCGCCCCATCCAACTCCCCTCCTTCCTGACCCCCCCCGGACTCCTGTCCCCATTCAACCCCCCTGTTCCTCGGCCTCTGACCACCCCGATCCCTATCCACACCCCCGCCCCCTGACCAGCACCCCGAACTCCCGTGCCCTCTATCAACCACCCCCTTACAGCGCTGCCTGGAGCACCGGTGGCTGGCAGCACTACAGCTGTGCCGCCCAGAGCACCAGGATAGGCAGCCGCGCCACCCAATTGGAGCCAGCCACCTCACTGCGCAGCACAGAGCACCAGGTCAGGCCATGGCTCTGCAGCAGCGCTGCCTGGCAAGAGCTCGCAGCCCTGCTGCCCAGAGCATTGCGCTGGCGGCACAGTGAGCTGAGGCTGCGGGGGAGGGGGAACAGCAGGGGAGGGGCCAGGAGCTAGCCTCCAAGGCCAGAAGCTCAAAGGCTGGGCTGGAGGGTCCTGTGGGCGGATGTGGCCCACGGGCCATAGTTTACCCACCTCTGATATAGACATTTAAGACACACTTGTGAGTTTAGTTTTCTGTAATGAAAAGGAGAACGAAGCAGAGACTCATTTTTAATACTGTAGAACTTTAATACTCCTAAAACGTTGTTACGTATGTGACACCTACAAACTACGTGATGGTGCAGCATAATATAAAGGTTTTATTGACATTAGTTTGCGATGATCTAGATAACTCTGCCAAAGTTGCATCAATGAAAATTGATACCCATATACCATGCCAGCATATTACCCTCTTCTCCTAGCATTTCCTGAACTGAGCACAAGAAAGAGGAGAAGGAGACTTTGGTCCCTTATATCAGTTTCTGTTTATATATAAACCAAATATTTTTGTTCTGTAACATGTTGACATTAATCGTTCAGAGAAGTAGAGGCTTGACATTTTCTCTGCATAATGAAAGTAGTTCCTTTTTTTCTAGCTCCGCATTGCCATGAAATCTCAGAGTTTAAAATCTTGGCATTTTTATGGACTGGTATATAGCAGTGATACGCAAACTGAGGCTTGCAAGCCGCAAGTGGCTTTTTTAATGTGTTTCCTGCAGCTCTTTGCAGCACATGATATTTAAACACTGTGATTTAATTATTAACCAGTCATGCTGTTTTTACTATATTATTAACCAATTGTAGTTGGTCAGTCATTTTGCTGTGAGAATAATGCCTATATTTATCTATAAAATATAAAAATAGTAAATGAAACAATGAATTCACACTACTGTGGCTCTTTTGGGTAATGCTGATCACTAATTTGGCTCATGAATCACTGAGGTCTGTATCACTGCTATATAGAAAAGCTGAATCATGAACATCCTAGGCCTTGGGCGGTATAATTAGAAGGGAGAAGGAGGAAACAGTTCTCTCTTCAGGTGATGTTTGAAGTTGCTCAGGGATTTGGAATATTGAAATAACTCCTTGTTAGATAGATAAGTAGGTTTGTGATAAATTGCACTGGTTTGAGAAACTTAAACTGCACAAGCATGTGAAACATCACATGGCTGTTATCTCCGCATTTATGTGCATGTGTTTATAATGCATATAATACAAAATAAATGTTTTACAGTGTTCTTTACATATAAAAGGCATCCTCCAGAGCATATTCTTGCAATTTATTTTTAATACTTTGTATATCTTTCAACTTACAGAGGCTCTCAAAGCACTTAAAAAAATTAAACCTCTCAGTAGCCCTGCGGGATATATAGATTTATATAAAAATATATTAAGTGACTTGCCTACAGTTGAAGTGCAGCCAAGTGTGTAGATTAGGGAGTAGTTTGTTGTTGATGATGATGACAGAGTATCGGAGAATTAAAATCAATGCCTTTGGCTAGGTGGTGGTGGTAATAATTACAGGTGTTCTTGTTTAACTGGTAAGGGCTTAAAAAACTTAACAGGGAGACCTTCCCTGTGAAATTCTAACAGTTTAAGGAAATTATGACTAAAATTACTTGATTTTTTTTTTTGTATCCTTTACACTGTTATGTTTTTACTTTTTCTTCTGTTAACTACATGTGTGAATGACAGTGTTTCAACCTTACTTGTGTATTTTCTGGCTTGTCTGTTACAGAATTGGGTTATGTAACATAAAATACTCATCTTTATGACCAGTATAATGTATTCCTATTTCACAGACATAATGTGAGTTTTAATTTAATAAGTGTCTGCTTTGAGAACTTCAGATATAAAGCACTACTGTAAGTGCAAAGCATTATTTCCTTTTATTCACTCCCACTGCAGTTAGTAGAAGTTATGCACTCAGGTCAGTGTTGTGTTGAGTTTTGCTATATTGTTCATTTAACACCAGAAGTTGAGAGTGATGCATTATATTAATGCAAGATGAATTATTTGAATTTATAAAACAACAAGAAGTGTGTATCTAAACATTCTGAAAATGTTTAGAAATGCAACAAATCAATACAGCACATGGTGGTTAGGGCTTAACAGCATGTTTTGCACATCTGCTTATCTCAGGGTTCCCATGAAAGAAATATGTTATTTCTTAAAATTTTAAGTTACTACCTATATTTTTTTCGGTTACCAGAGCAATCGTATGGCTACAGAACAGACGTGAGGCCACTGTTGAACGGACAAGGACCACAAGTACAGTGCGACGGGATGATCCAGGAGAATTCAGAGTTGGACGCCTAAAACATGAGAGAGTGAAAGTTCCGCGAGGTGAATCCCTGATGGAATGGGCTGAAAATATCATGCAGATTCATGCAGACCGAAAGTCTGTTCTAGAGGTAAAACATGTCTCCCTAGCAGAGTAGTTTTAAAACACTTTTATGGAAGGCTGCTATGAGTGATATAGTTAGCTGACAAACATTGAGTCTTTTCTTTTTCTACTATTTCTTTTCATTCTTAACTTTCATTGTGTATTTCAGGTGGAGTTTTTAGGAGAAGAAGGAACAGGCCTGGGGCCTACATTGGAGTTCTATGCACTGGTGGCAGCAGAATTCCAGAGGACAGAACTGGGAACTTGGCTTTGTGATGACGATTTTCCAGATGATGAATCACGTCAGGTATGGATCATTTTTACTTGTGGTTGTTCAGAGAAAAACAAATATTATATGGTAATAAAAGTAGCTCGCTGGTACTCTCAACAGCTGTTGAAAGTCTTGAATCCATGTATTTTAGGGAAGCCTGGTAGTACCACATATTATCAAGGCTGCCTGACACTTCACATGATGACAGTACTCTTTTTTTTTTTGTTGCTAATAACTATGCCAAACTTTAACCATATAGGCTGAAATTTTCTATGCCAGGGGTCTACCTTGGATTGAATTTTTTTGGAAGATTTCAGCTAAAATGGCTCCGCTGTTTCAGAGAACAAGAGTAAGGAAAAATACATTTGTTTTGTCCATGTTAAGAAATTCTCAGCATTGTTGATGAAAAGCTCTAGCCCTTCCATTCTGGCATTTTCTAACTATTGAGTGCTTGACTTTCATACTTTATCTTTTAATGTAGGGTGGTTGTGTGTGTGTGTGTGTGGTTGATGATCTGAGCTGAGTGAACATAGGATTCAGGTTGCTCTTCTACTTTTACTACACCTCTACCCTGATATAACGCGACCCGATATAACATGAATTTGGATATAACGCGGTAAAGCAGCGCTCCAGGAGGGCAGGGCTGCGCACTCCGGCGGATCAAAGCAAGTTCGATATAACACGGTTTCACCTATAATGCAGTAAGATTTTTTTTTTGGCTCCTGAGGACAGATTTATATCGGGGTAGAGGTGTATGTTTGGATTACTGCGTATTAACAAATACCACAACAACAATATTGAGTGTTAAATCTACATTTGAACTAAAATGAAAACTGCAGTTGTATTGGACTTGGAAGTGTTTTACATTTGAATAGACCACTTATACAATTTGTTAAACTGAAGGATGTTCATAAATGTTTTTCTTCTGAGAAGGTAAACAATAGACTAATATGAACACAGTGTCTATATTTAAACTCATCTTGCACAAAGCTACCATTTCCCCCTTTTTTCCTTAAATCCAGGTTGATATTGGAGGTGGATTAAAACCCCCTGGATACTATGTACAGAGATCATGTGGACTTTTCACAGCACCATTCCCACAGGATAGTGATGAACTTGAAAGAATAACCAAACTCTTTCATTTCCTTGGAATTTTCTTGGCTAAATGCATTCAGGATAACAGACTGGTGGATTTGCCTATTTCTAAACCTTTCTTTAAACTCATGTGTATGGGTGACATTAAAAGTAATATGAGTAAATTGATCTATGAGTCACGGGGTGATAGAGACTTGCACTGCACTGAAAGCCAGTCGGAGGCTTCTACAGAGGAGGGACATGATTCACTGTCAGTAGGAAGTTTTGAAGAAGACTCCAAGTCAGAATTTATCCTTGATCCACCGAAACCTAAACCCCCTGCTTGGTTTAACGGAATTTTAACATGGGAGGACTTCGAATTAGTAAATCCACATAGAGCCAAATTTTTAAAAGATATTAAAGACCTTGCAGTTAAAAGACGTCAAATTTTAAGTAACAAAGGTCTTTCAGAAGACGAAAAGAACACAAAACTACAGGAATTAATGCTGAAGAACCCATCAGGTTCCGGGCCTCCGCTTAGCATAGAGGATTTAGGGTAAGAGATTTCATTTTTATATTTATACATACATTTATTCATACAGTTCGGCTTAATGGAATTACTAATATCCATATGTACATTCATAAAATAAAAATTTCAGTTTCATTTCTGAAGACTACAATGATATATTTATTTAAAAGTAGTGGTGCTATCCCAAGTTTTCTGGCAAAACCCAGGTTGGTTAATTACGTTCTGTATCCTTAAAATTCTTGCATAGTGGCAGCTTGAAAATGTTTTTTCATTCCCATATTAAATAATTGCTGGGCACCATGCATTGTTTGCCATGTGGACCCTCAGAGTAGTCTGCATTTCATTGTTGGATGAAATCATAACTTTGTTCTGATACAGTTTGGGAAGCCCTTTACTTAAAAAATAAAACAGTAAATATTCTATTTCATCTCAAGCATATTTATGATGTATTTTAGAAACATCCTTTACATGGCATTAACTGGTAATACCGTTGTTGTTTTGTTGTTGTTTAAAAACTTTAAACCCAGTATATGCTGTTTATATTTATTTTTTTTCTTTTGGAACCCAGACTCCATTGAGTTTACACTGATTCTCTATGATTACAAATTAGTGTGGCAGCTGTGTGTGTGAAAGCAGAGTCCACAACAGTGACAAACAAGAGTCTGGAGATCTGTAGAATTCGTCTGTATTATCAGTCCATTAAGGTTCCAGTCCTGCCACAGGCGTGACACTGCACTGTCACATATTCCCATTGACTTCAGAGATGTTGCATGAGTACAAAGGGGTCCATCCATGCTGAGCCTGTTGCAGGATCAAGACCTAAATGTCTAGTAACTTCAGTGGCTTCATGCTACTGCTGATATTATCCCTGGAAATATTGAGAATGTTTGTTCCTGTTGGTATGACTTTAAACTAAAAGATGACCTACTAAAAATGGTTTCCAAATGTAATTATAAAGATATTTTATGTTTAACTGTTTGAAATGTTAGACACTTGTCAAAGTGGACTATATGTGTAAATACACAAATCCATTGAAAAACAATCTATTTTTATTATGTAGTCTATTGCATTGCTTTCTAATATGGTGTCAGCATTCACATTCTTATATAAAATGATCCACAAGCTGTTTTCATGGTAGTAAGATGACATGTTATCCTTTTTTAGATAGCGAATCTAATATTTGCTGCAAAAGCAGTCACTGATTTGAATAATCTATTAAAACCTGTCCTTATTTTGCAGTCTGAATTTCCAGTTCTGCCCATCATCCAGAGTATATGGTTTTACAGCGGTGGATCTCAAGCCAAATGGTGAAGATGAGGTTAGAAAACAAACCCCCTTACAGGATTTTAACAGTATGCCATCTCAGCAATCATGTTTAATGCAACATTGACTCTTTTTTTATATCGTGTATATTTTCTTTATAGATGGTAACTATTGATAATGCAGAGGAGTATGTGGAGTTAATGTTTGACTTCTGCATGCAGACTGGCATACAGAAACAGATGGATGCATTTAGAGGTAACTCAACCATAGCAGATTATGTGCACATTTAGCTGGACACATTGGCACTCAGGATCTCCTGATTTAATGTAGTGATATAGAATGTCACGCAAAACCACGGTTTTAAAAACAAACTGCATATGGTAGAAAAATAATTATGGTTCCTAACCACTACTAATGTTAATATGTGTAGAAAATGGAAATACTGACACATTTTAAACTCACTGACATTTAGTATTGTGGTGCATGCTATTGCTAGCAAATAGTTATATACACACAAATCCTAATTCTAAACCAAGCACTAACTGGTTTAAAAGAATAGATGATTTACTCAATTTAACCCAAACACTCGTTTTAAAAAAATAAAAATGCGAGTTAAAGCATAGCAAACAGTTGATGCAGACAGGCTGACTATAGTGTTGACCAGTAAAGCTCCTGCCATTACTAACATTTGCTTTAAGTGTAGTAATCCTGTTTCTTCATTTGACTTAGCTAAAGAACCATAGTTTAAAAATATTCTAGTTTAATGATTAAAATGTTTAAAAGCTGAAATTATTTTGGATGCATTCTTGTGACTATATTTTTTTACTTGTATCTTTATAAATTAAGATGGTTTCAATCGAGTCTTCCCAATGGAGAAGCTGAGTTCCTTCAGCTATGAGGAAGTTCAGATGATTCTTTGTGGAAATCAGTCACCATCTTGGGCAGCTGAGGATATCATCAACTACACAGAACCTAAACTTGGCTACACACGAGATAGGTGCCTATTAGTCTAACCTTGTTTTTAACATTACTTAAGAAATATATGTAATGATAACATCCATATATTCCTTACGTGAAGATTCTAAATTGGAGGGACTGCTGATAAGCGTGAAGACCATGTGGAACAAATGTGTGGCAGTGGATGTAATCTTTGTATTTCTCCAATAGATAGTCTTAATTCTGGATGAGGAGTTTGAGGAGGGGGTGGTGGTGGTGGTGGTGAAAAAACAGAAAAATGAGATTGACAAACAAAGGAATAGGTTAATAGAACCCCGATGTTAACTTCTTGCCACAGAAACTTTTAGAGATAACATTAATTTGGTTTTATTTTTATTTACATGGTGTTTAAATTGTAATTCATTTGGGGATTGTCCTGGAATCAATTTTTATTTCTATTAAGGAAGGCTGCTAGAAAGAACCCATACAGTTTTGTGAGCTCCCACAGCTGGTTTTGCAGCAGTAGGATACAAATTAATTTTTCTTAGGTGTATTGGTGTTATAGTAATGAAGATGCTGTGTAGCTGGGGTCTTCTGTGTATCCATTCTGTTTGCAAGTATGAGGACCTTGCTAGCATATGCTGGCTGATGCACTGCTAATGCATTGTCAGGATGCAGTTCATTAACTCTATCATTGATATAAAGGAGGTGGGAGTGTCTCTTTGTTTGTAGGGAAGCAGGGTTTAAAACAGTGGTGTCTGTAGGGAAATCATGGGGGAGAAATTTTAGGCTGAGGCTTATGTTTTAATAGTTGTTTGAGTTACCAATTAAGTGAAAACACAGGAAGTGGGTATGTTTGAACACCGAAGGTTGAATTCTCAGTTACACAAATTCCCCTTTGCACCACTCTTGTGGCGTGAAATGATTTTAAAGGGCCCTTCGTGTAACTGAGACGAGGCCCAGTATGTGTGGATTCTGTTAAGAGCAGGCTTGGAACTCTACCTAACTACCAGTTCACACACTAGGAATAAATGGAGATCTGTTAATTCCATCTCCAGTAGTAACATGGGGAATTGGTATGTCCCCCTGTAGGTTTTGCCATGTAACATCTGGCAAAGAAATTTTTTAAAATACCATTTTCATCTTTTTCTTTCTTAAATGCTTTCTTCTTAATTCAGTACAGGTCTGTTGCATCTTACATGCATTTAACATGCGCGATTTCAGCTTTACGCGGTTGGCAAAAAAAAAAGGGAGAAAAATAACAATTTTAATACTGTACCTGTAGTGCGGGTGATTCCGCCTGCCATTCAGCTCAATGTAATTTTGACTATACGCGGTTTTCGCTTTACGCACTAACCGCGGAACGGAACCCCCGTGTAAGATGAGACTCGCCTGTAATGAACTGGCATGAATATTTTAAACAAACAGTTGCCCTTTAAGTTTGTCTAAAGACATTGTTTTTAATGTCTCAAGTTACAAAATTCTCTTTCCTTCATCACAAACATTTTGTTGATGTTCATATATTTTTAATTTTTTTTTTTAGTCCTGGATTCCTTCGATTTGTGAGAGTTTTGTGTGGTATGTCTTCGGATGAAAGAAAAGCATTTCTCCAGTTCACTACTGGCTGTTCAACACTCCCACCAGGAGGACTGGCTAACCTACACCCCAGGCTCACTGTTGTGCGCAAGGTATAGGCTCTTCAGGGTATCTCTCAACTTAAGCTGTTTGCTTACAAAAAATCTACATCTGCCACATAAATAAATGTTAATCTTATATTTCCTCATCAACACTCACTATTTTCTGTTAGCCTTTCAGTGCCAAACTCCACTCCAGCTCTTCTGTGGCTTTGTACTCTCATATATATTCTCATAAAAAGGAACTCAGGAAAGGTGTATGTAAACTAAGTACACTTCAGTCTCTCCTAGCCTTTTTCTGGTTGATACACCCACCCTCTGGCATCTCACTGTTTTATGTAGGAAGTAGAGCTGGGTGGGAAGCAGTTTTCCTGTCTTGTGAAAATTTTCAGAGATTTCAAAAATTTTCTCTCTTTACATTGGGGAAAAACTGAAACCTTTTGAAATTTTTCATCAGAATTGAGAGAGCGACTGAGCATGCGCACCATCCCAGAATATCCAGTAGCCCAGTGGGTGAGGAAATCACCCGATATGTGGGACACTCAGGTTCAAGTCCTTGCTCTTGCCGGATTTAAAGTAGGAACTTGAACCTGGATTTCCCACATCACAGATGTGTACTCTAATCACTGGGCTATTTGGTATTCTGGGGTGGGTTCCTCTCTCTCTCTGGGTTTGACTACACATTTCTGGACCAGGGAAACCTTTCTGAAGAGAAGTATCAGAGGGGTAGCCGTGTTAGTCTGGATCTGTAAAAGCAGCAAAGAGTCCTGTGGCACCTTATAGACTAACAGACGAAGTGGGTATTCACCCACGAAAGCTCATGCTCCAAAACGTCTGTTAGTCTATAAGGTGCCACAGGACTCTTTGCTGCTTTTTCTGAAGAGAGTTACGCTGAAACTGATACATTTCTGCAAAAAGTTTCCAAATTGCCACAATTGAATTTGCCAAAAACAACAACAGAAATCTGTGAAAAAATTCCCAGCCAACTCTAGGATGAAGTAGATTGTAAATTCAACAGAGGAGAAAGGACCTGTGTATTTTTATCATATATGTATAATACAATAAACTATAGCAATACATAAATAATATTCATCCTTCCCTATTCTCAGGTTGATGCTACAGATGCAAGTTATCCATCTGTGAATACCTGTGTGCATTACCTTAAGTTGCCTGAATATTCCTCTGAGGAGATTATGAGGGAGCGTCTGCTAGCTGCTACTATGGAAAAAGGCTTTCATCTCAATTGAATTGCTCTGTGCAACATGGGACATGAGAAACTGTTTATGATATTAGTGAAGCCTCTTGTGTTTGTGTGCAGAAAATATGATCTCCACGCTGTGCTCTGATGAGACTTACCTTTTTTCCACCTGTGAGGCTTTAGGAACACGTGGAAAAAGTTTGTTAGCTGCTAATGACAAAACAAATCCCTGTAACTACACAGCCAGCAAGTAAATGGCACAGAACACTGTGTGATGCTTCAAGGGCTTGCACGACTGGAAATTAAGGTGGTTCTCTTTGACTGTTCCAAAGAGCAGATCTTCAGATTTTCAGTGTTCACGGATATAAATTTCTAAGTGTATTTGTGTAAAGTTTGTCATTTAATACCTTGTACACTACAGTTGCCATCACTGATCCCTGTTTTGCTGGCTTTAAACTAACTGGTCAAAAACTTGCTTCCTTAAACCTTAGAGTTAATGGGCATCACAAGCTTTTTCTTTCTTTTTTTTAATGGTGCCTGCACTATTGGAGTATTCTAGTGTTTTTTCTTTTTCTTTTTTGGGGGGAAGGGGGGTTTGTTTGTTTTTTGCATATAATCATGCACAATTTTTTTTTCCTTTCAACTGGGAATATATTTTGATTTCTTAAATGCCCTGCTATAAAGATCAAATCCTTAAGTGTGTTTGTGCAGCTCAACAATAAAGCTATTAAGGAAAACAAAACACTGGTTTCTGGTGCAAGGCACACTTAAAGCAAGTTTTACTTTTGGTTGTACTTTCCTTGTATATTATAAACATTTATTTAACTTGTTGCAGTTTGAAATTTAAAAAATTTCCAATGTGTATGCTCAACAATAATCATTAAAATGTTTGCAGCTTACAAAATTGTCTCTATTTCTCTCATACTCTTCAAATATGAGTACATAGACTAGATATCTTTATTTTGATTTGGTCAAATGTAAGTGTTCTGAAAGCTTTACTTTTGAAGAAATTTGGTTTATTTTTCTAAGTTTAAGAACAATAGAAATTGGGGCATAAGAGCAAATAAGTGACCTGTTCATTAGCTTGTCTGTTGGCTAAGCCAGGGCGTTCAGAGTTTTGCAGTGTAGCTTTCTGAGAACTAGCTTGGCAGATAGCTGTAGTACTGCACAGTGTCTTTGGTATTTTTCAGACATGATATGAATGATTCTAAGTTTGCATATTGCATCAGAGTGAATGACTGTGCCCCACAACATTTGATTAAAGCTTTTTGAGGGAGCAATGGCTGTCTTGATTGAACCATGTATTGTAATTTTTTGTGGTGGTCAGTGACTGCTTATAAAGATGAAGTAAATAAGATGTTACTACACTTTTACCAGAAGTGTCTTGAAACAATCAAAAGCTTATAAGAAAAATGCGTATTTCTCAGTCCCCTCCATGTAGCAGTCTTCAGCATGGGGTGTTTCCCATCTCCCGGTCAACTGCAGACAGACCAGATCTGTGCTCTGAGCCTGGGCTTGGGACTGCCTCTCAAAAAGAACTCCCCAGAATTCTAGGCTTCCAACCCGCACACATGCAGACTCTAGGGCTCCCTTTTGGAAGAGCTTTCACAGGATTTTTAAGAGGGGTTGTTGTTTTTTTTACTGTTTCCTCTTTGGTTTAGAGGGCTTCTTCCTCAAAACTAAGGAGAAGTCCTTGTGGCACCTTAGAGACTAACAAATGTATTACCAAGTGTGAGGTCACTCTAATGAGACATTCATTTAACAGCAGGCTACCAAGGGAGGAAAAATAACTTTTGAAGTGGTAATGAGTGGCGACTGTTGTCAGACAGTTGACAAGAAGGTGTGAGTAACAGTAGGGGGAAATTAGTATTGGGGAAATTAGGTTTAGGTTTTGTAATGACCCAACCACTCCCAGTCTTTATTCAGGCCTAATCTGATGGTGTCCAGTTTGCAAATTAATTCCAGTTCTGCAGTCAGGTCCAGAAAGACAATTTTTTTTAAGGTTTCAGAGTAGCAGCCGTGTTAGTCTGTATCCGCAAAAAGAACAGGAGTACTTGTGGCACCTTAGAGACTAACAAATTTATTTGAGCATAAGCTTTCGTGGGCTACAGCCCACTTCATCGGATGCATCCGAAGAAGTGGGCTGTAGCCCACGAAAGCTTATGCTCAAATAAATTTGTTAGTCTCTAAGGGCTAGTCTACACTTACCTGCGGGTCGACGCGGTGAGTTCGACTTCTCGGAGTTCGAACTATCGCTTCTAATCTAGATGCGATAGTTCGAACTCCCCGCGCGCTTCGGTCGACTCCGGTACTCCACCACTGCAAATGGTGGTGGCGGAGTCAACCTTGGAGCCGCGGACTTCGATCCCGCGGCGTCTGGACGGGTGAGTAGTTCGAACTAGGGTACTTCGAGTTCAGCTACGCTATTCACGTAGCTGAACTTGCGTACCCTAGTTCGACCCCCGCCCTTAGTGTAGACCTGCCCTAAGGTGCCACAAGTATTCCAGTTTTTTTAAGGAAGGTTTGAAGAACAACCCCTCTCCTTCCCCCGCCTTTCCTCTCAGAAATGGCAGACAGACAGCACACCACAGGAACCCAGCTCCCAGTCGACGTGTGGGCAAGTTCCATGCCAAGATGGTTGAGCAGGCCCCACTGGCGTATTGAGGCAGTTCAGCAGGCCTCCTGGAAGCTCCTTTCACCAAGTCCAGGGCAAAAATCAGTGGCATGGAGACAGGAGTAAGTAAGGAGTAAGGGTCAGACTGCTTGACAGGGGAAGGGTGCTAGAATGAAAATTCTATGCAGCTGATTGTACTTTTACCGTAACCAAATGGATGTCTGGTGTAAGAACCAATGGGACCTATCTTAAATATGATAGTCTAAAAGGGAATGAAGATCGATAGTTTTAAATATGGAGGTTTTCACCTCTCAGTACCAGTCTGAACCTAGTTTACAGTAGCAGGTGATTAGAAAATGAAAGTAATTACCAATTGACAGTTCTTTAGCGACTTTTGTGAAAGATGACAGACAGTTGTCCATGTCACAGTATTTCACTTAAAGACCAGTCATTGAGCTCTCTTCTACTGCTCCTAAAGATGTTTAGATTAGTTTGGGTACATTTGGTTGGTATTAGGAAACTTACAAATCTGAGGTACCTCTTCTGTAGATTTTACTCAAGACTTGGACAAGCAGTGAATATACTGTGAAAAACATCTAATGGTATGCTGAGGGTTGGGGGGTGAAAAGCTGTGGTGATTGTGATCCCATTACTAACAATTTTGTGGGCTCCCCCAGCTGGCAGTTGTGAAAGAATACTGATATTGCAAACAAGAAACTGACGGGTAAGTGGAAAAAATACCATAGTGAAAAGGAGAACCTTTATTTTCAAGTTTATAAGCAAAATACTAAAACATTACACTAAGAAAATTAAACTACTAAAGTAGCAACTTCCTTTTGAGTATGATAAAGAACAATTAACCTTTGATTTATCATTCTGATTCTTTTATTAACAGAATTAAGTGTCCAAATCATTTAGTTACAACTTCCGTAGTATTCAGTAACCTTTATTACAGCCATCACTATAGTATTTGAGTGAACACAAACTTGACACTCTGTTGTATACAAAATCATATAAGATAAACTTGTCCTTGTGAAGACTGGACCTAGTAGAAGATTGGTCATATCGGTACAGAAGTTAAAGAGCTTAAGATACATACTTATGGAAACAACTTGGAATTATACTAATATTTTCTAACTCATCTTCTCCATCCCTATAGCGCCCCCCCCCCCCCCTTTTTTTGGAATGAATGAGGTGAGGCCTGGTCCATACCTAAAATTTAAGTTGACCTAGCTACATCACTCAGGGCTGTGAAAAATATCATACCCTGTGCAATATAGTTAAGTCTAAACTCCACTATAGACACAACTAGGTCCTGCCTCTCAAGTAGGTGGATTTACTACTGCAGCTGAAAAACCCTTTCTTTTGCTGTAGTAAATGTCTACAGTACAACAGCGTATGTAGCACTTGTAATATAATGCATAGTCACAGACATACAAGGCTTCATGAATATTTTTCCCCTAACAGAATTACAAATACTAAAACAAAATGGTTACTTTTTAGAAAGACAAGTGCTGTGTCAACTGACATTTGCCTCTTTGAAAAAGTTCCTGTTAGTTCCTCCCCCTCCCAATTTTTACCTTTACGTTGGCATGGCATATTTTTTTCTAGAATTGGAGGAGAAAGGAAGAGGGAATATGCATTAGATTTCTTTGCTTCAATATGTTCCAGCCAGTTGAAAATACTGCAAGATTTCACCTTAGGAAGTCTCAGAAAATAGCTGTAGGGATGTTGTGGGGTTTTCAGAATGCTTTGTAAAATACATTCCTCAGTAGGCTTGTTTCTTTTTAGCTTTCTGCCATTTTGTCAAGAACAAATAGAGGTGCAAGAATTCTATTCTTGTTGGTTTCCACGATGCAGCCATTTAACACCATTTCATCCAAAATTATGTGCACTCTATCCAAGTTGAACATTATCTAGGAACATTTCAAGTTAAGTAATTTTTATTTACCAGTATTGAACAGTGTGAAGACTCATTCAGAAGGAAATCTTACCTGCCTTTGTCTTAAGCATTTCATGTTCTCTTCTCTGATTAAAACTTACAAGTGTGGGTATTTGTAAATTTGCACTTTGAGATTAGGTTAAATTTATTTTAGTAGCACTAATATCCATGTCAGACGTAATGTTTTTCACCTTTTTATTGTGTTGGTCACATATCAGAGCGTCAGTGGGAACGGATAACTGCAGTTGGCTCTCTGTATTAGAGATGAGGCAATGACAGCATAACGTAATTTGAACAATTAATATCTGGACAAAGTTTTTAGTATGGGCTTGTCTGAGTTCACTGCCAGTTGATGGCTTTTATAGAAAGAATGGTTTCTGCTTACCACAGATATAAAATGCAATCAGTAAGATACCACAAGCTTGAATGTGACTATGAATAATGCTAAGGATATGTCTACATTGCACCTGGGAGAGTGCCTCCCAGCTAGTGTAGACAGACCCACTAGCTGTTCTTGAGTTAGCATAGAAGTTGCAGTGTGGATGTTGCAGTATGGGTGGCAGCCCCGGCTAGCCATCTGAATACATAACATCCACGTGGCTAGTTTGTGTGCTAGTAGAACTAGGGCAGGAGGGCTGCCCGGGCTGGGAGGCATGCTCTCAGGTGCAGTGGAGACAGACCCTAAAAGCACATCTATGTACACTGCATTTCTGTTAAACAAGATAATTCTTAGTCTGTTCATGGTTGACTGATACCAGCATTTTCAAGGCTGACGATTTTGTATTTTTTTCCCCTCTCCCTAACATCACTTATTTGGTGTAATGGAAAAATCAAGTTTCAAACTTGTCTAATTTTATAAGTTGATACGCTATTAGTCTATTGTAATTTACACAGAGGATAGCTAAGAGTGATTTCATTAATTTACACTCCTTTGTTAAGAAATAGAATTTAAGGTTTCATTTTTTAAATGATTTTAAAAATACTTTGTCTCTTCAAGATTTGCCTAGTGAAATAAGGCAGCTGAAAGGCAAAAATCTGAAGCTATAAAAATGTGTGTCCTTTTGTGCTATATGAAACTCCTCCATTAACGTATCTTAACTGCTTTGGTCTTGGCAAATAAATGACAAGTTTTATACCAGCAAAAATATGTTCTATATACACTAGTATTCATTGAACAAATGTGATGTGGGAAAAGTGGGGCTAAGTAAAACATGTCCTGCTTTTCCTTTTTATCTCTAGTCTATTAAATAGAAATTGACATAAAAAATGACTAGGTATCATGGCTGTCTCCCTGATTCAGTACAATCTACAGGGGAAGAAGTTAAACCTCTCTTCTGCCTTGTCCCCACCTGTTGCTGCTCTTCAGTCTTTCCCTCTGCTCAACAGATCAATCATAGTTTCAGCTTCACTCCTTGTAGTTCTTGGCTGTAGGTTGGGGATTCTGTTTATTGCAGTGGAGCCAGAAAGAAACTTCACGTTCCAACATGAAAACACATCTTTCAACAGTTTGGGGATGGTGGGGTTTGTTTGTTTTGCACCTTCACTACTGCCTTCTGGAACTTGCTTGCCACGAATGTTATTTGATAGTGTGGCATGAGCTCAGAAAGACAGATGGTCAGATTTGGTTCTATTACTCTGCATTCACACTAGTGGAACTCCACTGTCAGAGTACTCGTTCAGGCCCAAGTTTTCAAAGCTGCTTAGGGTATGTCTATACTAGAAATGCTACAGCAGTACAGCTGCAGTGCTTCAGCGTAGACACTCTACAGTGATTGGAGGAATCCTGCTGCCACTGTAGTTAATTCACCTCCCCTAGAGGCAGTAGTGAGGGCGATGGAAGAGTTTTTCTGTCTACCTGGCACTGCTTCCACTGGGCATTAGATTGGCATAGTGATGTGTCTCGGGTGTGGATTTTTCACACCCCCACAGCGATGTGGCTATGCCTATGTCCAGTGTGGACCAGCAGGGCGTGGATCAGCATTCACGTCACACTCATCAGTACCAGTTCCAGGCCGGGGAAATGATCCAAGCAAACAAAATTCGGTGATGAATCCTGTTCATGTGCCACCTGAGGCACCTTGCACATACGCTATGCAATATAGACCAGCCCTAAGTAACTTAGGTCTTGCAGTGAGTGGAGCAATGCTTACACACCTTAGAAATCTGGGCATCTGCATTTAATTTAGCCTATGCAGCTTGCAGGCTACAGGCGCTGTAGCTGGCTCTCCATGTTATACTTTGCAAACACACCTCACTATCTTGCAAGGAATATTTTAGTGTGGAAACAGTTACAGCATGAGTACAATAATTTGAGAATTTATGGAAAATAGAATTAGCCATTAAGTTCCCATTAAGCATCACTACAATGATGCAGTGCTGTCCTTGCAGGAAGGAGGGCCTGTTAAATTCAGATATTACTCTACAGAGCTTCCATGAATATAGTCCTAAAATGCCACTACAAGCTTTTTTAATTTTAGCTTTGTACCAAAGCCAGCTCATTGTCTGATAGAATTCTCATGGGAAAAGCCTATCCAATCTTTCTAAAATAGCAAGACACACACACATCCTAAAATTTAACGGGGAAAAATATCCCAAGTGAAACCAGGTACAGGAAGGAGAACTCTCACTCTCTAGACCAGTTTCCCTGGATTACCCTCCCTGAAAAAAATACACAGAATGAGATCAGTGATTAATTTCTGAAAGTGTTTGTATATCACCTGAGAAAGATTACCCATCTGTTTCCCAAACCCCAGGTGCCTTATAGCAGGTTCACTCACAGATAGCATTAAAGAATGATGCCACTTAAGTTTCAGGGGCATTTCAGCTTGTTTCAAATTTAATGGTATTGACTTTCCCTTTTAAGTTATCATTTTTAAAAGCCTAAAACGTACTTAATGGCTAGAGGCACATTTTTGTTACAGGGAGTGAAGTGTCACATCTTTCCACCTGTAACATGCTAGCCCCTCCTTGCGAGGCAACATTCCACAGCTACTCAGCCCTCATTCCAGCAGCAGCTATCTCACCTGTAGCCTGAATTTGGCTAGCAGTTACCATTCCAGAGAGATTGCACACCTTGATTCTGGTAAGTCTCCAAGCTTCCTTTGCAATTCTATTCCCACCTCCTTTTCCCATGCTGCTCTTGGCAAACATTCAGCTTTAGACAATGAGCAATCTTGGCTCATTTCTCCTTTCCCGCAACTCTCACGATGCCTGTCCTCTGCTGTTACATCCTTCTATACACACACAGACATTTCATTCTGATTGTATTCAGGCCACTGTGGGGACATCTGTCCATCATCTTCCTAGCTCTTCTACACCAGCAGCCTCACTCCTGCTTGGCAAGAAACCCACACTACGGGGTGTAAATCATCCAACCTGTGGATGAATCCTGTGTAGAGAGTAGAATGTAAATCTACCAGATCAACTAGTGTGGGGAAAGGCTGGGCAAGGTGTGTACTTTGACATCTAAATCCAGCTTAGGCTTTACTAAAGGGCCACTTCCAGTGAGGTTCCTGCTCTCTTGCACATAAAGAAGGTCTGTGTAAAAGCCGTGTATTAGTAAGACTGAAGCTATGCATTCAAAGACTTAAAAACCTGGGGGGGAGGGGAAATTTTGTTAATTTGAACACACAAATAAAGTGCTCTTATTTCAATGGAAGTTAGGAGCCTAAATATCTTTGGGGATCTGGGCCACAATGTGCTGATCTGAAACATTCATAATAAATGATAGGTTGGTATATATGCTGAGCTCCACGTACCTTAGCCTGCAGGGGTGGCAAGTTGTATGGGCCTGTGGTTCCTGGCCTCCAGCAAATTCAGGGCCCTGGGGGCCCGGCTCCACCAATGTTTGGGGCAGGGTCTCTCCCCCAGCCCCACCTGCTGTCACTGCTCACCCTTCCCCCACCCCCCGAGCATCCCTGCCTACCCTGGGCAGCAGATGACTGCCCCCTGCAGCTCCACGCTGCGCTCCCTCACTGGCCACTGCCAGGAACAAGGGAGTGTGCTGGGGGCAGGCTGAGGAAGCTGCTGTGCCTGTTGGGGAAGAGGTGGGCCTGGCTGGACCTCACCTGGCTGGACCTGCTGAGCACCAGCTTGGGTGAGTGTCGTGCTGGGGAAGGCTCCCCCGGAGCTCACTGCTGCCAGCAGGGAGAGGGCTGGGGGGAATTCTCCTCTCTGGCCCAGCCACTGTGCTAAAGGTGGTTTTTGATGGGGAGGGAGACTCCTGCTCCTCAGCTTTTCTTGACAAATGGCTGACCTGACCTAAGCATCTAACTCCAGGAGAGGGTTCCTGGATCTGAATTCCAAGTGGAGGGAGGTGCCTCCTCCCAGCCCATACTTCCATACCTAGGCCCAGCTCCACGGGCTCCTAACTTACACTGATTTCAAAGGAAGTTAGGTACCGAATCACCTTTGTGAATCTGGCCTCTAATTCCTTTTGAGTGGCCCCACCACACCGCATTTCCTATTGGCTAGCTTAGGTATCTCCCTGCTCAATGTGTTGGCTTTTGTGGATCCCATTCTTAGGTGCCTAACTCCCCAGGCATTGTGCAAGGAGTCTGGTCACCTAACCCAGGATTGCAAATTCCACTAGGTGCCAAGGTACCTAAATGTTAGACATTGAAGTGCCCAAGTCGTTCTTGTGAAGCCCATCCC